>NC_133660.1:41551556-42151556 GCF_037893015.1 Macrotis lagotis | reverse complement strand
ATAAGGAAAAGGAAATTTGGCATTTTAGGTTTGGGCAGAAAATGACCCAAAAAAGTGCAAGGGAGGAATATAAAAGTTTGAAACATGAACTATGTCAATAGAAAACTTTCATTAAAAGACCAAAGTACACTCAGCCAAATCAATTTTTAAAAATCCTATTGAAACCTTCTATGAGAAAAATGAGAGAAATCACAATTAATATTTATTAAGAACCTACTATGTGCCAGTCACAGTATTACAAACTGGAGATATAAATAAGAAAAAGAATGGTATTCCCTTCCATTAAGGAGCTTACAACTTAATGGGGGAAGACAACAAACAAAAAGGAAATAGATTGAAAGAGGGTATCTGGCTTGGAGCCATTATAATGATGGAGTCTAAACCAAGCTGTTAGTTTTGGGGAATGATAAGTTGGTTAGGTTTCTGGGGTGTCTCTAGGGAAACTTTGGCGGGGGAGCTCTTCACTTTTTGACCTCTAGTTCTCCAATGAGAAGGAAAGAGACACCTGAGGGAACAAATGAAGTTTGAGTACTAAACTGAAAAATTTCCATCATGATGAGTTTCCTAGTAATGAGCTTTTCCTGGGGGTAAGGGGATGGCAATAGTGGAGTCAAGATCAAGCAGTCAGACAATAAGAAATGAATTCTGTAGACTCTCTAAATAGTATGTAACAACTAAATGCTAAAATGATTTAAATAAATGAAATATATAAAATGAAATAAAGTATGATTATAGAACAGAAACAAAAGCTTTCAATGAAAATGTAATGAAAAAATAATCCTCAATGTAGAGTCCCTATAAGGAAGTGAGTAATTATCAAATTTCCAAAACAAAGGAGTAAAATGTCACAGAAAGGAATAAAAGGCAAAAATATTGAGAGAACATATAAAATCTTTAGAATATAGAACAATCACCCTTGAATAAAAGATGTGCAGATGTAATTTAAGAATCATAAGTCTCCCGGGACAAAACAAACCTGAAAAAACATAGTGCATGAAATATACATACACACACACACACACAACTTCCGAGAACTTTGATGATGCTTACCATCCACTTTTATTCCTACTTATATACTGCTGAACAAAGCAGGAGAAAAATTACAATGTTAACATGATTGTGTACACTGTAAATTTATATTACAAAATCTCAAATTAATCCTGATTGCAGCAAGGCAAACCTTTTACACCTTCCTAAATTCACTTTCCAAATTACAACAGCAGCTTTCCAAAACCTTTTCTTCTTTAGGTCAACCTTGAGAGTCCTTTTATGGACAATGTCACACTCATCCAGAGGAAAACAAAAAACAAGCAAACAAAAACAAAGAATTGGAATGCATGCTTATAAAACAAGTTCTCTTATGGTTTTTCTTCCTGTTCCATAGTTTTCTTTCTTTTCCCTTTATACTAATTCTTCATACACAAAATGACTAATATGCAAACATTTCAAACACAAATGGATATGTACAACTTTTATTAGACTACTCACTGTTACTGGGAGAAGAGTGGGAAGGGCAGGTTATAGAAAAATGTGTAACATAAATATGCAAGTAGTTACCTGTTGAAAAACTTAAATAACATATAATTAGAAAAAATAAAATAAAAATAAATTTAAAATTATCCATATATTTAAAAAACCTTTTTCTTTCTATCTTCAAACCTCCTAAAATCTCCTTTGCACCCTTTATCTGAGAACTTTATCTCATGTTTCAAAGGGGAAAAATGGAAGTCATTCAATAAGCATTGCCTTTTCTTCACTCCTCTTCATCACATATCTATATATTTTTACATCACCAAAATTTTTCTACTCCTTCCCACTACCTCTTCTAAGTCATCCCATATCACAAAATATAAAAAAAAATGGAAGAGATGATTGTCAAAATCAATCAATATCTTTAAAAGGTTGAAAATATATAAAGCATTCTATACCAATGAAATCCTAATTCTGAAAAGGAGAGGAATGGGATTATCTGCTGATCTCTTTGGGACTTTATCTATTCTTTATAATTTTGCAGTATTAACTTTTGGTTATGTTATGTTTTGCCTCTCCATTTATATTGTTATAATCATTTTCTTTATGTTTTTGACTGTTTCCTTCATTCTATTTTAATTTATATTAATCTTTCTTATGCTTCTCTACAATTATCACATTCATAGTTCACTATATCAGAGTAATATTTTATTATATTTCTGCATCATACAGTCATTCTTAAGCAATGGATATCTATTTGGTTTGTTTTTAATTCTTTTTTACCTCACAAAAGAGTGCTCCTATAATTTTAGCATAATTATGGACTTCTTATAAATGACCTTTCTGGGGTATCTTCTTAGTGGAATCCCTAAGTAAAATTGTAATGTCATCATAGTTATATTATTTAGTCCCAAAATAGTTGTAATGATTCACAGTTCCTTCAATAATGCACTAATGAATCTTTCTTCCCACAACCATCTAACATTGAGTCTTCTCATCCTTTATCATCTTTGCCAATATACTGTGTCTGAAGCAAAATCTTAAGTCTGTTTTGATTTTAATTTCTCTTATTGGTGATTTGATTGGCTATTAAGAGTTTGCAATTCTTTTGAAACCCATTTTCTTCATATCTTTTAACCAATAGAAAATAGTTTTTGGTTTTATTTATGAATCTTTTATCTCTCTATATAGCTTAGATACAAAACTTTCATCTGAAAAATTTGATATCATTGCTTTTCCCCATTTAAAAATTCCATTCCTTTACTAGACTTTGTTTTCTAAATTTTGTTTCTGTAGCTTTCCCAATACATCTAATATTTTTAATTTTCAAAAAATTATCCTTTAAAATAGTCTCTATACTTTATTTGTTAAAAATGCATCACTATGGGGCAGCTAGGTGGTGCAGTGGATATAGCACTTGCAGACCTGGCACTTAATAATTACCTAGCTGTGTGACCTTGGGTAAGTCACTTAACCCCACTGCCTTGCAAAAACAAACCCTAAAAAAATGCACCACCAGCTCATGACTATAAAAGGCATAAAATCTCATCTTTTAATCTGATAAAGCAAATCTGACCTCAGAAACTTATTAGCTATATGACCCTTCATATAACCTTTTTTTTTTGCTTTAGTTTCCACATCAGTAAAATTAACTGGAGAAGCAAATGACAAACTACTCCAGTTACTACCAAGAAAATACCAAATAAGAACATGACATTTAAGACATGACTGAAACAGCTGAAGAACAACAACATTAAAATGACTTCCATTTTGGACTTTCTTCTTATTTCGCTGTTGTTATTATTTTCTTATAGAATACAGCATACCATATCAATTTAATCCGAATTTCTGCCAGACTACGTTCCAGTTTTTTCCAGTAGTTTTTTTATCAAAAAGTAAGTTATTTCCTATGTAATTAGTTTTACAGGTTTATCAAACATTGGGTTATTGAAGATTTTCAAAAAATACATTATTCATGCTTGTCTAGTTTTTTCATATATCTAATTTTTTTATTTTATAATCAATATAAACTCATTTAGATGGCTGCTTTATAATATAATTTGAAGTTAAGAAATGCTATTCCCACTTCATTTTTGCCTTTTTTCTTTGATCACTTCCCTTGATGCTCTAGATCTTTTGTTTATCCAAATGAGCAACAACATGGATAGAGAGAGCTAGACTTGATTTCAACAAAACCTGAGTTTAAATCTTTTTTTTTCAGACGTATTTTTTTCTGGAAAAATCAATCAGTCAACAAACATTTATTAAGCACCTACTATATGCCAGTCACTGACTTAGTGTCACGTAAACTCTGTCAGTCTCAATTCCCTCATCTTTAAATGGAGATAATAATAGAATTTAACTCAAAGGGTTATGGTGAGAGTTAAATGACAGGGAAAATATAAGATGCTTTGGAAAGCTTAAAGTCCTCTATAAGTACTTATTATTATTACTATTATTAATCAAGTTTTATAAAGTATTCCTTTGATATTTTTTGACATAGCATCAAAAGTATAAATGAGCTTTGGTATTATTATCATTTTTATTATTATTGGATGGACCACCCATGAGCAATTAAATGCTCTTCTAAGTATTTAAACTGTTCTTTATTTTTTAATGTGGTGTGAGTGCAGGGGCAAAGTATGCCAACAGAGCAGTAGAAGCAAGAAAACATGCTGAGTGGATTGCAGGGCACTGGTCTGTTGTTTTGGTTTTGCACTCCTTGATAGAGTTTTGGGTGGTTTGTAGAGGAAAGAATGAGAGTGAGAACTTTTCTGCTTTTAATTGATTTAATTGTCTTTTCCTTAGTGTCTTGATCTCTAAATATATCTAAAATTACTTTACTTCTGGTGCAAAATTCTTATTTGGGGGAGTTTTAAAAGATAGTTAGGATCACATAAAAATGTCCAGTCTGCCATCCTATTTATCATATGACATAGAAATCTATAATTCCATCTTGCTGTATGACAGCTGACCTATGTTTCTTTTGGCATTCTTTATACAATTCTTGCTTTGGAAATTGGATGAAGCTTGGAAAAGTTTTCAGTGCTAACTTCATTTTTCAGTTCAAGAAAATGAGCCCAAGAGAGGCAAAAATGACTTTAAGCACCATGAAGACAGAAATTCTGTTACTTAAGACTGGATAAAGAAGCATGAACAAGTTGTGGTGTTGATTGTGATAGAATATTACTACACTATAATAAATGATGAATTCAATGATCTTAAAAATGAATATGAATTAGACTTATATGAAATAATGCAATGAAATGAGCAGAACCAAGAGAACATGGTATACAGCAATAGTAATATTGTTTTAAGAAAAACTTTGAACAAATAGGTAACTTTAACAATTATAAATACCTAAATTAACTACAAAGGGCATATGAAGAAAAATGGTATCTGCACACAAACAAGGAACTGATAAATAGAAACACACACACACACACACACACACACACACACATATATATATATATATATATATATATATATATATATATATATATGGAGAGAGAGAGAGAGAGAGAGAGAGAGAGAGAGAGAGAATGATTTTACATAATGGTAGCTAATGGTGGCTTCCCTTGATATTCTAGATCACTTACAACCATCTCTGGATAAAGGGGATAGAGGAAGGAAAAAAAGGGGAAAAGAAATTTATGTGATAATGATAACTTCATTATATATTTTAAAAGAGCAAATTGTACACAATAAATTTACAGTTTCATGTTTAATCATGCTTTTTATACTATGTTATAGAAAAATAATTATCTACTTATCAAATATGCATTTTAATTATACTTACTTTATAGAAAATTATAAGCAAATAGGTATAATAGTGTCAATATTGTCAAGTAGTGTCAAATAGTGTCAAAATACAACTCATGGAAAATTTGAATCCACACTTAAGATGAGAAGATGACTTGGGGGAATATGATTACTATGTTCAAGTATTGAAATGATTACCAGTTTTTTGAAGGAATAGACTCAATTTTCCTGACCTCAGAAGACAATTAGATTGAACTGAAAATTCCTTGTAAAGAAAAATTGACTCACAATTAGAACAGTTCAACAGCACAATGGCATAGGAAGAAGAGGTCTGTCATGAAAGGTCTTTGAGAAAGAACTAATAACACAGAAACAAACTAAAAACACTCAGCAAGATTGAAGTAGCAGAATTCCTGCTTGGGTCATTATTTGGTAGCTGGTTTCTGATTCCCTTTCATCACTGAGGTTCTTTGATTTTTGTTACAGATATATTCCTAGACAATACTGCAAGGTTTTAAGCAATGTTTTCCCTTACAATTTCTCATAGATGTTTTCCCTTGATCTATACTTTTCTTTTTCCATTTTCTTTTCTGTTTCCTCTTTATTTTTTGATTATTCCTTTCAGCAAGTCAGAAAGATGAAAAATGTACCTTGTTTACATCAGAAAACCAATGATGTTATTTCACATTCAGTTTGTGGATCACTGCTTACAAATATTAATTATCTATTACTCTCAATATCCTCATAACAACCATCAGTCCATCTTATGTTAATCCCTTAGAGTGGGGAGAGTTTGTGGGGAGTGGGGGAGAAGAACCTTCCATTTATTTTGCTCCTTTCCTTCTCAAGGTCATCTTTTCCTTTATTTGCTATCTTTCATTTTGTTTGCAATATAATACCCTCTTGCTCCCTGGATACTTTCTTAAGTTTAAATTAGTTTCCAATAAAACCCTTCTCAGGCCTCTTAGCAAGAAAGCATTGTTGTTTAATACACTTGTAACTAATGCTGCCGGTCCTTGGGGAGGTTCGAAGGACCTCAAAGGCATAGTTCCCTGCCTGGGAGCAAAGAAACCATTACAGCTTGTACTGGAAGATTTAATAGGTGTCATAATTTATCATGTAAACCGAAAAGTGTTTCTTAATTAAGTGCGTACGTTAATGAATTTTTTAATTTGATCCCTGTAAGTACCTTGCTATACTAATTGCAATATTCTACACATTAGTCATCCGCTGTTGCCCTTGGCTATTTTCTACCCTGAGAGGGAGAGAAAGAGAGCTTTACAGTTAAAGTTCATTTAACTCTTTCCACCCAACAAATTAGATTTCCCCTTATTCACATGAGAATGACAACTGTGTTTCACTTTTCCATTGCTTCTGGAAATGACTGTTATGTAAGAACAGGCTCAAATCTGTTCTTTTTCTGAAAGATTAGGAAACACAATCACTCTGCTATCATAAAGAGAGCCATGATGTTTTTTAATCCAAACATGGCTCTACTAGTTTGTGTGGTGTTTGTTAGGGTGACCTTGGATAAGTCACACAAGAGCTCCAGGTGACAGTTTCCTTACCTGCAAAATAAGGAAGCTGCACCATTTAATCTTCCAATTTTTAATATTAAATAATATGAAGGGGAACTAGGTTTTAATGGATCATCAGTGGATCGATCATCAGTTTATGGAGTGCTGTGTTTCCTTTTCGTAGTGTTAGTTTGAAGCAAAAAGGAGAAGAGGAGACATACTTATTGCTATCATAATTTTAAAATCAAATACACTGCAATATGCTCATTGCTAATAGCATAAAGAGTGAATTTTTGGTGACATTTCTATTCCTTTCCATTTGTCATTCTAATGCCACCAATCAGGGAGAATCGTAGGGTTTTTTTTTTATAGCTGTATAATTGAAGAGATATACTCAAAACATCTTAGTGTCTACTTCCAAAGCATCACTGTGATTTTTTTTTCCCTCAAAATTTAAAAGTGATTGGTGGTTAATTAAAAGATTCACTTTGAAGTAGCATGGTATTGTGGAGGTTACTTTCCATCAGAAATAAGAAGAACTGGTTTTAAGTATTGGTTCTACCAGTCTTTCCTCTTCAGTTTCCTTATCTATAAAATATGGATTTTTGACTAAATGAGCTTACAAACTTCTTTCTGCTCTGTCTTATTATAATAATTAAATAAAATGGAAATTTAAAAGAGAAGAGAAATTATCTTTAAGAGAAGGTTCATTAGATTATTTGTACAGAAATAATCTACATATCCCTAGAGAAAAAAATGACAAGTCAATAAATAATAAATAAATATCACTCGCATGATGCTATCCATAATATCCATAATACTCATCCAAAAGTACCTATAGTTTGGTCAGAAACTAAGGATGGACAGTGATCTGAACCCAGAATTCCATAGAAGGAAAAATGCAAGCAAATTACATTCAAAAAATTGTACCAGACTTTTCTTTACCACAAGGTTCTCTTTGATACAAAACCCCATCTTAATATTATTCCAGTGCTTCACAGTCTCATGCGACTACCAAGTAAACACTCTAGAAACCATTTGACAATGCCTCTAAATTTAACTATAGTATATTTTAGCATTTTAAATTAATACTAATTGGTATATGTTATAACAGGTTAAGATATTCACCAATTAATGAATATCTACTCAATTTCCAATTATTTGCCACATTAGTTGTTATAAATATTTGTGTGTGTGTGTGTGTGTGTGTGTGTGTGTGTATATATATATATATATATATATATATATATGTAAAGAGAGAGAGAGAGAGAGAGAGAGAGAGAGAGAGAGAGAGAGAGACCCTTCTAAATTTAACTCTATGGGATATGAACCTAGAAATAGCATTGCATAATCAAAGGGTATGGGCATGCATGATTTTCATAACCATTTGAGCATTGTTCCAGAAAATTTTTCAGAATGGTAGATCAGTTCACTATTCCCCATTCTACCTCTCCCTTCTACCTTCTCCCAGGTTAATCCCTAATTTTATTTTGGAGATCATCCCAATATAATTGATTCAGATCCAGACCCTCTATCTATGTATCCCTCTTACTGCCCTATTAATAATGAAGTTCCTAGGTGTTACATGTATTATCTTCCCATATAGTAATGTAATTTTCTAAATATTGAAGCAATTTCTCTGATGGCCTTATGATAAAGAATGCTATTCATCCCAAAGGTATGGGATTTATTCAGATGGTGTCTGAATACAGATTGAAGCATACTTTTATTTCTCTCACTTTGTTTCTTGAGGTTTCTCTTTCTTTAGGTGGGGGAGGGTTATGTTTACTTTTACAACCTGACTATTGTAGTCATGGCGACACATTTTTTTGTTTTTTTTGTTTTGTTTTTTAGGTTTTTGCAAGGCAAACTGGGTTAAGTGGCTTGCCCAAGGCCACACAGCTAGGTAATTATTAAGTGTCTGAGACTGGATTTGAACCCAGGTACTCCTGACTCCAGGGCCAGTGCTTTATCCACTATGCCACCTAGCCACCCCCTTATGGCAACACATTTTTAACCTCCAACAGGTAACTTTCTTTCTCAATGAGAAGGGGGGGGGAGAAGGGAGAGAATTTGGAACTCAAGGTTTTGAAAATAAATGTTAAAACTTTCTTTTGCATATAGCTAGAGGAAAAAATTAAAAATACAATAGTGAGATATTAAAAAAAGATTAATTTTACTGCATTTCTTAGGGCTATTAAGACACACAATAGTGGGCTCCTAACAATTGGCTAACTGACCTGAGCAAGTCATTTAATGTCTGTTTGCTTTAATCCACTGAAGAAGCAAATAAGAAAACATTCCAGAAAGTTTACCAAAAAAACCCTATATACAGCATTGCTCATATTACAAGCCACTCTCATTTTTTATCTTTTTAATGATTCTATTTAGTCTTTTTGAATGTCAAATTTTTTATTCAGGTGGAGACAAGCTAATGGTGTGAAGGCAGGAAATACCAAAAGGTCCCCCACACACACCAAATTCTAGACTGGCAGAACCCACAGAAAGACTGACTGAAACAATTTTCTGTTGCAAGACAACTTAAATATTCTCAGTAAAGGACTTTCACACCAGGGTTAGGAAGGGCTATTTAGCAACCTAGCCGGTGAATGGTGGGAGTAGCCCCAGTCAACTAGTAACAACCTAGGGAGGGCCTGAGTCCCTAGGGATGCATGGGTCTGTGACAGCAAGGACAGTTTCCTGACTTCTCAGGCTTGAATTTCCAAAGACCACTTGGAAGGTCAGTGGGAAAACAGTCACACCAGAGTGAGCATGGAGCCCAGTCCAGTGGAAGTCTCAGCACAGTCTGGGCCGGGAAAACCAGGAGCAGGTCTGGGAGCTACCTGGCAGTTGCTTCCAGAGCACTAGTCCATAGATGGTGAGGGGGTTGGGGGAGACTGCAGAGGTCTCTCTGTTATCCCTTGGGCAAGATGCTGTTGCTTTTGCCTGTACTCAGATCCAAGTCACAGTCTGTGTTTCCCTACTACTACAGAGGAGCAGGGATCCTCCTCCCAGCTCCAAGACACAAGAAGTGCCTGTGGTCATCTACAGAACAGAGCACAGGCCAGGAGAGCAGTCAGAGACTCTCATAAGATCTGGAAGGAATTGAGTTCCCTGTCTGAGAAATGGCTGGAGGTGTTGGAGTTGAACCTGAAAACAGCAGCAAAAACCCTTCAAAATTCGGGAAACTGTGCCCTCCATCCTGGAAGCAGAGCCCCACCTTAACAAAGAGATAAGATCAAGTCATAGGCTGAGGAAATGAGCAAACAACAGAAGACAAATAAAGCAACCATAGACAATTACTTTGGTCCCATGGAGGATCAAAATATACAAAGAAAAGAGAACAAAATCAAAGTTTCTATATCCCAAGACTCCAAAACATATGAATTGGTTTCAGGCTATGAAAGAGCTCAAAAAAGATTTTGAAATCAAGTTAAGTGAGATAGAGGAAAACTTGGAAGAGATGACAATGATACGGGAAAATCATGAAAACTAAGTCATCAACCTGGTGAAGGAGTTACAAAAAATACTGAAGAGAAAGTCCCCTATTTCATTAAATATCCATTTTTCTATTGAAGGAATCTGCTCAGTTTTGCTGAGTAGGTTATTCTTGGTTGTAAGTCTAGCTCCTTTGACTTCCACAATATCATATTATAAGGTCTCCACTTCTTAAAATGCAAGTTGTTAAATCTTGTATGTTACTGACTCTGGCTCCATGATATTTGAATCGTTTTGTTCTGGCTGCTTGCAGCATTGTCTCATTGACCTAGAAGTTCTGGAATTTGACCACATAATACTTAAGAATTTTTATTTTGAGATTTCTTTCAGGAGGTAATGGGTAGATTCTTACAAATTCCATTTTACGCTCTGGATCTAAGATATTGGGACAGTTTTTCTTTAAAATATCTTAAAATATGATGCCTAGGTTCTTTATTTAATCATGGCTTTCTAGTAGTCCAATAATTCTTAAATGATCTATCCTTCTTTTTCCAGGTTTATTGCTTTTCCAATAAGATATTTTAAATTTTCTTTTGTTTCTCCAACTGCTTCAAATTTTCTTTTATATTTCATTATTTATATTTTGTTGTATTTTTTTCTTGAGTCTTTTGAAATCATTATCTTCCACTTGCCCAATTCTGGTTGTTAAGGAAATTTTTAGTAAAATTTTATACTTTTCTTCCATTTAACCAATTTTACTTATAAAGGAGATCTTCTTAAGTAAATTTTTCTACCTCTTTTGCCATTAGGACAGATGTGTGAACACTGCCCTCCTGGTCTGTACTCAAATGTTCCTCTGAAACCACAAGCACTAGTGCTCCTCTTGGCCCTAGAACCTTGACCCTTGACCCTGTACACACACTCCTCTCTGTTCTGGGACTATGACCCAGAGCTATTTATGGGCAAAAGAATGGCCAAGGGACACCAAGTGCACTCAGTGATACCAAAGGTTGCACTGGAATCTCTTTCTGAACAATTATCTGATTCCTTTACTCTGCATGGGCTGAGAGCTCTTTTAAACAGTTGCTGTCACTGGTACTGCTGTAGCAGTCTCCTAGGTCAACTTCTGGAGCTCCAGTCCTCCTCTGGCTCTACACTCACCTGGGAGTCAAAGACCTCTCCTATAGGCTTCACAAGTTGTCTTAAACTGAAAAAAAAAGATGTTTCCTTCCTATCTTTAATTGGCTCTCTCACTTCAATATTTGATTTGAGGTGTTATTTTAAAATTATTTAGAAGGGAATGTTGGGAGAGTTCAACTAGATGTTGTTTGTACTCTATTACTGTGTCCCTGTTTCCTTTATTATTAAGTATAGTCTTGAAGAAGTGCCTCAAGCACCAACAAATTAAGAAACTTGTCAAAGGTCATGTAGCTAGTGGATAGATGATAGATAGATAGATAGATAGATACATACATACATACATACCTACATAATCTTAAAGATAGCACTTTAGCCTAGGTTATCTTGACTCCCAGTCTATTTCTTCACTTATAAACCAAACTGTTGCTCACAGGAGAAGCAATAACTACCAAATCATGCCCTGATATTTGTAATGTGCTTCCCAACTGTATGACCAGTGTTTTATAGTCATTATAGATGAAAAAAGATGAAAGTCTATTTAAATAATTCTAGGGATTAAAAAATAATTCTCATGACAATTTGTAAGAAGTGCCACCATTGCATATTTTTCATAATGAAAACTGGGATTGATTAATCAATCAATAATCATTTTTAAGTATTTTTTAAACCTCAGACATTATGAAGAAGCCTGAACCACCATCACCGATTGTTCATCACAAAAACTATTTGACACTTTAATCTATAATGAAACTAAGGAAGAAAGTAATACCCATTGTAAAATATGTGCCTCAGTGCAAAGAATAGTGAGACTGAAGTCAGGAAGACAGGGGTTTCAATTACACTTCAGATAAACTGTATGACCCTAAGTAAGTCATTTAACTTCTGTTTGCCTCAATCTAGGGGAGAAAGAATTGGCAAATTGCTCCACCATCTTTGCCAAGAAAAAGTCATGGGCAGCATTGGCCATGAAATGGTCTATACAGTCATAAAAATCAGACACAACTGAATGGCTGAACTACCACAACAAAAAATGGAATAAAGAATTGCTTGTTCAAAATTGCATGCCTTTTGTAGTTTTTTTTTTTTTATTTTTGGCAAGGCAATGGGGTTAAGCGGCTTGCCCAAGGCCACACAGGTAGGTAATTATTAAGTGTCTGAAGCCAGATTTGAACTCAGGTACTCCTGACTCCAGGGACAGTGCTCTATCCACTGCACCACCTAGCCACCCTGAATGCCTTTTGTTTAACATTTTGATATTTTTTTTATGACTGGCATAAAATTTAGAGGTGGTTTGTTTCTGTTTTTTTTTAAACTTGTGTCTTTAAGCTCTTAGTTTTGGAAAGTCTAACCCTTGATCTTGGAATTAAAATTCTACCTATTCATGTAATTTCCCCAAATATCTTTCCTCATTTGCTAATAAAAACTTGTTCCATTCTTGAAGTGTATTTTATGCCCTCGAATGTTGAGTTGAATAGTTGAATCCCTTGATCCACTCAAACAAACAAGAAAAAAAAAACTCCTTTGATTTTTCTGTGCTTTAGAAATCACCTCTCCTATGATGGCAGGGTGAGAGTATTTCCTTATTTGCTCTATACTTGTAATATATATATATATATATATATATATACATATATATGTATATATATGTATATATATATATATATATATATAATTTTTATTGGAATTTTTCCTGATAAGTTTGCATGTGCACTTAAGGGAACTTTATTAAACATGTTTAAATAATCTAAGTCCTTCTTAAGCTGAAAAATGTATGAATCACTTACAAGAAGAATCTGGGAAATTAATAGCAACAGCATGAACTTCCAAGCTCTGTGGAAGAGGAACTCTGGAACTGGTGTTAAGGGGAAGCTCTCACCTACCTTATAACAAATTTTAAAACCGTTACCATTAGTTTCCTGTTGGAATAGACAGAATTCTAATGCCATCAGTTTACTATTTTGTTTCTCTGCAAAAATCTTTATATTATTCTTTATAAAAATATGTTTCTTAATAACCAAACTAACATTACTCAAGCACTATCTGCCATGGATTTTCAGTCAATGGATAGATAAGAAGTATGTTCTACCTAATCACTGAAGCTTTTCTTTTTGGTGAGTACTTTCTGCTGACAGTTGCTCAGTGGCATAACAAAAAATAAGATGAACTCATGACTCTTAGTTACAAACTGGTCCATACTCCTCAATACTAATCTAAAAGCTGTCTCTCTATATATTGTAGAGATGAGTATTTACAATTCCTGCTTTCCCCAAGCAAGTTTAGCTATTAAAGTTAAGTATATGTTGTCTAGCCAGTTTTCCTAATTTTTGTAGCTAAACAGTGATAGCAAGTTCTTTGCAGCCTCAGTAGCCAAATCCTTTGGAAACAACATTAAAAAAAAAACACATTAGAGATTTTATTAAGGTAGGGGAAAAGGAAGCTTCCTTTTATAATACAGATCAATCAATTCTCTGTCTCCTACATCTTCTCAGAGACCTGCCCATAACAGTAAGAAGTTAAATAATATTTCCAGGCTCACAGAGTAACTCTGTCTCATAGCAGGATTTACAATGAGGTATTTCTGCCTCTTAAGATGGTCTTGATTCACTGTGTTATGTATCCATGTACATAGATATGATGATGTCTAAGGAAACAAAATTCAATGAGAAAATGTCATTACATTTGACTTTTTGTATGTGAAAAAATTCAACCCCTTCCTAACATTGTAGTGAAGGCATGCATGAAATAGGGAAATAGTACACCATCGAAAACAATATTAGTTCTGTAAAAAGGCATTAAAGAACATTTGATCTAAATCCCTAAATTTCAGAGATAGGAAAACTGTGACCCAGACATGTGAAACAACTCAGCTAACTAATTTTAGTTAAGTCCCAATTGGTGTGAATAGTGTTTGCATGTATTTGAAGGCATACAGTTGAAATTATAATTCTGTAAAATCTGATGTTTGGTTCAAGCCCAATGGAAATATATATATAAAATTTAAATACCAATGATATAATTTCCAGGGAATTTATTATTCACACTAATCAGGACCTGGTTGACAACTTGAGAAACCTACTACATCATGTCCATGCTAAACTGATATTTAGTTCACACACATACATATGTATTTATATACATATATAATACATATATATATATATATTTGTACAAATAAGGGAATTCATATGTAAAGTATGTAGAGGTTATTGAAAAAACATCCTGTAAATAATGAAAGTATAATGCCATTAGTTTAATATTAGACAATAATGCTATTATTACAAAAAGTTCTATTCCAGTGTCTCATTATGAGTAGGAAGGGGCCCTGGATTCTCAACATCAATATCAATAGAATACAAGTTCCCTTCCTGGATCACTGTATTGTTGTGGCAGAGGGACTTGTGTATGTCAGTGAAATTATGAACTATGCTATGCAGGATTATCCAAGATGGACAAGCCATAGTGGTGATTTCAGACAAATGGTAATTCAGAGGGGAAAGAAATGGCAAATCACTCTAGTATCTTTGCCAAGAAAACCCCATGGAGAGTATGGAAATGATAAAAGATATGGCATCAGAAGATCAGATTCTCAGCTTGGAAGATTTCCATCACATTATGAGAGGAAAACAAAGACAACCACAAATAGTCGCAGAAAGAATAAAGTATCTGGGGAAAAAAAAGAAGTTTAGCTGTGATTGTGTCTGATGATGACATTACTGCAAAGCAATGAACATGAGCTTGGACAGACATCAGTTGATAGTGAAGAATAGAAGAGCCTGGTGTGCTATGATGGTCTACGGGTTCACAAAGAATAGAACTGAACAATAAAACCTTGAATCTCTGATTGTTTCTACCATACTTAAAAAGATTCAAATATGTTTAGAGTATTGATTATTCATTGGAAAATAAATACAATCTTATATTCAATGGACTGACCTGTTGAAGATGAAATCTTTGTTCTTAGCAGTTCATGAAACAAGAAAACACAACAAATGATCCATCATATTCAATACTTCTATAGTGATGATCACAAAGTAATAGACATGGGAGGCAGATGATGCCAAGAATTATGAGTTTTTTAGAACTTTTATAAATATTAGTCTTTCTAGTGGCTAAAATTTTAAATTTGAGCTCCCTCCTCTATTACCCCAAAATCTACATGCACAATGATATCTCATATCAATCTTGAAATTCTTGCTACAAATGAAATTCAAAGACAAAAAAAAGTTGCATTTAAATGGAAAACTAGATAATAGTGCATTAGAATTAGAACTGGGATAGAATTTAGAAGCTATATAGTCCAATTCATTTATATTTCATTTCAGAAATAGATCTGAGAAGGAAAAATGACTTGCTAATATTTACATAAAGAGGAAGTTGAAGAGTCATAATTCATTCTCAGCTCCCCTTGATTCCTAATCCACTTTATGCTTCAATAACTCATAGATTCCAAAGAAATAAGGAAGTTGTGATACTTTTCTTAATTCATTCAAAAGCACTAAGAAACATCATCTATGATAAGCAATTACAAAATGATCAAATTATTAAAAAAAAACTTTAGATTAGAAATTTTATAAAGAATTTTTGGAAGCTGATCCCATTAAAGCAAGTACTTTCTTTGATAATCAATAACTTAAATATGAAAGTAATCATAAGAGAAGATAGTGAGACATTTATTTGAAAATATAATTTAGGAATAAAAAATTGAGGAACCAGACACTAGATAGATTACAGAGAAGCCTCATGAGTGGGTTTTGCTTTGTTTTTTGTTTTAGTTTTTGAAAGGCAATAGGATTAAGTGGCTTGCCTAAGGCCACGCAGTTAGATAATTATTAAATGTCTGAGGCCAGATTTGAACTCAGGTACTCTTGACTCCAGGGCTGCTCATGTGCGTTTTTCAGTGTATGTATACATATATGCATATATATATATATATATATATATATATATATATATATATATATATATATATATATATATATAATTTGATCTAGCAATACCACTACTAATTTTGAATCCTAAAGGGATCAGAAAAATGGGGAAAGTATTCACATGTACAAAAATATTTACAGTAGTCCTTGTGATGGCAAAGAATTGGAAATTGAGGGGATACCTATCAATTGGAGAATGGCAGAACATGTTGTGGTATATGAATGTAACAGAATGCTGTTGTGCTATAAGAAATAATGAGCAAACGAATTTCAGAATTTCCAGGACTAGAAAGACTTTACATGGACTGATTCTAAATAAAGTGAGCAGAACCAAGAAAACATTGTGCACAACACCAGAAACATAGTGTTATGATTGACTCTTCTTAGAAATGCAATGATCAAAAACAATTCCAAAAGATATCTGATAGAAATGCTAACCACATCCAAAGAAAGACTATGGAATATGAAGCATACGGTTTTAACTATTTTTTTGTTTTTTAATTTTTTCTTTCTTGTGTTTTTTCCCTCTTCATACTTCTTTCACAACATGATTAACGTATAAATACATTTTACATGATTGTACATGAATAACCTATATCAAATTGTTTGCTATCTTGGAGAGGGAGGAGGAAAGAGAAGAAAGCAGAAAAAAAATAGAACTCAAAATCCTGCAAAAATAAATGTAAAAATCTTTCCTAAAATGTAATTGAACAAAAATACCATTAAGTACAAGAAATGCTTTGCAATTTTTAAATTATGTGAATAAATAAGAAAATGTATATTTTGTCTTCAAGAATCCCATTGAAACGTGCAGCATTTTTTTTTATTGAGTAAAATCTTACCCAGAAAAATAAAGCAGAATCTAAATCAGGGACATAAAATACCTTTAAATATGTAAATTTGAAAAATTAACATTGAATTTTGTGACTTTGAAAGTTATGTTTGGACAATTTCAAAATAAAGAGAAAGGCATTTTGACATTGAAAAGGGAACAAGAAACTGATCATGGTGAGACTAAATAACAACACTCACAGGCAAACTATGATTCCAACTTAACAAGCAGAAGATGATACAGGGAAACAATTTAAAAAATGATAGGCATTTGACACAAAATTAACTTTATGAAGCATCACTCTTGATAAGGTGTTAAAAACTGCATTTTTTAAATTAAGAAAAGCAAATAATCATTAAAAATACTAATATAAATAATAAAAAGATGAAAATTATGGTGAAGTATTTATTATACTTATATCAGGAAATGTGAGAAAAATATAAAAATTAAGCAATGAATGGACCTTGGGTATGTAAAAACATTAGTAATAGGAAAATGTTGTGTCATAAGTTCCAAATGGATATGAGGAATTCAAATAAACATGAAATTTTTTTGATGAACTGATGCAGGAAAAAAAAGAAAAGTAGAACCAAAGAAATAAAATAGTTGAGTTTAGTAATGTAAATGAAGATATAATTGTAAGGTAATAAAGCAGGACAAATGCAATGGACAATAATCAAAATCATTAAAAGTAAAGCAAATATTTATTTCTGCTAAAAAAAATAATAATTTTTAGCTTTTGCTGCTTTTTATGGGATGATCCAAGAATGCATTTAAGGAGATAATTATTCAGAAGTAAATAATGTTAAGAAAGAAGTATACTATGGGTAAAATAAACAATGACAGGCAAGTCAATGGACTTGAAACTAACCTATTAAACCAAACCATTAATGTTAAAAACATGAAATAGAAAAAGTCATTGACACAGAACACTCTAGGTCTTATTTTTTCTCATCTGGAAAATGAGAGAATTCTGTTAGATCTTTACCTCTCTTTGAGTCCAAAATTCATGACTATGATCATTTCTTAAAGAAACTTAAAGCCATGAAAAGGGATGACCATATGGAGAAGTCAAAAAAAAGGCTTTTAAAACACATTGGCCAAGAAACTTCTGGGGCAGATTTAAGAAGGAGGTGTAAACTTAATACGCTCCCAGAGCTTTCCCCTACCAAAGATAAATGAAGCCTCTACTTTGACATTCACACTACAGATCCCACCAAGAAAAAGAAGATTCAAAGAAATTTTCAATTGTAGACATCAGAGGATCTTCAGTGAGGTTGTGTCTCTTCAGGGGGAAAGGGGAAGTAAAATTCAGTAGGTGGGAGAGCAGGGAAAGCCAGAAGGAGGCTTTTAGCAACAGTGCATTCCAGGTCCCACCAGCTTAATAATAACAGAGGTCCCAGTAGCTAGACAGCAAACCAGCAGGGAGGATCCCAAACCCAAACAAATTCTGAACCCTGAAAACACCAGGGTAAAAGCCAGGACTGGGTCAGAAACAATCCACTGTTAAGTCAGAACCTGGACATAAAGGAGGGGGGGAAATATAAACCTCTGCAAAGGCAAGGTCTGGACTGCATAGGCAACATCTTGACCAACAAAAAGCCAGGGATCAGACCCCAGCCCCAGCAAAATAAAAGCTTGGATCTATGCTCTATATTCTCCAGGAGCAGAACTAAATAAAGGTGAATATAAAAACTAAAAGAGCACCCACTATAGAAAACAACTTTGCAGACAAAGATATCAGCAATGCCAAGTCTGAAGCAGAAAGCAGTGAAAAATCATTCACAGGGGAATTATCAAAACAAGCTATAAACTGGACTCAAATACAAAAGCTCATAGAAGATCTTAAAAGAATTTAAAAGCTAAAGAAGAAAGGAAGAAGAAAAATCGAAAAAAAAGAAATGAAAATCATTCATGAAAATTGTGAAAAGTTGGCCAAAGAAATCAACTCCATTAAAAGTAAAAATAGACTACAGAAACTAATTGAAGAAAATAAAATCCTAAAAATTAGAATTAAACAATTTGAAAGCAATGTATCCACAAGACTACAAGATTCCATCAAACAAAATAAAATGATTGAAAAAACTGAAGAAAATTCAAAGTATGTTTTAGGGGAAAAAGAATGACCTGGAAAACAGGATCCAAGAGAGACAATCTACAAATATTCAGACTACCAGAAAGCCTGGACCAGCAAAAGAACCTGGAAAATATCATGCAGGAAATTATAAGGGCAAACTGTCCAAATCTTCCGGAACAAGCTAACAATATAACCAGTGAAAGAATCCATATCCACAGCAACCCCCCCACCAAAAAAAAGAGACCCCAGGATAAAAACACCAAGGGCTCAAATAAAGGAAAGGATATTGCAAGCATCAAAAAGAAAACAATTTAAATATAAATGAAAAACAATCACACTAACACAGGACCTATCAGCCTCAACATTGAAGGATGGGAAGAACTGGAATAGCATATTTTGTAGAGCTAAGGACATGGAACTACAGGCAGAATGTGCTACCCTGCAAAATTCAGTATATACTGTCAGGGAAAAAGATGGATGTTCACTGAAAAAGAGGAATTCCAGAATTTCCTGACACAAAACCCAGAACTGAACAGAGAATTCAATTGCCAAAAACATAACTGAAGCATTGCATAAATAACAGTAAATGAAAAGGGCATGGGAAAAACAAAACTTTTAAATAAATTTTGGTTAACTATCAAATTGTATACACTCCTAAAAGGGAAGATATAACACTTCTAATTCTTTAGAACTTTACTTCTCTAAAGATAATTTGAGGTTAGAATATAATTGAAGAGAATGAACCTAAAGGGATAGGTCCAACATGGCAACACTATGTAGGAGACAAAAAGCCCTGGAAAAAAAAAAGCAGGGCTGTTAACTTTAACTTAAGTGACTCATTATCCTTTGATTCGCTTCAATCACAAGGTGCTAATCATCTTGTCTAATGAGGGCATCTTAAACTGAGAGGACCTGAGTCAGTGTCTCTGTAACTTAAATCATTTGTAAAGTTCTCAGGTGAGACCCCCCCCCCAAACCTCCCAGTTACTTAAAGATCTTCAAGATTCTTTAAGTTAATCAGATGAGGAATTGACTTAACCAGTGCTTCATACAGCAATTGGTTAAGTACCCTGGGTGGGGAAGGGGGAGGCTAAAGTGAGAGAGACAATGGACCTTGCTTCACTTAACAAAGTGCTAAGTACCCTGGGTGGGGAAAGGAGAAGATAAAATGTGAAAGAAAATAGGTCTTGGGGGAGGGGCACAAATAATTTAAGAAATGATATGGCTTTGGATGATACTTTGGCTTCTGAGGAGGATTGTATGTACTTGCAAGTTACTTGAAAAGGCGGTAAGATAAACATGATTATGATTATAATGCTGCAATTTGAGTCAATGTTGATTATCAAGCAATCAAGTAAATATGTGTGATGATATCTTGATAATGATAGGAGCATATCAAGCAATCAAATGATCAAACTGTGATTGATGATACCTGATAAAAAATATTAGAATAATAAAAACACCAAGGGAAGAAGCAGAAAGATTTATAATTTTAGAGGGAAAGAAGGGAATATGTGAATGCTGAGTAAATTCTCTTCAATAGATTTAGACCAATGAGAGAATAAGATACATTCCTACTTGGGTTTCAAAATCTAACTTAATCTACAGGGAAGGGGGGGGGGGACTGGGAAAGGGAAAGATAACAGAAGAATGGACTGACAAAAGTGAAGGGAAGGTATAATTGAAAATAAACTGAAAGTTAAATTTTTAAAAGAAAAGTCAAAGTTTGGGAAAGGTAGCAAAATTTTGGTGAGGAGGAATAAGAGAAATGGAAAGAGATAAGTAAAATGGAGAAAGATAGCATGGAGAGAAATACAGAATTAGTGAGCTTAACTATGAATATGAATAGTATGAACTCTCTCATAAAACAGAAGTGGATAGCAGAATGGATTAAAAACTAGAATCCTACAATATGTGGTATAAAAGAAATATATTTGAAGCAGAGAGAGACACAGAGATTAAAGGTAAAAGGTTGGAACAAAACATATTATGCCTCAACTGCAGTAAAAAAAAAATCTGGAGTAGCAATCCTAATCTCAGACAAAGTAAAAGCAAAAATCAATCACATTAAAAGAGATGAGGAAGGACAATACATCTTCTTAAAAGGGACCATTGTTAATGAAGCTATATCATTACTAAACATATATATATATATATATATATATATATATATATATGTGTGTGTGTGTGTGTGTGTGTGTGTGTGTGTGTGTGTGTGCATGTGTGTGTGTGTGTGTGTGTGTGTGTGTGTGTGTGTGTATAGATTCCAGATTCCTAGAGGAAAAGCTGAGTGAATTGCAAGGAGAAATAGACAGCAAAACTTTGATATTGGGAAACCTCAATCTCCCTTGCTCAGAACTAGATAAATCTAACAACAAAATAATCAAGAAGGACATTAAGAAGGTGAAGGTGAATAAAATATTAGAAAACTTAGATATGATAGACCTATGGAGAAAACTTAATGGGGATAGAAAAGACTGTATCTTTCTCTTGGCAGTATATGTTACCTTCACCAAAATTGTCCATGTACTAGGGCACAAAACCTTATAATCAAATGCAGAAAAGCAGAAATAATAAATATACACTTCTCAGACCATGATTCAATAAAAATTACATATAATAAAGGGTAAAGGAAGGATAAACCAAGATTTAATTGGAAATTAAATAACTATCTCAAATAATGGCTGGATCAAACAGCAAATGATAGAAATAATCAGTAATTATATACAAGAAAATGATAATAACGAGACATCACACTAAAATTTATGGGATGCAACCAAAGCAGTTTTTAGGGGAAACATTATATCTCTAAATGCCTACATGAATAAAATAGAGAAAGAGATAAGTGAATTGGGTATGCAACTAAAAATGCTAGAAAAAAGACGAATTAAAGATCCCCAAATAAAGGCTAAATTACCAGGATAATACAACATGATCAGGTTGGATTTATACCAGACAGGCAGGGATGTTTCAGCATTAGGAAAACACTCAACATAACTAAGCATATCAATAGCAAAACTAACAGAAATTATATGATTATCTCAATAGATACTGATAAAATACAACACCCATTCCGATTAAAAACACTAGGAATTTTAGGAATAAATGGGGTTTCCTTAAAATAATAAATAGTATCTATCTAAAAAATCAACAAATATCATATTTAATAGGAATAAACTCAGAGCATTTCCAATAAATTCAGGGGTGAAACAAGGATGTCCTTAATCATCATTACTACCCCCACTGAAGGCATTCTGTTAATCTTTACATTGGTTCCATGTTATACACTGATCTCAGTTGAATGTGATGACAGAGAAATCATATCTTTAAGGAAGAAAATTCATGTATAAGAGATCACAAATTACATAATAACATAATGGTTTTTTTTCCCCTAAATTGAAGGTAATAGCCTCTGGTCTTTGTTCAAACTCCATAATTATTTCTCTGGATACAGATGGTATTCTCCATGGCAGATAGCCCAAAATTGCCCCTGGTTGTTGCAATGAAGGAATGAGCAAGTCCATCAAGGTTGATCATCACCCCCATGTTGCTGTTAGGGTGTACAGTGTTCTTCTGGTTCTGCTCATCTCACTCAGCATCAGTTCATACAAATTCTTCTAGGCTTCCTTGAATTCCCATCCCTCCTAATTTCTTATAGAACAATAGTGTTCCATTACATACATATGCCACAGTGTGTTAAGCAATTCCCCAATTGAAGGACATTCACTTAATTTTCAATTCTTTGTCACTACAAACAGGGCTGCTGTGAATATTTTTACACAAGCTATGTTTTTTGTTCTCCAGAAAGATTGGATGAGTTCAAAGCTCCACTAACAATGTATTAGTGTCCCAGATTTCCCACAACCCTTCCAAGATTGATCATTGTCCTCTCTGGTCATATTGGCCAGTCTGAGAGGTGTGAGGTTTAATTTGCATTGCTCTATTAAGTAATGATTTAAAGCAATTTTTCATATAACTAGGGATCGCCTTGATTTCCTCCTCTGTAAATTGCCTTTGCAAATCCTTTGACCATCTGTCAATTGGGGGATGACTTGTCTTTTTTATGAAAATTTGACTCAGATCTATGTATATTTTAGAAATGAGTCCTCTGACAGAAATACTAGTTGCAAAAATTGTTTTCCAATTTACTACATTTCTGTTGCTCTTTGTTACAGCACTTTTATCTATGCAAAAGCTTTTTAATTTAATGTAATCAAAATTATCTAGTTTGTTTTTAATGATATTTTCCATCTCTTCTTTGGTCATAAACTGTTTCCCTTTCCATAGATCTGACAGGTAAACTACTCCTTGATCTTCAAGTTTGCTTATAATAATGCTTTTTATGTCTAAATCCTGTATCCATTTTGATCTTATCTTGGTATAGCACGTGAGGTGTTAGTCTAATCTAACTTTCTTCCATACTGACTTCCAGTTTTCCCAACGGTTTTTGTCAAAGAGAGTTTTTAATACCAATAGCTGGACTCTTCAGGTTTATCAAACAGTATATTACAATGATCATTTCCTGCTATTGGACCTAATTATTCCACTGATGTACCACTTTATTTCTCAGCCAATACCAGACAGTTTTGATGACTGATGCTTTATAATATAATTTTAGATCTGGTAAGGCTAAGCCAACTTCTTTTGCACTTCTTTTCATTGAATCCCTGGAAATTTTTGATGGTTTATTTCTCTATATGAATTTACTTACAATTTTTTTCCAACTCAATAAAGTAATTTTTTTGGAATTTTGATTGGTAGGGCACTAGAAAGGCAATTTAGTTTTGGTAGAATTGTAATTTTTATTATGTTAGCTCAGCTTATCCATGAGCAGTTGATGCTTGCCCACTTATTTAAGTTTGATTTTATTTGGGTGAGAAGTGTTTTGTAATTGTTTTCAAAAAGTTTTTGAGTCTGACTTGGCTGAATCCCAGGTATTTTATATTGTCTCAGGTTGCCTTGAATGGGATTTCTCTTTCTGTCTCTTTCGGCTGTATCTTATTGGTCATATATAGCAATATCATGCATTTATGAGGGTTTATTTTGTTTCCTATGATTTTGCTAAAGTTGCTAATTATTTCTAGTAGTTTTTAGATGATTTTTGGGGATTCTCTGGGTATACCATCATGTCATCTGCAAAGAGCAAGAGTTTTGTCCCTTCCATCCCAATTCTAATTCCTTCACTTTCTTTTGGTTCTCTTATCACTGAGGCTTACATTTCTAATATGACATTGAATAGTAATGGTGATAAATGGGTATCTTATTTCACTCTTCACCCCTGATCTTATTGGGAATGCCTCAAGTCTACGCCTGTTGCTTGTTGAAGGTTTCAGTTAGATACTGCTTGTTATTCTAAGGAACAAACCATTTATTCCTACACTCTCTAGTGTTTTTAGTAGGAATGGGTGCTGTATTTTGTCAAAAGCCTTTTCAGCATCTATTGATATAATCATATGATTTCTGATAGTTTTGTTATTGATATAATTAATTATATGAACAGTTTTCCTAATACTAAACCAACCCTGCATCCCTGGAATAAATCATACTTGGTCATAGTGTATTATCCCTGTGATAATTTGTTGTAATTGATTTGCTAAGATTTTATTTAAGATTTTGGTATCTATATTCATTAGGGAGATAGGTCTATAATTTTCTTTCTCTATTTTAACTTTTCCTGGTTTAGGTATCAGCACCATATTGGTGTCATAGAAAGAGTTGGGCAGAGTTCCATCTTCACCTATTTTTCTAAAGAGTTTATATAGAATTGGAACCAATTATTCCTTAAATGTTTAATAGAATTCACTTGTGAATCCATCTGGCCCTGGAGATTTTTTTCTTAGGGAGTTCAATAATGTCTTGTTGAATTTCTTCTTTCAGATAAGATTATTTAAGTATTTAATTTCCTCTTCACTTAACCTGGGCAAGTTATATCTTTGTAAATATTCATCTATTTCACCTAGATTATCAAATTTATTGGTATAGAGTTGGGAAAAATAATTCAGATTTATTATTTTAATTTCCTCCTCATTGGTGGTGAATTCACCTTTTTTTCCTTTATGATACTAGCAATTTGGTTTTCTTCATTTTTTTAAATCAAATTGAGGAGTTTACCAATTTTATTGGTTTTTAATAAACCTACTCTTGGATTTATTAATAAGTTCAATAGTTTTCTTGCTTTTGATTTTATTAATTTCTCCTTTAATTTTGAGAGTTTCTAATTTGGTATTTAATTGGGGGGGTTTAGTTTGTCCTTCTTGAATTTTTTTAGTTGCATATTTAATTCATTGATTTCCTTTTTCTCTAATTTATTCATATTAGCATTTAAAGATATAAGATATCCTCTGACAGATGCCTTGAGTGAATCCCATAGGTTTTGTTATGTTGTGTCATTATAGTCATTATCTAAGAGGAAATAATTCTTTCTGTAATTTGTTGTTTGATCCAGTCATTTTTTAAAATGAGGTTATTTAGTTCCAATTAGTTTTGTTTCTGTATCTCCCTGGTCCAGTATTACATATGATTTTTATTGCATTATGATCTGAGAAAGATATATTCACTATTTCTGCCTTTCTTCATTTGATCATTAGGTTTTTATGCCCTAGTACATGGTCAATTTTTCTGTGTCATATACTCCAGAAAAAAATGTATATTCCCTTCTGTCCCCATTCAGTTTCCTCCACAAATCTATCGTATCTAGGTTTTCTAACAATCTATTTATCTCCTTAATTCCTTCTTCTTTATTTTATGGTTAAATTTGTCTAAATCTGAGAGTGGGAGGTTGAGGTCTCCCACTACTAGAGTTTTGATATCTATGTCTTCCTGTAGCTCTTTCAACTTCTCTAAGAATTTGGATTCTATACCATTGGATGCATACATATTTAGTATTGAAATTACTTTATTGTCTATGGTACCTTTTAGGAGGGTATAATTGCCTTCCTGATCTCTTTTAACACTATCTGTTTTTGTGACTGCTTTGTTTGAGACAGGGATTGCTAACCCTGCATTTTTCACTTTGGCTGAAGCAAAATATATTTTACTCCAACCTTTTACTTTTACTCTATATGTATCTCTTTGCTTCAAATGAGCTTCTTGTAAGCAGCATATTGTAGAATTCTGGTTTTTAATCCACTCTGCTATTCACTTACATTTTAATGACAAGTTCATTCCATTCACAAAGTTATAATTACTAACTCTTTATTTCCCTCCATGCTATCTTCCCTCTGTTTGTATTTTCCCCTTTTTTCCTTTATTCATATTCCCCAGTATTTTGTATCTGAATACCATCCACTTCAGTGTGTTTGCCCTCCTATATCACCCCTCCCCTTTCTTTCCCCTTTCCCTTTTCCCCTTCTTTTCTCCCTTCCTTTTGTTACTTCCTCCTTTTCTCCCTCTCTCCATCCCTTCACTCCCCTTTTCCCCTTTTAATACTTGTAAGGTAAGATAAGTTTCTTAACTTACCTGAATGTTTGTGTAAGTTAACTTTAAGCCAAGTCTGATGAGAGGAAGAAGACTCAGGTGGTTCTCAGCTCCTCCCTTCTTTTCCTCTATTATAATAAGTCTTTTGTACCTCTTAATATAATAAGATTTACCCCATTCAGTCTCCATCCTCCCATTTCCTTAGTTTCCCCCTTTTTAAGGAGGTATTGTTTTTAAATCATTCTATCTGAAAAGTCATGAGTATCCATCACTTCTTGCTAAGTATGTTCTCTCTATTAGAGGTAAAATTCTCAAGAATTATGAGAATCTTTCTCACAGGAGGTGATATCATCAGTTTCATCTTATTGGATAGTAGGGTTTTTTTTCCTTTACCTTTTCATGTGAATCTTGAGCCTCCTGTTTGATGTCCAACTTTTCTATTAAGCTCTGGGTTTTTTTTGCATCAGGAAACATTGGAAGTCTCCCATTTCATTAAATGTCCATCTTTTCCCCTGGAAGAGAAGGCTCAGCTATGCTGGATAATGGATTCTTGATTGCATTCCAAGCTCCTTTGCTGTTCAGAATATTTCATTCTAGGCCCTTTGATCCCTTAATATTGATACAACCACATCCTGTGTAATCCTTACTGTGTTTCCTTGGTATCTAAATTGTTTCTTTCTGGCTGCTTGCAAGGTTTTCTCTTTTATCTAATAGTTTTGTAATTTCACCACAACATTCCTTGGTGTTTTCATTTTAGGATCTCTTTCTGGAGGGGATTGATGTATTCTTTCAATAACCAGTTTGCTTTCTGGTTCCATGATATCAAAGCAGTTTTCCATCACTAAATCCTTTAATATTAAGTCCAGGTTTTTTTTTTTCTCTTCAATGTTTTCAGGAAGACCCATAATTCTCATTTTGTTTCTCTCTTCATTCTATTCTCACGGTCAGTGGTTTTTCTCATGAGGTATTTTACAATTTCTTCTATTTTTTCAATTTTTTGGTTTTCTTTAACAGATTCTTGCTGTCTCATGGAGTCATTAGTTTCCACAGACTCCATTCTTTTGTTTAGAGAAGAATTTTCTTCATTTACCTTTTGCAGCAACTTTTCTAATTGGTCAATTCTATTTTTGAAACAGTTTTCAATTTGACCAAGTGAGGTTTTGAGAGAATTATTTTCTTTTTGCATTTGCCCAATTGAGGATCTGATAGAAATAGTCTAATTTTTATTTGTCCAACTGAATTTTCCAATGACTTGTTTTCTTGTTGCAAGGTGTTAATTGTCTCTCCCAAATTTTCCATTTGATTTTTTAAACTCCTTCCTGATTTCTTCAAGGAAGTCCAGATCATATTCTCCTCAGAGGTACTCCATCTCTCTGAGTTAGGGTCTTTTCCTTCTAGGAATTTCTCTATGGATTCTCCTTTTCTCTGACCTTTTTTCATTTTCCTAAGACTTTATGTTGGCAAGGGGCTAATTCACAGAGGTTTGGTGTTGAGATCCCTAGAGTCTTTACTCACTGGGTTTTGTAACTCCAAGTGGGCTGGCCAGAAGTCTGTGACCTTAATTTGAGGCCCTCTCCTTTAGTCTGGAGGGGGTGAATGAAGCTGTTAAGTACTTTTATCTTTGTCCAAAGGTGTGTTTTGACCCAGGGCAAGGTAATTGATCTCAATATTCACAACTGAGGGAGGTCTGTTGTTCTTAGCCTGGGGCAGAGGTGGGCTGTAATTGTGTTTGTTTTGGGAAGAGGTTTCAGCTGAAATGAAGGTATGACTGCAGGTCTCTGGAACTGGAACTCACCCTGCAGCTCTGCAGTCAAGTTCCAGATTCTCAGTGCCACAACCAATGCCTCTGTTCCCTAGTTACCCCTGTGGCCAGTCAGAATTGCCTCAATTTTAGGCTTCCAGATTCTAGTCCTCCCCACTGATCAAGATAGTGGAGCTCTCTGACTCTTTGCCTCACTGCCAATCATGCTAGTATAACTCTCAGGCTGCGATTGGGTCTTGTGCTCTCTGCTTCCAGCAGAGTCTGCCCTCTGTGCCCAGACTCACTCATGATCCCGGAGGACAAACCTTGAGGTAGATCTTCTCCTAGTTTCTCTTTCTGCACTTTGTAGATCAGTTTTCTGTTAAGAGGTTTGTTTTATATTATATTTGAGGGAAGTTCAGGAGAGAAGATCAGGAGATTAGCACTGTGCCTATCTTCTCCCCCTCAGCTTGGCTGGAAGTCCCTTATACAAATTTCAATGTGCCATCCAAAGAACTATTCCATCAGCTAGCTCAAATCTATCTTCTCTATCTCTACAGAACACTCTTATCTCTATCTCTATTTCTGCTTCTGTCTCTAAATCTAGCCCTCTTTCTTTCTTTTTCTTTGTCCCTTATATTTTGTCTCTGTTTCTATTGATGTCCCTCAGTACTTTTGTCACTCTCAGTCTTTCTCTGTCTCCTGTCTCTCTGTTTCTTTATCTCTATCTCTGTCTCAAGAGACAAATTAAATGTATCTGTGCCTATAACTAAAGAGGAGCAGATTGATTTACATTATTGAAATTGTGTGATACTTTTCATGACCTCAAACTCCTTTTTTAAATAAAGCTTCATTTTTAAACACCTATATTCTTCAATACTTGTTGTTTAACTATTATATTACTATGAAGTATTGGATAAACTTCTAAAGGGTGAAAATTATAGATAACCCAAGGCAAATAGATAGGCACACAGTTCTCAGAAGTAAGGGATAGAATATAACCAATGAAGAATTACACAGAAATGAAACAAACATGCCTGTCAGCATCTTTTGATAACTCAAGAGATCTTTGCCAGAAGCAGAGTTAATTATTGAATCATTTAAATTGCTTCCTGAGAACTTAAATGATGGCAAAAGAAATAAAAGAAGGACCTAAACACTCCTTGGGAAGGACTGATAAGATAATATGGGCAAGCATCCATCATATTAGAAAGCTTCCAGAGGTTGTTACCTACTCTGTTAGAGTAGCATTGAAATTTTAGATTCACAAAAACAAATAAACAAACTCTCTTAAATATGGGGTTCTTGTGATCATCAAAATCGTAGTCATGGTTTTCTACCAATTTATTCAATCTAAAACTTTCAGTGAAGAAAATATATACAAAATGTAGAGTAACCAAAGCTGAAAATAACAGCATTCCAGAGAGAATGTTGAATGTAAAGTCAGAATAGTCAAGTTCTACTTTTGCTTCTGAAATTTACTAGCTCAGTGATCTTGAGCAAATTACTAACTTCTCTCATTTTTGAAAAACAAAGTTGGAATCTATGTCTAAAGTGTCACTTTTTCTGGGTGTTTGGTTTATTGAAATTTACATTTTTAAAGAAATTTGAGATAGACTAACTTATAAAATTCTAAACTAATATCCATGCTTTTCAAAAGGTGCAAATGTAAATTTTGAAATAGATATCCAGATACCACTCAGCATGTATTCACTTTTCCTCTCACACAATGAGTTGTATTAGCAACATTTTTTGAAAGGTACATCTCCAAAGTGTTTCTTAAACCTAGAAGCATTAATAAATATCCACCCTGTAAGGAATAGCTTGTATTCATATACAAGTCCATGATAGAAATGTTTATTTTTTTATAATAAAAACATCAGTTATATCCTGGACATTAAGAGTATAGAAGAATTCTTAAATAGTTAATTTGTCTGAAGCAGTATCATTTTTCAAGTCCTGTTCAATATGTGTATAACTAATTACCCGGACCTTAGGTTAGTTTAAAAATAAAATAAATAAGAAAATTTCAAGCATGGATAACATAAAACTTATTTTAACCTGAATTTTTTTTATATATTATATGATAGCATTCTTAGTGAACCAAAAAATGAACTAAAAAATTACTTGAAACAATTAACATCTTTAGCAAAGTAGCAGGATATAAAATGAACCTATATAAATCATTAGTATTTTTTTCTCTGTCTTTGGAATGAATAGCATTCTACAGGGAATTCTGAGGCAGAGCCAAGATGACGTCATGAATCTAGCATGGTCCCAGAATTTTTCCCTAAACAATGTTAGATGAAGCCTCTACACAGACCTTAAAGCTTCAGATTGCACTAAAAAGACAAGATCCAAAAAAGTTTTCAGAAAACATCCTGGAAGATCTTCAGTCATCTGTCTCTTTGGGACAAAGGGGAAGTACAGCCCAGCTAGGTAGGAGAGTGGGAAAGCCAGATAGCCAGCCAGTGGAAGGCTTTTAACCACAGTGCAGTCTAGATCCTGTTAACTAGACAATATCATAGGTCCAGGTCTGAAGATAGAAAGCCAGTAGGGTGGGTCCCAATGACAAATGAAGTCTGAATCCTGGGAATACTGGGGCAAAAAACAGACTGGGAACAAACCACTTTATAGACAGAAACAAACCAAAATCTTAGTCAGTGATAAACCTGGGATCAGACCCTAGTTCCAGCAGGAAAAAAAAAAGAGTGGGTCTATACTCCCTATACCCCAGGAGCAGAGCTCAAACACTCAAAATGAACCAAAAAAAACCCTAAAAGATTGTTAATCATAGGAAGTTACTACACAAATAGAGATGATAAAAATGACACCTCAGAATAAGAAAGCAGTGAAAAATTAGCTACATGGAAAGTCACAAAGGAATATATGAATTAGACTCAAATCTAAAACCTCATAGAAGAGCTTAAAAATAAATGTAAAATTGAAAGAAGAGAGGAAAAAGAAAAGTGAAAAAAGGAAATGAGTCATGCAGGAAAATTATGAAAAATTGACCAAAGAAATCAACTCCTTTAAAAATAAAAATAATCAATAGGAAAAAAAAATGTCACTCTAAAATTGACCAACTAGAAAAGGAATGCAACTCATATAAAACTCAAATCAAACAGCTGGAAAGCAAATGTAACTCAGCAAAAAGTAAAATTAACCAACTAGGAAAGGAAGCCCAAGAGCTACCTGAAGAAAATAAAACCATAAAAAAATAGACTTGGATAAATAGAAACCAATGAATCTACAAGACACCAAGATTCCAGCAAAGTCAAAAGACTGAAAAAATTGTCAAAAATGTACAGCACATTTCAGGAAAAACAAATGAACTTGAAAATAGATCAAGGATCGATAATTTTTTAATTATTAGTCTATCAAAAATCCTAGATCAAACAATGAACCAAGAAAATATATCTTAGGAAATTATCAGGGAAAACTGTCTGAATCTGCTAGATTAAGAAAGTAAAATAACCATTGAAAGAATATCCAGAGCTCTGGCAGAGTGAGGATAAAATCTCCAAGAACTATCATAGTCAAATTCCAGAATTCTCAAATAAAGGAGAACGCTTTGCAAGCAGCCAAAAAGAAGCAAGTTAAATAAAAATAAAAGATGATCAGAATTACATAGGACTTATCAGTCTCAAGACTGAAGGATAGGAGTACCTGGAATACAGTATTTCTGAGGGTAAAGGACCTTGGATTACAACCAAGAATTTACTACCCTGCAAAATTCATCATATTTTATCAGGGGAAAAGATGAATGTTCAATGAGCTAGAAGACTTCCAAAATTTACTGATAAAAAGACCAGAACTGAACAGAGAATTCGATCTTCAGATACAAGACTCAAAGAGATACATAAAAAGTTCAATGGAAATGCATAAAAAATGTTAGTCAAGAACATTCAGTTGTATATACCTTCCACGGGAGGATAACACCTGTAACTTTTGAGAATTGCATTTCTCTTAGGATACTTAAGGGGTTGAATAAAGTTGAAGAGATTGTACTTAGAGGATAAAGGTATGGTTGGTTCTTATCCTTCTATCAAAGAAGGATGTTTGATACTAATTACAGTGAGTACAAGTGTAGCTGATCAGACCACTACAAGCTCAGAATGTTCTACTATAGGTCATGCGCAAATAGTCCAGGTGAAAGGCTTGTGTCTTTCTCATAGACCTCAGCACTTTTTCTGATAAGGACATCCTGTGCTGGGTGGTCCTATGCCAGTGTTCTCCATACATTACAATCAATTGCAAAGTTCTTAAGCAAGATCTTCAAGGTATCCCAGTACTTAGAGTACCTAGAGGTTCTATATGTAATTAAATTAGAAGTGACTTTATTTTACTGGATATTTAGAGGTTTATAGTACCACAGGGACAGAGGGAGAAAACCTACTCAGAAGGGTAAGGCATATAGAGATTAGGAAGTGATCTTATCATAATCTATACTTTAGTTAACAAGAGTTTAAATACCATGGTTGAAGAACTAAAGGTGGCAGGGGGAGGGGTGAGGAGTGTGGGAGAGAGCTACCTGATACTTTGATTGGGAAGGGCGATAGAGCTATGGTGGGAGGACTATAGAGGCAAGAGAGTATACTTAGAGGAACTGGACAAGAAAACATCATAAAAGAGTTTGCTTAGCTTGACACTTTGACTGCAATTGGAAGGGACTATGCTTGTGGGGGAGAGGTTACACAAGAATGATGGAATGATTTGGCTTTACATACTGCTTTGACTCATAAAGATTGCATGTCCATGGAGGGTACTTAAAAAGGGGGTAAGATATAAAGTGATTATAATTGATATGATTCATGACTTTTGAAAAAGTGTACTGCTAAAGAGACAGAAGCGGGGAGGGGACTTAATGACTAAGGGGCAATGCTGTTTGGCAATCAAGCAAGAAATCAATCAATCAACCTTTGATAGTATTTCTATCAGGTTAGATAAAAGGAGTATAATTTGACAAAGGGGATGTAAGTACTAGACAAGGTTAAAACAAAAAAACATAAAAAGAAGACTAGGCATTAGTGAATAAATAACAGCAGGTGAAGAGGCACAAAGGCCTATTATAGTAGAAGGAAGGAAGGGAAAATGTGAACGCTGAGTAAATTCTATTCAATGGATTTGGAGCAGAGCAGGAATAACATAAATGCCTAATTAGGTATAAAACTCTATCCTACCCAACAGGAGAGTGGGGGTGGTAGTGGGAAGGGAAAGAAAAGGAAAGAAGGTATTGATAAAAGGGAAGGCAAAAGTGTAAGGAAAGTAAATTGAAAGCTAAAATTTAGCAGAAAAGTTAAAGGGAAAAGGTAATAAAACATTGGTGAAGAGTAATAAGAGGAAAGTGAAAAGTACAAATGTGGAAAGATAACATGGAGGGGAAAAAGAAATAGTAATCTTAACTGTAAATATGAATGGGATGAACTCCTCCATAAAATGGAAGTGGATAGCAGAATGAAATAAAAACCATAATCCTACAATATGTCATTTGCAAAAAACACATTTGAAGCAGAGAGATATGCTAGGCAAAAGACTAGAACAAAATAAACTATGCTTCAGTTGAAGGAAAAAAAAAATCAGGGGAAGCAATCCTTATCTCAGACAAAACAAAACGGCACCATAGACAATGAACTTATATCATTATCTAACATATATGCACATTTTGGAAAATATCCAAATTCTTCTAGAGAAGTTGGATGAATAGCAAGGAAAAATAGACAGCAAAACTATAGTAATGGGGGATCTCAAACTCTCTCTCTCAGAACTAGATAAATCTAGTCATAAAATAAAAAAAGAAAAAAGTAAATTAAATCTTAGAAAACTTAGATATTTTGAGAAAAAACTGAATGGAGATAAAAAGAGTAGTCCTGTTTCTCTGCAGTGCATGGCACCTATACCAAAAATTAATCATGAAATAGGACATAGAAACCTTAAGATCAAATGTAGAAAGGCAGAAAAAATAAATGCACACATTTCAGAACATGATGCAATAAAAATTGCATGTAATAAAGTGTCATGGAATGATTAAATCAAAAATTAATTGGAAATTAAATAACTGAATTTTAAAGAATCAGTGGATCAAACAGCAAATCATAGCAATAATCATTTCATCCAATAAAAGGATAACAATGCGAAATCATATGAAAATTATGGAAAGCAGCCAAAGCAGCTTTTAGGAGAAATTGTATACTTCTAATTTCTTACATGAATAAAATAGAGAAAGAGGAGATCAATGAATTAGGTACACAACTAAAAAACTAGAAAAAGAACAAATCAAAGATCCCCAATTAAATATTAAATTTGAAATTCTGAAAACAAAGGAAAGATTAATAAAATTGAAAGCAAGAAAACCATTGACCTAATAAATGAAACTGAGAGTTTATTTTATGAAAAAAAATTGATAAACCTTTGGTTAATCTGATTTTTAAAAGGAAGAAAACCAAATTACCAGTATCAAAAAATGAAAAGGGTAAACTCACCACAAATGAGGAAGAAATTAAAGAGACAATTTGGAGTCATTTTTTCCACCTTTATGCCAACGATTTTGATAAAAATATTTTGAGTGAAATTGATGAATATTTACAAAAATACAAACTGCCCTGATTAACAGAAGAGGAAATAAAAAAACTTAAATAACCACATTTAAGAAAAAGAAATTAAGGAAATCAAAAATAAACTCCCTAAGGAAAAAGTCTCCAGATTCAGATGGATTTACAAGTTAATTCTACCAAACATTTAAGGAATGATTATACCAATTCTATATAAGCTATTTTTAAAAATAGAAAAGAATGAATTCTGCAAAATTCCTCTATGGCACCAATATGGTGCTGATATCTAAACCAGGAAGAACAAAAAACAGATAAAAAAAAAATTAGAGACCAATCTCCCTAATGAACAATCTCCCAAATACTGCAAAAATCTTAAACATAATTTTAGCAAAGCGATAACAGCAAGTTACTGCTAGGATTATAATCAGGTAGGATTTATATCAGGTAGCCAGGGATGATTCATTATTAGGAAAACACTCAATATAATTGAATATATCAATAGGATGATTTCAATAGATTCTAGAAAAACCTTTGACAAAATACAAGATCCATTCCTATTAAAAACCCTCGTGAGTATAGGAATAACTGGAGTTTTCCTTAATATTATAAGGAGTATCTATCTGAAATAATCAACAAATATTATATTTAATGAGGATAAAACAGGAATATTTCCAATAAGATCAGGGGATATAGTATTAGAAATGATAGCTGGGAAAAAAGAGAAGAAAATAATTGAAGGAATTAGAATTGTCAAGGAGGAAGCAAAACTTTCACTTATTGCAGGTGATATGATATACTTAGAGAACTTGGGAGAATCATCTAAGAATTATTTGAAACAATTAACAAATTCAGCAAAATAGCAGGATATAAAAATAAACTCACATAAATCATCAGCCTTTTTACATATCAACAACAAAGTCAAAGGGCAAGAGAAAGAAAGAAAAATTCCATGTAATATAACTGCAGACAGCATTAAATACTTGAGAGTCTACTTCCCTAGCCAAAGCCAGAAACTCTTTGTACATAATTAAAAACTAATTTTTCACACAAAAAAAAGTCAGAGATAAACAACTGGGAAATGTCAATTGCTCATGGTTAGGTCGAGTTAATAAAATAGCAATTTTATCCAAGTTGAATTACTTATTCAGTGCCATACCAATCAAACTATCAAATAACTTTTACCAAGCTAGGAAAAAAAAAGAGTAACAAAATTCTTCTGAAGCATAAAAGGTCAAAAAAAATTAAGGGACTTGATGAAAAAAAAAATGTAAAGGAAGGTGGCTTTGCTCTACCAGATCTAAAATTATACTATAAAAATGATAGTCATTAAAACTGCCTCATGCTGGTTAAGAAATAGAGCAATGAACCAGTGGATTAGGATAAGTACAAAAGATAAAGTTGTAAATGACAGTAGTAATCAATTGTTTGACAATCCCAGAGACATTAACTTTTGGGATAAAAACTCACTCTTTGACAAAAACTGTTGGGAAAACTTGAAATTAGTATGACAAAAACTAGCCATAGATCCACATATCACAGCCTAAACCCAAATATCATCAAAATAAGTACAGGATTAAGACATAAAGTGTGCCATAGACCAATTAACATATTATGAAAAAAACTCTATCTATCAGATCTATTGAAAGGGAAGAAATTTATGACCAAACAAGAAATAGAGTACATGATAAATTGCAAATTGGATGATTTTGACTAGAATAAATTAACAAAGTTTTTGTACTAATAAAAAAAAAATTCTTCCAAGATTAGAAGGAAAATAGAAAGCTGGAAAATAATTTTCATAGTTAAGGGTTCTGATAAGAGTCTTATTTCTATAATCTATAGAGAGTTAAATCAAATTTATAAGGTTATAATTCATTTCCTGATTGATAAATGGTCAACGTATGTGAACAGGCAGTTTTCAAATGACAATGGAAGACACACACACACACACACACACACACACACACACACACACACATATATTTATATACCACGAAAAAATGTCCCAAATCATTACTGATTAGAGAAATGCAAATTAAAACAACTGAAATATCACCTCACACTATCAGATTGGTTAAGATTACCAAAAAGGTAAAATGATTCATGTTGGAGAGGTTATGAGCCATTAATTTACTATTGGTGGAGTTGTGAACTAATCCAATTATTCTGGAGAGCAATATGGATCTATGCTCAAAGATCATAGCTCTATACCCTTTGACCTAGCAATACCAATCCTAGGCCTATATCCAGAAGAAATCATAAAAAAAATGGGGAAAATACCACATGTTCCAAAATATTCATAGCATTCTTTTTTTGGTAGCAGCAAATAATTGGAAATCGAGGAGATGCCCATCAATTGGGGTATGGCTGAACAAGTTATGGCATATGAATGTTATGGAATGCTATTGTTCTAAAAGAAACCATGAATGGTCAGAAGCTGGAGAAGTATGGAAGAAATTACTGATATTGGGGGGGGGGGAGCAGAACCAAAATAATATTATACACATTAACAACTTTATTATGAGTTGATCAATTTTGATGGATGCAGCTCCTTTCAGCAGTTCAGTGAGCTAGGATAAATTTGAAGGACCTGCTATGGACAATGCCATTCAAATTCATAGGAAGAAAAATAAAACAAAAAAACATATACAGAAGAACATAAAGAATCTGATTGAACACTTACTTCATGCATTTTTTAATTAATATTTTTCCTTCCTATCTCATAGTTTTCTTTCTTTACCCTTAGTCTTAACTCCTCATACAAAAAATGACTAACTTGTTAAACAACAGTGTATATGCAAAATGTTCACCTGATTTTTTGCTGCTGAGGCAAGGGAGATAGGAAGGAATGGTGGAAGGAAACTATAACAATATATATGCATGTGGATGAAAGTTGAAAACTTTCATAACATAATTTTTGAAAAATTAAATGAAATATTAAGGAAAAAAGCATTCTTTATGTCATCAGAGAAATTTCTTCAGTATTTTTGTCACAGCTGATATTACTAGATATATTTCCTTCCATGCTATTCATCCCTCACTCCATTTATTATCTCTCTCCTTTCACCCAGTCCCTCTTCAAATGTGTGTTGCATTTGACTACCCTCTCCCATAATCTTCTCTCTCTTCTATCACCCATACTCCCCTCTCCTATTTTCCTCCAGGGTAAAAAAAGATTCTATACCCAATGGTGTATGTATATTGTTTTCTCTCTGAGTTGGTTTATTGAAAAGATCAAACAGTTCTTTTAGAAGAAAAAACACAAAATTGTATATAGGATAAAAAAAGAGATGTAAACTTTGCTTTGGGCAGGATGTAACCCAGTAGGATATAACCCGGGTCAAGAAGTTCGGAAACAGGGCTTATTGACAAGTGAAGTCACAAAAGATATAGTTGTTTTATCAAATCAGAGTTCTGTGGAAGCTTTCAGCTCAAGCAGCACCAGAGCTTAGGTTTTGTGGCCAAAACTGGCCTCTCACCCCAAACTCACTTGAGCAGCCTCCAACAGTGTTTGGAGGATTGTTTTCAATTTCAATTTTGCCCTCTGCTTCTAGGATATCAAGGCAGTTTTCCTGATAATATCTTGGAAAACAACATCTAGGTTTCAAGTAGTCGAAACATTTTTTTAATTATCTCTCTCTTGGATCTGTTTTCCAAGTCAATTATATTTCCAATGAAATATTTTACATTTTCTTCTAGTTTTTCATTCGTTTTATTTGATTTTATTGTTTGTTGATTTCTCACAGTTATCAGCTTCCCTTAGCTCCATTCTATATTTTAAGGAATTATTTTCTTCAGAGAGATTTTGTATCTCTCTTTTTCGAATTGGTCAATTATGCTTTTTATAGGCAATCTTCAACTCAGTTACCTTTTGGATTGCTTTTTCCATTTGACCCAAACTGGTTTTTAAGATACTATTTTCTTCAGATTTTTTTGTTTTTGTTTCTCCTTCACCAAGCTGTTGACTTGGCTTTCATGATTTTTCCCACATTGTTCTCATTTCTCTTCCTAATTTTTCCTCTGTCTCCCTTATTTGATTTTCAAAATCTTTTTAGAGTTCTTCTATAGCCTATTCATATTTTTCTTGGAGGCTTTGGATTCAGAAACTTTGACTTTGTAATGTTCTGAGTGTGCATTTTGATTTTCCATAGGACTATAGCAATTGCCTAAGGTTGGATTAATGTTTTCAACTTCTTGCTCATTTCTCCAGTCTATGACTTGATTTTAACTCTTTGTTAAGTTGGGATTCTGTTTCCCAGGTGGAGGATACACTGTACCAAGATTTTGAGGGGTTTTGCCCCTATTTTCAGGGACATTCCTCAGGGACCTGCAAGTTTTCCATTCCACCAAGGTCTGATGAAAGGCTATGACTACTCTCCTGGCCTGTGCTCTACTCTGTGAATAACCAAAGCACTCTTTTCTATCCTGGAACCACGAGGAGAGTTCCTGGTCCATTTCAGGCATTAAATTCTGTTTTGCTTCAACTCCTTTTCCTGAGACTGGGGCCCCAGACTGTGACCTGGATCTGAGCATTTTAGCAAAGCAACAGAATCCTGCCTCAGGGATAGTGAAAAGATTTCTGTAATCTCTTACCATCTTACCATCTGTGGTCTGAGCACTCGGGAAGCAAACGCCAGGTGGGCCCCCAGACTGCTCCTGGTCTACTGCTGCCAGGTCTTCACTGAAGCCTGAGCTGAACTGGGGTCCTCTTTCACTTTGACATGGCAGTTTTCCCCAGGGACCCAGGTGTTCCACAGTCTGCTTCTGTTTGGCTGGAGTCAGCTTGAATTAATGGCAGTTTGAGCTGTGCTGCAGGCCTTTTATAACTCTGATGTAGCAGATCTTTCCATGGACCTTCCAAGTTGTCCTGGGTTGGAAAAATGTTTAGCTCAGTCTTTTTGTGTTCTGTCACTCTAGAATTTGATTAGAGTCATTTTAGAGTGAGTGAGTCTTACTCTCATTTGATTTGGTTCAGAGAGGGAATAACACACACACACACACACCACACACACACACACACACACATACACACACAAACACACACACAGACACAATTGGTTATATGGGTTTTCCAATTGCTATGAGTTTAAGTGACTTGCCCACGTCAAATAGCTAAATGAGTATTAAGTGTTTGAGGCCAGATGGAGTAAAGCTCACCAAAAGTCCCTGCCTTTTCCCTGCCATCTTGGCTCTGCCCTTACAGTGTCACTTTCAGTTATAAATCTATGATCCTATTCACAAAGTAAAAATGTCCAATAAAAATATTTATAAACTAATAAAGTTTTCTTTTAGAATTACCATATCATATACTTGGCCCAATTAATGTGATATATATCCCATAACATTTTTCACCAGGGTTTTGAATTTTGCAGTCCCTTGAAAAACCTAGCCAATATCTGCTTGGAGTTTGGAAATAGACAATACGACATTAAATATACCTTACTACATAAGAGAAGGATGCTTAATTCAGGCTTTGGAGTAATACCTTAATTTCAAAACAACAACTATACATTTATAAGGCACTGTAGACATAACATGTCAGAAAACATAACTTGATTTATGACTGTTGTACCACCAGATCTGACTCGCAGAACATAATATATGCATATGTCAAATCAGTAATGCATATTTAAGTAACAAAAGTTGAGTCCTCAAGCATTTATTAAGAACTTGTTAGGTTTCTGACCTTATGGGGGTGCTAGAGATAAAAAGGGGGATATCCTGATTCTCATGGAGCTCACAATATAAAGGGGGAGAGAAACAATGTGCAAATATGTATTTACAAACATGAAGAGAAATAAAATGCAAATAATGATTTACAAACATGATTTTTCAGGTTAAATTATGGGTCAGCAACAGGTGGGAAGCACTAGAGTTAGGAGAGAATTGGAAAGGAATTATGTAAAAAGTGAGAGTTTTAACTGGGCCTTAAAAGATGCCAAGGAAGCTCGGAGATAAAGATGAGGAAACAGGGAATTTCAGGCATGAGGGGACAGTTAATGAAAATATACTGAGTTGGGATGCATAGCATCTTAAGAATAGCCAGTGACTCTGAATTGAAGAATGTATAGAAAGGAGAGAAAGGAAAAATAAATTATAAGAAGTTTTGAAAGTTAGGAAGGGATCATGTTATGAAGGGTTTTGAAAGCCAAATAGAGAATTGTATATTTGGTCATGGTAGCCATTGGAATTTATTAAATAGGGGAGTGAGGTGACATGGTCAGACCTGCACTTTAGAAGATGGATTAGAATGGAGAGAGAGACTTAAAGCTGAAAAACTAATCAGAAAGCAATTACAAGATTATAATGCATGAGATGATAAGGGCAGAGTGTTAGCAGTGTCAGAGAAGCGAAGAAGGTATATTTGAGAGATTTTACAAAGCTAAAATCAATAGATCTTGGTGATAGAATGCATATTGGGGAAGCAACAATGCAAAAATGACTCCAGTTTCAGAGCAGGAAAAAGGAAGGAATTGAAGAAAAAGACAATGAAATCAGATTAATAAAACAAATCTCAAACAAACTCTTCTCTCACTCTAAACCACCAAAAAAAAATCCATGTTAAAATGCATCTATAAGTTTATTCTATAAAACATTCAAAGAGTAATTAATCCCAATATTACATACTTTATTTGCAAAAATAAAAAAGAGACATCTGATTAAATTTCTCTTAGTGCAAATATGATAGGCCAATATCCTTAGAGAGCAATGGAAAAATATTAAATGAAATTTTTATAAAGAAGCATCTACTGTGAATATATTGAATTTATAGCTAGACTCCACATTTGGTTCCTTACAAGGGAAATTATAACATCAGCAAAGTTATTAATACTTTCCTCAAAAAACAATATACTTAACAAAGCTACAGCATAAAATAAATCCACATATATCATCTACATTCCTACATATTACCCATGAATTTCAGAAGAAATAAAAATAGAAATTCTATTCAAAATAACATATAAAATAGTTCAAATTCTACATTCAAAGACACACAAATCATTTCAGTGGAAAAATAGTGTACATCAAAAACAATCAAGTAATTGAATAAATATTGATTGTTCATGAGCAAACTGTGTCAATATGATAAAATGGCAATTGTTTCTAAATAATTTTGTTACTTCAGTGTCATATCAAGCAAACTACCACAAATAATTTGTGGGTCTAGAAAAAAATACTAAGAGAAATAAGAATAAGGAGTTAGAAGGAAGAGGGTTTAGCAGTACCAGATCTTAAATTATATAGTACAACATAGTAATGATCAGTTTCCCCTCCACTGAGTTTAGTTTAAGAATAAAATGTACAGAAAATTTTGAAAAGAAAGTTCCTTCCACCTTGTCAGTCTTAAAATTAGAAATTTGATGTGGTTTTATCTGTCAAAATACATTGAAGATGAATTACAAAAAGTCTTACTGCTCCAGGCAAAAAACAATAGAACCTTGTAGCTGAAACTTTCTGTCTGTGCTGTCTCTGACATTAGAATGAATTCTTTGATAAGAGACAGCCTAACTTTTCTATTTCTTTCCTAAATATTTAGTGCAGCGTTTTATGCATAGCAAGCACTAAATAAATATTCATCCTTTCATTCATTCAAAAAATCTCCATATAGTGGCCTGGCTTCACGGGATTTTTCATAGCCTATTTTGTGCAAATGATCCAATTCAGCATGGTTGCTTGGCTCTGCAAAGTTAGAAAAGAAAGTAATTTAAATTTATAATAATTATATTAACAAATCAAAATTATTTAAAGTAAATATATGCTTGAACAATTAGTTAAAATATTCCAATTGGGAAACATTTTCTATTTTTCACTTATCATTAAAAAAATGGATTATTATCATTTTGAGTCAATACTATTCAGTCCCATTGGAATGAACTGCTTCACCATTTACATTACAACAGCTGCAGCCAACAAGTTTTTTTTCAATCTTATGTAAACTACAATTGCATATGACATGCAGCTGTTCCAAATGTATTCTCCTCAAAATTCCATGGATGATACTAGTGCAAAATTAAAGTAATTTTAAATCTGTAGGAAGAAGAACAGTCTCCCTCTGGCTGAGGTCTTCTGAGCCAACTCATCACCAAATTTCATTCTTTTGGGCTTCAGAAGCTAGGAAAGACAACTTTAAGATGAACTAGAAACTGAATAATATCTACTATGGTGCCAACAAAAGCCCAGGATAGAAATATCAACAATAAGTGCAACAACAACAAAAACAATAGTAGAAAGTTACTATACTCAAGTTGAAAATTACTGACACACCACAAAGAAAAGCCATTTTTTCTTTCCTTATTATGGAGCATGGGCCCAAGCTTATTTTAGACATTAGCAAGAGTTCATGATCCTTATCCTTTTTTATCAGCCTTACAATTTTGATTTTAGACCAGCAATAGCACCCACTATTTTTTTTCCCTTCCTTGTCACAAACTGTAAGATGGATCAAGCTCAAAGTCTCCTTTAGAAATGATTTTCATAGTAAATATCCTATGGCCATCTGATTTCTGTTGTCATTTGGTAATGGGGAGAAATGGATGTGCTCAGTTTCCATTAACTTTTCATTTCTCAATGTCTTCCATCATAGAGACCTGACAGTTTTTACTCATCATCCATTTAAAGTTCTCCAACGTCACCCCATGAAGCCACAGCAAATGTACTGTCACACCAAATGCACACACGATCCTGGTGTCATCCTTGCTCTACCTTTAACTGGTTTAATTATCACATCCTTAATGTAAGGGTAAGCTGAAGAAAGCAATAAACACTATCATGTAGGTTAGGAGCCCCAAAGGAACATAAGCCACTAGACAAAACCAGAGTCTGAAAAGATCCCAATGTACCTTTTGTCTATAAATATTTCAGCAGGTCCTCCTCCCTAACCATCCTCGAGAGCATATGCCAGTGCCTTTTTCAACTCCTAAGAGCCGGTCCCCTCCTGCTGTTCTTGAACACCAGAAGTCTCTGAATGGTGATTAGAAGTTACGTGCATCCCTGGGACTTACTCCAATCACTTTTTCTTTGAAAATTGCTGAAGCCCTATGCAACAGCACAGCCCAGAGAGGGCTTTGTCACTGGGGCCTGAGCCTCATTACAGCCAGGGGACTCCAGGAGTTTGTTTATATGGCTGGAACATCTTCCTTGCAGGTGGTTAATTAGTATCTCCCCAGGGCTTCTGTTCTATGAATACTTAAGAGTAATCATCACCAGCTAACTGCAATGGGAGTGTGTCTAAGCAATTTTACCAAGTCAACTGACAACAGCTTGAAGTCATATTAGCCCTGTTATAGAGAGACAAGTACTCTCCACCCAATGGAGCCGGAGATTGGCACCACTCAATAAATCAACACGGCCTCCCGGAAAGCTTAGCATCGGTTCCAAATCATTAATCTCAGTGAGGTCTTTTGACAGGATGTTTTGAGAGCTCTATAACCTGCTCCTTTTGGAGGTTAAATTATAATGAACAACTTATTTTAAGTTGCTAAGCTGGCAACCCATTTAAGGCCTGAGCTGATCTTATAAAACATCAATTCATTACTTGACAGATTCTCATAAGAAAATTTCTTTCATCTCAGAGTACAAAAATTCAGTTTTAGCGTTAGATTTTTGCATATGTGACTTATTATTCACAGGATTTAGGATATGCATTCCCTCACTAATGATCTGAATGTAGTCATTACTAAAAATTCGAATGGGAAAAATAATATGATGCAGTGTAAAGGCTATAATAGAGTCATGGATTCACAAAACGAGATCAAATCATGACTCAGTTACTTGCTCCAGACCTCTATTTCTTCATGTGCAAAAAGATTAGATGATTGGATTATATGGTCTACCTCTACCTCCATGAATAAGGAATTTATAAGTAAAATACTGTAAGTTTTCTAAGGAACAGGAAGCAACAGACTTTCCATTATTGAAACTGATATAGTGATTACCACTTTAGCATGCTTACAGGCTAAGAAATGGCATTTTGAAAAGTTAATTTTGCAGGAAAAATTTTAGATGAAATAATGAAAATACTCCTCAGAGTATTGAGAAGGGGATAATTTTGGATGCAAGTTCAACTAAAAAGTTCCCTAAACCATAGGAAAGCACAAAAATGGTAATAATCTCCCTGTGGAGCATGGATTAAACACATGACATGATAAGAAATTCTACACTTTAATTTCATGACATCCTGTGGTAAATGTAAAAGAAAAACTGTATAAGTTCTATATAAGTAAAGTTATTGATTGAATAATCTTCTGATTCCTTATTTCTGTTATTTTTGACACTTTTGTCACTCATTCCTTTTTATAAACATCCACATGGACAGAAACCTTAGTCTTTTTAGAAACAGCACCTTCTCTTTTAAATCCCTTATTTTTTTCATTCTAAGGGAAAACATTGTTTATTGTTATCCAAAAAGGGTACATAGTAAGGATTAGACTACTCAAGAACAGATTTAGTCAAATTTTAAAATGCCCAGACCTTCCATTGCTATATAGGGGATTTCTGGAAGAAGATGAACAATTACAAAGGATGAGGAATTTTGACTGATATGATGCCCACTTGTAAAGGGAGTCTATCACTGAAATCATAAATTCTATTAAAGCATCAAAATATGTGGAAGTGTGAGATACTGACACTTGGTTCTGTGGACATACTGGTGCTTGAAGGGGGCTGAAAAATAACATTTCCCCTGTTGAATATATAAAATCAGCTTGAGACGAAGCACAGTCCCTTGGATAAAACTGCTTTTGGAGAGACAAAGATTGTTCTGAAGACCTGAGAGAAAACTGTCCCTCTTATAAATGTACAAAGAAATATACAAGAAACAAAAATTTTGATTCAATTAAAAAATCAATGATCAAGTAACATAGTGACATTGCATTGTGGGCCTGATTCAACTCATTTACATATGAACATTTTCAGAGTTGTTAAAGTTATGTTACAGTAAGATCATGTAACAGAAAGGCAGAGAGAAATGTGGAGATACCCCACCCATCACCTCTTCCCTTCATATCTTCTAAGAGACTGGATTGCTTACCTTTGTGGAAATTAGGAAGATGGCAGTGGCTGTCACTGCCTTGCTTGTGTAGACAAATATTCATAAGGAATATTGAATCAGTCTAGTGATTATGATTGTTTTTGGAAATCAATATAAAAGCCAATTACCTTTGAAACTCTGGGGGAAGTAGTTCAGTCTCAGAGTTGGAGTATATTTAGCTCAATTTCACTTGGCTTAGTTACTCCTCCCTGCCATATGCTTTTTACACAAAAATATGATCACCAATAGTAAAAAAAAATCTTGTTTATTAATGAAGGCAAATAAGACAGTAATTAGAAGAAGCCATACAGGTTAATTTAGTCTAAGTTAGTTTAGACACAAGAGTTAGGAAACCCTGTAATTTGTAAACAAAATTGAATCTTGGATCAAACAGGGGAAGAAATATCTTTCCTGATGATTTTATTCTTTTGTAATTTCTGAGAGACAACATGTTAGGTTGCTACTATTCTACAACATAGGTACTTGACACCTCAGAAATATCTTGTTTTTCATTCAAGTTTTGCATCTCTCCACCAACAACATCAACACTTCCTTCTTTTCTTCTTACTTCTCCTCTTCCTTCTTCTTCTTCTTCTTCCTCTTCTTTTATTGATATGAATAACTCCCAAGGCATTTACTACATATTGTACTAGTTCGGCTACATGGTGAAATAGATAGAAATCTGAATGTAGAGTAAAAAATACCTGGCTTCAAATTATATCTCAGACACTTTCTAGTAGTGTAATACCAGGCATATTACTAAAGCACTCATACCTTTAGTTCCTTATCTATAAAGGGTTTATACTTGATTGTTTTCTAAGTCACTACATGCCTAAATTCCTGATCTTATGATCCATGCCATTGTAATACTGGGAAGGTATTAGGAAATGCCAACCCCCTCACCTTATAGAAGCAGACTAAAGGAGATAAAATCTAGATATTTCAGAAAAATCAGTTCTATAACACCTCAGTTACTTGTTTTTGTGATTAATAATTCTCATTGTTGCAGAAACAGGACAACATTGTACACAGTAGCAATAACTTTGTGCAATGATCAATTATGATTGACTTAGCTCTTCTCAGAAATATAATGATTCTAGGTAATTCCAAAATATTCATGATGGAAAATGCAATCCATAGTCAGAGAAGGAACTATGAAGACTAAATACAGATCAAAGAATGTTCTTTTCCTTTTTCTGTTTTTTCTTCCTTTCTCATGATTTTTCCCTTTTGTTATGATTCTTCTTTCACAAGACAAAAAGTGGAAATATGTTTCACATGATTACACATATGTAGCTTATATCAGATGGTTTGCTGTCTGGAGAGGGAGAGACAAGGAGAAAGATGTGGAACTCAAAAGTTTATTAAAAATGAGTATTAAAAGTGATCTTTCAATATAATTGGAAAAAATAAAATATTATTTAGTAAAAAAAGAAAAAGAATCCTCATTGTCAAATAATATTTCCTTAGAACTAATCTAAGTCTCAAAAAATTGAATTTTATGTCCATTGTCTTTTATTCTATTCATAATGGTTCTGGTCTATGGATTTTGATAGTATATGTGGAATCCTTCCTGCCTATTTTTATGCATAAAACATATATATTACAAATAATTTAAAAACAAAACAACTGTAGATTGAGAAAGTTCATGCTATACAAACTATATGGATTCAATTTCAACTTCATGGACTAGTCTCTCTTGGTCCTTCATAATATAAAGTTTACATAGAAAAATCTCATGTTGGTGTCACAGAGAAGGATCAAAATCAAAACTCCATGTTGTGTGGGATTTTTTAGAGACCTTATTTTCCTCTTGCAATGGAATTTTGGCAAATGCCCGGATCTTCCATGATGGAATCTTCTATGGAGGAAAAGCAGGGGACCTGCTTCTGGGAGAAGATATTCTGTGTTGACTTACCATGTGCTCAGGAATATCCTCTTTCCATTGGTTGTTCAGCCAGAAATGCCTAAATCAACCCACCTGAGGCACAATTACAGTCTCTTTTGAGTGATATCCAGTAGTGAAGGCCTCATCTACTCACAGCAAAAGTAAACAGGGCAGGGAAGAGTTCTCTTCTCTCCCTCCTTAGAGTTAATGTCACTGAAAAAAAGGCTTGTAGTTTTAATCATGTTTCATTCATCCTTTGTCAGTTCTAATTGAAGGGAGTAAAATTGTAACCCAGGATCTCAAATCATAGGGACCTTTGAAACCAAAGTTGCTCCAGTCCCTCAGGAAATCTCTAAGTCATGATTCCAACAAGAATATCCTTTTAAGTTGAGGAAGATTCTCTCCCCCAACCAGAGGTTTTGGGGTGGGAAAGTTTGTATCAGTTTTCTGGTTGAAACTTTGAAATAAATATTCCTTTGTAAAAACTAATCTGATTAAATGTATCAGGGATGCTTGGATCCCTAAAATTGGGGGAACATAACTAGTAAGAGCTTAAGTTAGTGACAGATATGAAAGACTCCCAAATCCCACAAAGGTAGCAGAGAAGATGGGAGGGGTAAAATGTTATATGCCTGGTCTTCCAGCAGTGGGGGGCCAGAGTAATCACTGTTAAACATTGATCTTCTCACTTGTCTTGACATGATTATTCTTGCCCTGCCTCTGCTAGCATTAATTTTATTTGGATTTCTCTATTGAAAATTTTATAGTTGTTTTGGAAGAAGGAGTTATATTGTCCTTTTATTGACATCCATGTTACCATTTTAGAATAGACCTCCATTTATATATAGAAAAGTAGTCATTTCTAAATCTATGTTTCATATTACTTTTTCTCACAGGTTAGTGCAAGGTCCATCAAAAGATAGAGTTGTGACTTACACCCTCAAGTCCAATGTCAGATCAATGTCTCTCACCTTATAGAACACCCTAAACTGCCTTCAAAATCAGAGACCAACAGATTTGGAGAATATGATATTTTACTATTTTTTTTAAATACTTAGAGGAAAAAACAATAAATACCTAGAGAAATGTTTTATATTCAGAAGCCTGCTTGGTCCATAAGAGTTATTAATATATCTACCTTTCTAGGCTTATTACTCTGAATATAAAACATGAAAACTTTTCCACTGACTTGTACTCCAATCTATAAACAGTGAGATGTCTTTCTGTGGCATAGATTTTACTTTGACTTTGTTTCATGTTACAATGGGACAATATGAAGTTTTATTTTTCTCAATATTAAACTTAGGAATCTTTTCACCACTTTCTTGTCTAAGTGATCAAACATTGTAGGGACTTGGAGCTTGTATGACTAAGGATGATAATTATCCCTTCATATAGTTAAAAAGCTAATTTCATATATACAAATATATGTGTGTGTAAATATATTACATAGATAGAAAGATAGATAGATAAATGCAATATTTCAATGATATATGATTCCTTGCTCCCTTCATTGTTATAGATTTCAGTCTTTCTACTCCATGCCTTGGTAGATGATCTTCTAAAGTTGTGATATTTCAGATAAATATCTCTGATTTTTTCTAGATTTTCCCCTCTCTGGATCTATGATGGAAGTTTTTTTTTTTTATTTGGAAGGATGTACTAGAATTTGTTCCTCACTAATTTAGATTCCTAGAACTTTCATGCCATAATAAAACACCAGAAGGGGACTGCTATGGCATCATTTAAATAAGGAGAAAAATTCAATCAAATTCTCACCTACAATGAACAGTAGGAACTGAAAGCTAATGGCTAGAGCATTGGTCAGAGAGCCCTTAGTCCTCAATTCTAGTGCAAAGTCAACAGGCTAATACTATTGTGCAAGTAATCAGCCATCTCAGAGAGTACTGAGATTGGCCTTGTTGCTGACTGTGTAAATTGTGGGCTATTAACCTCAAATCTTTTAAATTCAATTCACTTATCTATAATATGAGAAAGTATTACTAACCAGGTGATGTCAGAGATCTTTTGCAACTAGGGAAAGAGAGGATTCAATGAAGCTCTGACCAAATCTGCCAAATAATGCTCCAGATTTGGATGACTTAAGCATCTGTATCCACAGGCACAGGCACAGGAGTTGTCCACATTAATCCATTCTATTTTGCAAAATGTATATGCACATGTAGATAAATATATATATATATATATATATATATGTATATCTAGATATATAGATACACAGAAACATATTTTTAAAAGCCTATGATGAAGCAGTGCCAAAAGTTACACTTCAGAGTAACAGTTTACATTGTTTCTCTCCATGCATTGACTATATTTACTGTATCACGCAAGGAAGCATCCCAGAAATACCAGTGGGCCAAATTCTCCCAGCTGTACATCTCCCTGTGTGAACACAGCTATACCTTACAGCCAATGAGCTCCCTGTGTAGAAGTCTGCAAAATATTAGTCCAAAAATTTCAAATAATGGAAGTTTAGCTTCCTTCGATAGAATGGAAATTCTTGAAAGAGAATCTGGCTTAACACATACACACATAAACATACATGTATGTAAATATATAAATATATTGGTAAACATATAAATAAATATATAAATACATGTGTAAATATATAAATACACATATATGTATGCAGACCTATATAATGTACCTCTTCTTTGAATGTAGAACAACAATATCATGCATTTACAAAGTACATTTTTTTCAGAACTATTCTATTGAGAGAAAGCATGGTATAGAGAGTAGTCAGAAAGATTTAAGCTGTATGAACCTGGGCAAGTAACAACCTTCCAATGCCTAAAATACTTCATCAGCAAAATATGAGACTTGGACCCATTGACCTTTAAGGTCCTTTTGAATTCCATACGTATGTTATAGGTTGAGTAAATATAATTGTCTCTATTTTAGCAACGAGGAAATTGAGATTCAGAGAGCTTAAGTGACTTGCATTTGGCCATGCATTTAGTAAGTATGGAGCGAAAGAGATAAGAAAGAGATAGACAGAATGACAGAAAGAAATAATGTGCTATTTCATAGGACTACCTTTCTTGGTTTATAATATCAATATAAAAATGATAAAAAATTTTCTAAACCATAAACAGTGAGTTTTCTTTCCATGGCATAGATTTTACTTTGACTTTGTTTGATATTACAATGGGATGAGCTGAGATTGTTTTTTTTTTCTCATTGGTTCTTTTTTTTAGTTTTTTTTTTTTGCAAGGCAATGGGGTTAAGTGACTTGCTCAAGGCCACACAGCTAGGTAATCATTAAGTGTCTGAGGCCACATTTGAACTCAGGTACTCCTGATTCTAGGGCCAGTGCTCTATCCACTGCACCACCTAGTTGTCCCTTTCTCATTGACTCTTAATGTTAAAAAATGTGAATCTTTTTATCGCTTTCTTATCTAAGTGATCAAACATTGTGGGGACTTTGAGGTCATATTAGAAAGGACGATTAAAAAAATGTATGCCTTAGTATAGAAGTACAGTAAAGAAGGAGGTGGAAGGAAGGAGAAAGAGAAGGAGGGGTGGTATAAGAGAAGAGGGAGAAAGAGATGATAGTTTTAGTTTAATGATAAGATCAAAAGTCAGTTTGCAAGAGGTTTTAGAAACGAATCTGAAGAGAGGAAGGAAATACATGGAAAGTTTTGGATAAAGACTTTGACTCAGGAAGAGAGACATGGGACAGAAGCAATTGGAGATGATATAGTCTACTAAAGTATTTTAACTAGAGAAAGGAGAGAGCTATGTTTTTAAAACACAGGGAAAGAATCAGTAAAGGAGAGATTGAAGATGAGACTAGAAATAATTGTGGGAACAATCTACTGAAGAAAATAGCAGAAAATTAAATAAAGGGTAAACATAGAGGGATTGGTCTTGTGAAGGAGAGCAGCCATATATTTAGAAGTGACTGAAGGAGAGAATAAAAGAGGTTATCATAGGAATGTGATAACAGGAGCATGGAAGAAAAGGAAGTTCTCAGAAAATGGCCTTGCTATTTATTAAAGGGAGTAGAGAGCAGTAGATGAAATGGTGACAAGAGGGGTGCCTTATAGTAGGCTTAAGGAGAGAAGAGAAGGTTCAGAATACCTTCTGTGGGGAGTGAAGGAGGGAATCAATTGGGGAGAAATAAAATGATTAATTTGTTCTAATGAGTACCCAGTTGCCATGAGGGGGACAGAGAGGGGAGAGAGGTGGGTGGAGGGGAGGGAGGGAAGGAGGGAGGGGAAGAGAGACAGAGACAGAGAGAGAGAGAGAGAGAGAGAGAGAGAGAGAGAGAGAGAGAGACAGAGAGACAGAGAGACAGAGAGACAGAGAGACAGAGAGAGAGATGGAGAGAGAGACAGAGAGATGGAGAGAGAGTGGGGGGGGGAGGGAGAAAGGGAAAGCATTTACTATATCCCAAAGTGCTAAGCACTGAGGATACCAGCAAATGCATACAGTGAGAAAAGAATGGGGGTAAATCAGAACCCTGAGAAACTGGATGCTATATGATATGAATCAAGCAATAGAGACTAAATACAACTGAAACAACTGAATAGTAACAACCAAACTAGCATTGATCAGAATAGCTAAGTTTCTCACAGCTGATTATCATTAAATATGCCTCTTACACTTTATAATTTTCCCCTAGTCTACTACTTTACTTTGCGTCAGCTTACTATATCTTTGGAGGGCTTTGTTCTGAAATTATTCCATTTCTCCCTTCTTTAGCACAATAGTATTTCATCATAATTATCTATCACAACTATCAGCTATTCCCCAATTGATGGGCATCCCACAATTTTTGATTCTTTGCCAGTACAAAAAAGAGCAGCACCAAATATATATTTTTTCAAACATGAATCTTTTTTTTATTTATTTCATCTCATCTCTTTGTGACACAGCTTTAGTAATGGTATTGTTGGATAAAAGAATAAGCACAGCTTTATAGCCCTTTGAGAGTAGTTTCAAATTTTTCTCCAAAATGGTTGGAGCATTTCCCAACCCCAGAAGAACATCAATTTACCTATTTTTTCATACATCCTCCTGCATTTGTCAGTTTCCTCTTCTACCATGTTATCCAATTTGATAGGCTTGAGGTGTTACCAAGAATTGTCCTCATTTCCATTTCTCTATATATTAGTGATTTGTAGCATTTTATGTGATTATTGATACCATAGATTTCTTTTTTTTAACTTTCCTTCTATTTTTTAATATAATCACAATTATCAATTTTCCTCCCATGATATTCTCTATCTTTTGTTTTGTCATGAACTCTATCTTTACCCTTATATCTTATATATTTTTTGTCCATATCCCCCAGTTTGGTTAATATATCTCCCTTTTTGTCTATATCATGCCCCCATTTTGACCTTATCTTGGTCCATAGTAAAACATAGTGATCTGTGCCTAGTTTTTTTTTTTTAGGTTTTTGCAAGGCAAATGGGGTTAAGTGACTTGCCCAAGGCCACACAGCTAGGTACTTATTAAGTGTCTGAGACCGCATTTGAACCCAGGTATTCCTGACTCCAAGGCCAGTGCTTTATCCACTGTGCCACCTCGCCACCCCCTAGTTTTTGCTAGGATCTTTTCCAGTTTTCACAGAAACTTTTGTCAAATAACCTATGGATCTCTGAGTTTATTAAACTAGTTGACCAAGGTCAGTAACGCATGTATATACTGTACTTAATCTAGTCCACCAATTAACCATCAAATGTCCTATCTAGTACCAGTTTAATTGATGATTACCCTTTTGTGGTACATTCTGACATCTGGTCCTACCATGCTGCCTTCCTTCACTTTTTCTTACATTGGTTTCCTTCCTATTATTGATTTTTTTCTTCCAGATGTATTTTATTATTATTTTTTCTAGTTCTATTAAATGATTCCCTGGCAGTTTGATTTGTATGGCCCTGATTCAGTCAATTTTTAAATAGTATCATCATTTTATTATATTAGAGATATTAATTTTCAAAATGATATTTTCACAAGATGAAATTAAGGATAAGTAATAGGGTGACTATTTTCAGAAATACTAATAGGTTCAAGGGAAGTTAGTGGAAATAAAAGTTTATGGTATTTTTCAAATATAACATGGAAAGTGTAACAAAGAAAAGATAAGACTTTAACTTAGGTTTTAGAAGAAAGGGTAATAACTGGAAATGGAAAGAAGTCAGAGCTAACCAAGGTTTATTTTGCTTCTTTTTTTCTGCCAAGAAAAATTTTGAACCTAGAAAGGGCAAAGCAAAAACTTCCCAGATACTGAAACAAAAAATAAGCCATGTACTACTAAAAGAATGCTACTGTTCTTGTTTCATTCAATTCATTTGACCAGATGAACTTCATTTTTAGCTCCTAGAAAGAACTGATGGGTAGGATGATTTCCTAACCTCTCTCAGAACTATATAAAAGTTAATAGAAAACAAGACTATTACCTTGGAATGGGGAAGAATAAATGTTTTTCTTTTCAAAGAAAAGGAAATATTTAAATCTGAGAACTATTGATCAGTCAGTTTAATTTTGATTCCTGGAATGGAAGGAGGGAAATGGGGAAAGAAAGGAGGAGAGTGACAATGCATAACTTTCAATGTCACTCAAATATGTTGTTGGACATCCAAAGAGCAAAGACATTGAAAAAAAGCATTCTTTCACCTTTCTCTGTGAAATTGAGAATAGGCGCAGGTTTTGTCACTGATTTCAATGGTGGTGACCTACTGTATAGCTTTCTAGGATGTCACTGAATTTCTAACTTCTATTTTCCAGTTTGATACAAAGAAGGAATCTCAAGGCACCTTGAATTCTGAAGTGTACTCCTGTCCCCTCAGGCTAACTTGAAAGCCCATCTGCCTTGAATTTCAGCAGCTGCGTAGAAACCTAGCATGTAAGGAATGGAAAAGTTATTGAGTAGAAGGTGCAGTGAGAGGAGACTGTCAACTCAGAAAATGTTTGTAAGTTCATACAACTGGCTCTGAGGATTTAAGTCTTTTTTTATAAATGCTGTAGTAAAAATAGTCCTAACCAAAGGGCAAATATTTGAATTTTCTATCGTATATATATTTCAGTCTTTTTCAGTATACCTTTTCTATCTCACCTCTTTGATTAGATCAAAATAACAAAATTGAACATCTCTGATAATTACTCTCTAGATTTTTACAATTTGTGAAAAAATAGGAAACAAAATTATTGAAATATTGAACTTTATTTTATTATTACTAGAATATTTAATCTTATTTTCCTTTCTTCTAAAAATATGTGTAAGCATTAATTACATGATTTATATATCCTTCACATAAGTCCTAGTTTGCTATCTCCTTTCTCTGTGAAGTTAAATCCTGGTTTCTTGAAGATTTCCACAGAAATATAGGTTCTCAAAGGGTTCTATCATGCTAGAAACATTTCACATATGGACTTGTCAATGGATTAGATTACTTGTTCAAGAAACATAACATGCTGGATAAGATTCATTACCAGATGAGGCAATGGGGATAATTTATTTTGGACCAAAATAATACAAGAAGGACATTTTTTTGAGACATAGTGGGATTAGGGTCTCTGAGAATTGGTTAGGTCCCTGATCCCTGAAGGATTGAGTTCATTGTGTATATGCATGAGTGGAGTGCAGTATGTATTGCTTATTAAAAATGAATCAGGTTTGATGAAGAAATGGAAGAAGAGTTTATACATGGAGGAAGATTTTAATACCAATGGGTAGCAAATTTATTGGTGGTTTTTACTAATTTCTATATGTTTTGAGCTTGCTTAAGCCTATCATTTTGTTATTCATATTGAATTGCTTCAAAGCTGGGAAAATTAAGAATCTATGACTACTTTTCTTGTTAGCTATAAATAGTTTTTTCTTCCTTTTTGGCATATATGCTAAATTTAAGCAGATTCTGTGATTATGCAGGCTTAGTGATATTGTTATTTATTTTACTTTTCTGCATATTTTCTCATTCTGTATGGATATGCATGTACTGCTGTGCTATACGCATATAATATGTCCTCAGTGTAATTTAAATCTATAGCCATTGATGCTGCTTGTGAAGTGATGCTTTACATCATTTTAACTAGAATGCATATATATATAGCAGATACAATGAAAGATTTTGCATGAGACTGCAAAATGTTATAGTAATAAGAAAGAATGAATTAACCCTTTTGGAGTTCTGACAAAAAGGTTTCAAATGGAACAAGGAAAGAATAGTATTATTCCGTAAGGTACAAAGTAATTGAAGCCTTTATTTTTGGAAAAACTATCTCGGCTTCCTAGGACTGAAAACTAGCCAAGATGGCAGAATATATTGAAGTAGTGCACTCTATCTATTTCAATTAATATCTAAAGAAGAATGACTGATTATGATGAGCACATCTAAAGAAAAATTATAATAGATTATTTTTTCTAACTCATTATTGCAAATTCTACCTGTAGGCAAATGATCAGGGAAAGAATTGTAGAATGGAAAGCAAGCTGCAACTATAAAGGAAAGTATATGAAAGAAATGAAGGAAGAATTTTTAAAATAGTTTAAAATGTTTATTTTCACAAGTGAAATAAGAGTAAAAATCAGAGGAGGCAAAAATCAGAAAAGAGAGCTAGGGAAAAAAGAATTGGAAAGGGAATTAACTATCTGAAAATTTGAATAGAACAAATAAAAGCTAATAATGCCTTGAAGTCACAAGAATTACTAAAATCAGTTTAAAAAAACCTAACAATACAAAATAAAATGTGTGGTGTTTCATACCAAAAAAACAACTCTAATAGAAAACAGATGAAGGAGAAAAAATTAATAATCAATGGACTACATTAAAAGTATAATTTAAATGAATTTAGATATTGTATTTCAAGAAATTTTAAAATAAAATTGCCTATATTTTAGAATCACCTGGTCATCTCCTGAAAGAAATACTAGAATGATAACAGCCAGGAATATTACTACCCAAATCCAGAGTTATTAGGTCAAAGAAAAATACTTTAGACAATCAAAGAGAAAGAATTGAAGTATTGGAGAGCATAGGCTAGTTCATATGTGATTTAACAGTCAACATTATTATGGAAAGAAGAACTTAGAATATGATATTGCTGATAGGAAATGAAAAAGGAATATTAACATAACAATATGAAATAAAATATTAACAACGATGTTACAGAACAATTTCAAAAATGATTATTTACTATGACCAGAGAGGATTTACATCAGGAAAGAAAGATTGGTTCAATAATCCTAAAACTATTAGTAAAATAAACCATATTAATAACAATAAAATCAAGTGAGTAAGCTAATAGATGAGAAAAAGTCCTCTTGCAAAAATAGCAACAATAACGACCTTCTTTCAATTTTTAAAAATATTAAGAAACATAAGAATAAATGATCTTGTCCTTAACATGATAAGTGTTGTATATCTCACAACAAGATTCAATATTGTAATTACTGGGGATGAAATAAAAATTCTTTCATAAATATCAGAAGGTAAATCAGCAATGTCCATTATTACCCCTACTATTTAACACAGTGCTTGAAATGAGGGATTTGGCCTATAAGAAAAAACAATGTGAGGGAAGGAGCATAAAAGAGAAACAAGGTTGTTGTTATTTTGCAGGTTTGATGATGACTTCCTTGGAGAACATTAGAGTATTAACAAAATAAACTGAATTGAATTAAATTTATAAGGTTACAAGTCATTTATCATTTGAAAAATGATTAAAAGATATGAAAAAGCAAGTTTCCAAATGAGGAAATTAAAGCAATATATAATCATATGAAAAAAATGCTCCAAATCTTTAGAGATCAGAGAAATGAATGAAGTATCACTTCATATCTATCAGATTGCTAAAGTGATTTAAAGGCAAAATCATCAATGCTGGAGATATTGTCAGAAGATTGAGACAATTAATGCACTGTTGCTAGAGTTGTGAACTGATCCAACCATTGTGGAGAGCACTATGGAACTATGCCCAAAGAGCAATAAAACTGATCATACCCTTTGACCCAGCAATACCAATACTAGGCCTATAGGCCAAACCAAATTTAAAAACATGGGAAAAGTCACACATGTTCAAAAATATGTATAGCAGTTCTTTCTATAGTGGCAAATAATTGGGAATTGAGGATATGCCCATCAACTGGGGAATGACTGAACAAGTATGGTAAATGAATGTTATGAATACTATTGTTCTATAAGGAGCCATGTATGTTTGGACTTTAGAGAAACATGTAAAGAATTACAGGAAATGATGCTGAGTGAAGGGAGCAGAACCAATAGAATATTGTATACAGTAAGAACAAAACTGTAATTTTGCAGCTCCTCTTAGTAGTTCAGAGATCTTGGACAACTGGGAGACTTGTTATGGACAACAACATTCACATCCACAGGAAAACAAAACAAACAAAACAAAGCAAAATGTTCTCATCTTTGCAGGATATTGCACCCATTCCTCTTCCCCTTCAATTTTAAAATTCTTGACTAATTCCTCTATACTAGATACCTCCATTTTTTCCCATTCACAATGGTCTTTTCTGTTTTTTTTAATTCAATTTAATTTTTTTTATTGAGAATCAGAGGAATGTACACATTTTCTCTGAATGTTTCTTCTCAGTTTACTATGGTAAGGAAAAGCCTTTTAACTAGGAACTAAAAAAAAACCCCACAGAATCTTAATGGATACTATGTTTGCTTTTTTAAAATTTCTCTTATGTTTTTCCTTCCAATCCCATGGTTTTCTTTCTTTTCTCTTAATCCTAATTCCTTATACACATAATGACTAATTTTGACATGTTAAAAACAAATTAACATACTATATTGTTCTTGCTGGGTGGGGGATGGCAATATAAAAATGTGTAATTTATGAATAGTTAATGTAGGAATGTTGAAAACTTTCATAATATGTAATTGGAAAAATAAAATAAAATCTCAATAAAAAATTAGATTGGATAAAAAACAGAAAAGATTATCTAATTAAGCTAATCACTTTGAAGAGGGAAGTGGCAGATATCAGAAAATGAATTACACAAGTTTCAGGAAAAAGTGAAAGGAGAAAAATGGAGGTATCTAGTATAGAGGAATTAGTCAAAAATTTTAACACTGAAGGGGAAGAGGAATGGGGGCAATATCCAGCAAAGATGATAAAATCACATAAAGTTATTTGGTTTTTGTTTTAGGAGGAAGGATACACGAGCATGTCTAGGTATCAGTGGATAGTAGTGTCAAAATACTACAAAAATAGGAGGGAATGGAATTAGGAGTTCATTAAAAGTAATTGTCCTTGGAAAGAAATGGTAAGAAATTGGTAAGAAAAGACATAATGACCATCTGAGATCCAAATGAAAAGTAAAAATGGTAAAAATGTCTGATATGAAAACAGGAAGGAGGGAGAAGTAGAAGTAATTCACTAATTTTTCGGGGAAGAATAAGTTGAGAAATACAATGGGCCTAATCTCATGGATCTCTCAATTACAATTAGGTGCACTAAGAGTGATGGAAGTGTATAATGATAATAATCAAGGGATTAAATTTAGGAAGAATTGATGAGTTAAACAACAAGGGGCAAATGATTTGAGCATAATGGAAACCTCAAAGTTTAGTTGGCTGATTCAACAAGATTTTGAAATAAAGAAAGGAGGAGAGGACTTATAGGACAAAAGTAATGACCTAGGAAAGATCAGTTAGAAGGAATTGAGGTCATAATGAAATTCAACAACAGAGGCAGATATCATTAGACCCAGAATTACTCTTGAATACAGCTACAAAATACTATATATAGAAATAAATGATGTCTAAACAGAGAAAATTTAATTGCTCATGTGTGATCTGTGGAAAGATATTAAAAGGATACTATTAACTGAATTAATTTACTTATTCTGCATATATTCAAACAATCAAAAGATTACTTATCAATCTTGAAAATATAATAAAAAAATTTATTTGGAGAAACATAAAGTCAATAATCTCAAGGATAATGATGAAAAAAACAAAAAAGAAAAGGGCACACCAGAATCAGATCTCCAAGTATTTTATAAAGCAGCAATCAACACACTGCAGATTAAAGAATAGAAAAAATCATCAGTAGGAAATATGAGATATATAACACTAAAGCAAATAAAAATAGTAGAAATAGTGTTTGATAGGAGAATAGTTCTAAGGTTATCAGTTTTTTAATCAATTATTCATACATACAAGCAGTTAAGTAGCACAGTGGATATCTGGCCATTGGTCAGGGAGACTCATCAATCTAAGTTCAAATCTGGGCTCAGACACTCAGACAGCTGTGTGACCCTTAGCAAGTCACTCAACTTTGTTTACCAAGTTTTTACATCTGTAAAATGAACTAGAAAAGGAGATGGCAAACCACTCTAGTAATCTCTGCCAAGAAAGTACCAAGTGGAGTCACTAAGAGTCAAACATGAGTGAAATGACTAAATAATAACAACAAAAATCAATTTTCTGTCTTAAATGACCTCTGGATTTGTTTTAAATGTTTTAATTCTACTATAAACTTCTTGGATGTTGCTAGGGAAATAATTTAGTTATAATTGACCACTTGGACATGTAGATTGATACTTGCCCATTGCTCTCAAAGAAGTTCATGATATTAGGGAAGTGATACCATGATATACAAAGGGAATTGGATTGGAGGTAGTGTTGCTGTGCTACCATCACTCTCTCCTTTACAACAATTGGGGATCAGTGGCAAGCTATGGATCAGGATGACAGGAGATGGCCCTGGATGCAATGAGAGACCATGTCTTCTTAAAAGTTTGATCTTTTCCAGGTCAAGTTTCACTGAAGTAATGCCCATTCAGCCATTAAGGTCAGGTAAGAGAGAGGTAAGGAGAAAAGGCCAAGAATGTTCACTTCTGGGGCAAGATGGGAGAGAGAAGACAGGCACAATCCTAAAGTCTCCTGATCTTCCATCATATATAATATGAAACAACACTTTAACAGAAATCTTATCTGCAAAACCCAGAAAGAGAAGCTAGGAGAAGAACATCTACCTCTGGATTTATCTTCCAAGATACTTGGTGAGTCTGGGCATAGAGGGCAGACTCTGCCAGGACCAGGTGAGAGCCTGGGAGCCTGGATTAGCCTAGGATTAGCCTGATTAGCAGCGGGGCTGGAGCCTGGGAACCTGAGGGTCTGAGAACTGGACTGGCTCTATCAGTGGTGTTGCTAGAGCCTGGTCATCCACAGTGCATGGGCCAACTAGGGACCAGATGCATTGGGTGTGGTGCTGACCATCTAGAGCTTGCCTGCAGGGTTGGAGGGAGAGTTCTGGTACAGGAGAGCTACAGACATCAATCCCTGAGCTCCTGTGGTCTGGAGGAAATCAGAGTCCACGTCTTCATTTTAGCTGAAGCCTCTTCCCAGAACAAACACAATTACAATCTACCTTCCACCCTAGGCTAAGGCTGAGCAGCAGAACTACCTCAGCTGTGAATAGGGAGAGTGATATACCCTCAGCTGAGGGTATAACCTACCATTGATCAAAGATAAAAGTATTCAACAGCTTCAGCCACTCCCTCCAGGCCAAGGGAGAGGGCCTCAATCAAGGTCACAGACAATCCAAAGAAAGCAGCCAGCACCCCCTAATGGCCAGCTGGAGATATTACACTTGGTCAGTAAAGCCTCCAGGGATCCCAACACTAAACTTCTGTGAACCAGGTCCTCCCCAACACAAGGTCTTAGGACAATGAAGAAAGACGAGTTCAAAGGAGGCTCCATAGAAAAATTCTTGGAAGGAAAAGACACTAACTTAAAGAGAACTAGAACCTCTGAGGAGAATATGATCTGGTCTCCAGCACAGAAACACTTCCTTTAAGAAATAAGGAAGTAGGTTGAAAATCAATAGGACAATTTGGGAGAGAAAATTAACACCTTGCAACAAGAAAACAGTTCTCTGTGGAAGCTAATAACTTCATGAGACAGCAAAAGCCTGTTTAAAAAAAGCCAAAAAATCAAAAAAATGAAAGAAAATGTAAAATACCTCATCAGCAAAACCACTGACCTTGAGAACAGTTCAAGAAGGGACAACCTGAGAATTATAGGTCTTCCTGAAAATATTGAAGAGAAAAAAAAGCCTGGACTTAATATTACAGGATTTAGTGATGGAAAAATGCCCTGATAGCATAGAAACAGAGGGCAAAATAGTTATTGAAAGAATGCATCAATCCCCTCAAGAAACAGATCCTAAAATGAAAACACCAAGGAAAATTGTGACCAAATTGCAGAACTATCAGATGAAAGAGAAAATCCTGCAAGCAGCCAGAAAGAAACAATTTAAATACCAAGGGGCCAAAGTAAGGTTTATGCAGGGCCAGGCTGCATCAACATTAAGGGATAGAAGGACCTGGAATGAGATATTCCAAAGTGCAAGGGAGCTTGGAGTACAGCCAAGAATCCATTAGCCAGAAGAAGTGAGCCTACTCTTCCAGGGGAAAAGTTGGTCATTCAATGAAATGGGAAACTTCTAACAATTCCTGATGAAAAGACCAGAGCTAAATAGAAAATTTGGACATCAAACAGGAGAATCAAGAGAGAGACACAGGAAAAGGATAAAAAGAAGGGGGAGGTGGTAAAGAAAAAAAACTGCTATACAATAAGATGAAACTGGCTATATCCCAGCATGGGGAAAAGATTCTCTTAACTCTTCAGAACTGTAACTCTGACAGAGAGAATATACATAGCCAGAAATGATGGACACCTATTACTTATCCATGAGACTACTATCCAATGGGATGAAACTAGCTATATCCCTACTTGGGAGAAAGACTCTAATAACTCTCAAAAATTGTAATTCTGTTAGAAAGAATATACTTAGCCAGAAGTGATGGATACTCATGATTTTCTGTGACTCAGATAGAATGATTTAAAAAGGGGGACAAGAATGAGATGGGAGGATGGAGGGGATTGAATGGGGTAAATCTCATTACATTAAGGGGTACAAAAGACCTTATTGTAATAGAAGGGAAGAAGAGAGGAGATGAGAAACACAGGAATATCTCAACAGATTTGGCTTAAAGTTAACTTACACACACATTCAGTTAACATAAGAAACATGCTACCTTTCAAGTATTAAAAGGGGAAAAGGAGGGGGGGATGGAGACAGGGAGGGAGAGAAAAAGGGGAACTAACAGAAGGAAGGGAAAGAAAAAGGGAAAAAAGGGAAAGGGGAAAGAAAGGGAAGTGGTGGATATAGGAGGGCAAACATATTGAAGGTGGAAGAATTAGGAAACAAAACAAAATACTGGGGAATTTGGAAAAAGTAAAAAACAAGGAAAAAAATACAGAGGGAAGATAGCATGGAGGGCAATAAAGAGTTAGTAATTATAACTTGAATGGGAATGGGATGAACTCTCCTTTAAAACATAAGCAAATAGAAGAGTAGATTAAAAATGAGAATTGTACAATATGCTGCTTACAAGAAACTCATTTTAAGCAGACAGATACACATAGAGTAAAAGGTTGGAACAAAATATATTTTGATTCAAATGAAGGGACAAAAGCAGGTTAGCAATCCTTATCTCAGAAAAAGCAGCTGCAAAAATAGTATTAGAAGATATAAGGAAGGACACTATATCCTCCTAAAAGGTATCATAGACAATAAAGTAATTTCAATACTGAATATGTATGTACCCAATGTAGAGCATCCACATTCTTAGAGGAGAAGTTGAAGGAGTTACAGGAAGAGGAGATAGACAGTAAAACTACTAGTAAGATGCCTCAACCTCCCACTCTCAGATTTAGATAAATCTAATCATAAAATAAACAAGAAAGAAGTTAAGGAGGTAAATAGATTACTAGAAAACCTAGATATGACAGACTTATGGAGGAAATTGAATGGGAAAAGAAAGGAATATACTTTTTTCTGCAGTACATGGCACTTAAACAAAAATTGACCATGTACTAGGGCATAAAAACCTAATGATCCATTGCAGAAAAGCAGAAATAGTGAATGCATCTTTCTCAGATCATAATGCAATAAAAATCATATGCAATATTGGGCCAAGAAGAAATATACCCAAAACTAATTGGAAACTAAATAACTTCATTTTAAAGAATGAGGGAATCAAACAACAAATTATAGAAATAATTAATTATTTCATCCTAGATAAAAACAACAATGAAACAATATACCAAAATCTATGAGATTCACTCAAGTGACTTTCATGAGATATATTTTATCTTTAAATGCTTAAATGAATAAATTAAAGAAAGAGGAAATCAATGAACTAAATAAGCAACTAAAAAATTAGAGAAAGAACAAATTAAAAAGCCCCAATTAAATACTAAATTAGAAATTCTAAAAATTAAAGGAGAAATTGATAAAATCCAAAGCAAAAAAACTATTGAAAACCAAGGGTTTGGTTTTATGAAAATGCCAATAAAAGTGATAAACCTCTGGTCAATTTGATTTAAAAAATGAAAGAAGGAAACCAAATTGCTGGCAACATAAATGAAAAAGATGAATTCACCACCTATGAGGAGGAAATTAAAGTAATAATTCAGAATTATTTTGCCCAACTCTATGCCAACAAATTTGAGAATCTAGATGAAATGGAAAAATATTTACAAAGATATAAATTGCCCAGATAATGAAAAGATTAAATACCTCAACAACCCTATCTCAGAAAAAAAAAATTCAACAAGTTATCTATCATTGAACTCCCTAAGAAAAAATCTCCAGGGCCTGATGGATTTATAAATTTATTCTATCAAACATTTAAGGAACAATTGGTTCCAATTCTATATATACTCTTTGGAAAAACAGGTGAACTCTGCCTGACTCTTTTTATGACACCAATATGGTACTGATACCTAAATCAGGAAGAGTTAAAGCAGAGGAAGAAAATTATAGATCTATCTCCCTGTTGAGTATAGATGCAAAAAATCTTAAATAAAATCTTAGCAAAACAATTACAAGTTATCATTAAGATAATATATTATTATCAATTAGGATTTATTTATCCCAGGAAGGAAGGTTTGGTTCAATATTAGGAAAACTGTTAGTATAATTAATTATATACATAACAAAACATATCAGAAATCATATGATTATATTATATATAGATGCTGAAAAAGCTTTTGACAAAATACAGCACCCATTCCTAAAAAAAAAACACTAGAGTGTAGGAATAAATGGACTATTCCTTAGAATAATAAGCAGTATCTATGTGAAACCATCAACAAACATTATATTCAACAGGAATAGGCTAGAGGCATCCCCAATAAGATCAGGGATGAAACAAGGATGCCCCTTATAACCACTACTACTCAGTATTTCATTGGAAATGTTGGCTTCAGCAATAAGAGAAGAAAAAGAAATTGAAGGAATTAGAATTGGGAAGGAAGAGATAAAACTCTCACTATTTGCAGATGACATGATGGTATACCCAGAAAATCCCAAAATATCATCCAAAAAACTACTAGAAATAATTAGCAACTTTAGCAAGTTTGCAGGATATAAAATAAACCCTCATGAATCCTCAGCTTTTCTACATAAGACTAGCAAGATACAGCAGGAAGAGAAATCCCATTCAAGGTAACCTCATACATTATAAAATACCTGGGAGTCTCTTTGCCAAAGCAGATTTAGAAACTTTTTGAAAACAATTACAAAACACTTCTCACACATATAAAATATAACTGGGCAAACATCACCTGCTCATATATAGGTCCAACTAATATAATAAAAATGACAATTCTACCAAAACTATATTACTTGTTTAGTGCCCTGCCAATCAAAATTCCAAAAACTTACTTTAATGAATTAGAAAAAGTTGTAAGAAAATTCATATGGAGAAATAAAAAATCAAGAATTTCCATGGATTCAATGAAAAAAGTGCAAAAGAAGGTGGCTTGGCCATACCGGTTCTAAAATGATATTATAAAGCATCAGTCATCAAAACTGTCTAGTATTGGCTAAGAAATAGAGTGGCAGACCAGCATAGACTAGGTGTAATAGTAGGAAATCATTATAGTAATCTGCTGTTCGATAAACCCAAATGCTCTCTTTCATAAAAAAAAAAAGACTGCTGGGAAAATTGGAAGTTAGCATGGAAGAAACTTAGATTAGATCAACACCTCACACCCTATACCAAGATAAGATCCAAATGGATACAGGATTTAGACATAAAAAACATTATTATAGGAAAACTAGATGATCAAGGACTAGTTTACCAAATAGTTTATGACCAAGGAAGAGATGGAGAACATCACTAAAAACTAAGTAGATAATTTTGATTACATTAAATTAAAATGCTTTTGCACAGACAAACCCACTGTAACCAAGATTAAAAGAAATGTAGCATACTGGGAAACAATCTTTACAACTAATATTTCTGACAAAGGCCTCATTTCTAAAATATACAGAGAACTGAGTCAAATTTTTTTTTAAAAAATGCCATTCCTCAATTGACATATGGTCAAAGGATATGCAAAGGCAATTTACACATGAGGAACTCAAAGCGATCCATAGTCATATGAAAAATTACTCTAAATCATTACTTTTAGAGAAATGCAAATTAAAACATCTATAAGGTACCACTTCATACCTCTTAGACTAGCCAATACGAACAGGAAAGGACAATGATCAGTCTTGGAAGGGATATGGGAAATCTGGGACACTAATACATCCTTGGTGGAGCTGTGAACTCATGCAACCTTTCTGGAGAGAAATTTGGAATTATGCCCAAAGGGCAACAAAAATCTGCATACCCTTTGATCCAGCAATACCACTACTGGGTCTATATCCTAAAGAGATTATGAAAAAAGGTTAAAAATATCACTTGTACAAAAATATTCATAGTGGCACTATTTGTGTTGGCAAAGAATTGGAAATCAAGTAAATTCCTTCAATTGGGGGAATGGCTTAGCAAATTGTGGTATGTGTATGTGATGCAACAATATTATTCTATTAGAAACCAAGAGAGATGGGAATTCAGGGAAGCCTGGAGGGATTTGCATGAACTGATGCTGAGTGAGATGAACAGAACCAGAAAAACATCGTACACCCTAACAGCAACATAGGGGTGATGATCAACCTTGAAGGACTCATTCCATCACTTCAACAATCAGGGACAATTTGGGGCTATTTTTAATGGAGAATACCATCTGTATCCAGAGAAAGAATTGTGGAGTTTGAACAAAGATGAAGGACTTTTACCTTTAATTTAGAAAAAAAATGATTTCATATTATGTAATCTTGCTATCTCTTATACTTCATTTTTCTTCCTTAAGGATATGATTTCTCTCTCATCACATTCAATTTGGATCAATGTATACCATGGAAACAATGTAAAGACTGGCAAATTGCCTTCTATGGGGGTGGGGGAGGGAAGAAAGATTAGGGGAAAAATTATAAAATTCAAAATAATAAAATCTTTAGAGTAAAAAAATAGAAATACATCAACTTTTGAATTTTTACTTTGTACATGGAATATAAAAGAGAGTCTGTTTTTACAGGACACTTAAGAAAATATCACCAAACTTTCTCTTATCATTTCAAAATTTCTTTCAATACAATATAATACAATAAACATTGCTTAATTGCCTAATATAAATAGATCGGCTATGTACAAGAGCACTGCAGAATGAAGTACAAAGATTTCAAAGGACATAATACCTGTAAAGAACTTTCTTCTGATAAAACATTCTGGTAATTGAGCCCTTTCAATTAAATTGTTAAATGCCTTCACAAACTGAAGGCTTGTACTTAGAAAGATATTTTGTTTCTAAGAGTCAAATAAAAGAATCTCATTTAAAAAAAAATGATCACTTCTAAAAAGGAAAAAAATGAACCTGGTAGCATAAGATCCTCAAGTGATCAAGAAAAATCCCTTTTGCATAAGAACAAAAAAAAATCAGTTCAAGAAAGGAAGACTCAGATTTTCTGACCAAAACTGAAACAATTGGTATTTGTATCCACCCTGAACCAATCAGGGTCAAAACAATAGCCTGAGACCCATTGAGGGTCTATGGAGGACAGCCATGTGATTTGTGTCCTTCGAATCCCAAGAAATCTTGCCAGGTTTTTAGGCAAAGCACTCACAGGCAATGAAAGAAGAAAGGAAAGAAAGAAGGAAAGAAGCAGGAATAAAATAGAAAGAAAGGAAAGAAAGAAAGAGACAATGATATTTTCCCTTCATTCTCTTAACAGACTATGACAGAAAGGAGGTGATACCATGACATGCAAATGAGTTGGATTTGAATGAGGGGATGCTATGCAAACTCATCAGCCTTACTCCCTCCTCCAGAATGATTCAAGTAGCCAGATATGCATCAGGATGATTAGTGATGGCCCTGGATGTAACAGGAGAACCTAAGTTTATTAAAAGCTAGATCTTTCCCAGGTCACTTGGACATGTAATAGAGAGGGTTGGATGGGGTCTGACTGAATGTACGTGGATGTTTGGTGAGCCTGCCTCTGCAAGTGTGTGATGATCTACAATGCAAGGTTCTGCCTCTCCACTTCAGAGAATGCACACATTTTCTCTGAATGTTTCTTCTCAGTTTACTACGGTAAGGAAAAGCCTTTTAACTAGGAACTAAGCCAGAAATGAGAATGCATACAAAAGGTGCTAATTGGGAAAATCTCTCCATGGCAGAGCCTACAGTTCTGGATGCCACAGATTGCTTCTCAGTGCTGTGCTGGCATCTTACCTGACTTGGCTGTCACAAGAAGAACAGATTCTGCCATGGACTCTTATAACTGGACCATAAGTAGCTTCTCCAACCTTTGAAATATCACAAGGTCATTCCCGTTCCACTTTTTAAGAGCCAAAAAGAGGAGATAACAGGGGCAAAAGCAATATAAGAATCAAATACCTTGTTACCAAATAAAGTAGGGGCTCCTCCACCCAGATACTAAAGTAAATTTTTTCCCTTCAATAACATTGTTGGGGTAAACGAGAGGCAATTTGTTTAGTTAATGAATTTTACAGGCACACTTTCAGTCACAGCTAGCATCTAATCAAAAGGATTTATCTTCACTAAGAAACAAGAGAAAACAATCATCAAATCATCTTCTGAAGTGCAGAGCTGAGTCTTGTTATATTTTGTCATCACATTTGTAGAAGTAGATTAACCAAATGTCAACTTGAGTCCCTCTTGCGTAGTCATAGAAACTTTAACTAGTCCTGTGTTACACATAAACATCACAATTTCATACTTGGAAATAAACCTTAGCAGCCAAATCATGCCCACAAAAGAATGCCCATTACCACAGATCTGAAAAGTGGCTAATGATTCGGCAAGGAAGAAGGGAAAGAGAAAGGTGAGGAGAGTCAAATACTTATTGAGGCAACCCATCCTACTTTCCAATATTTCTTAATGACGGCTCTTCCATACTTGCACATATCTATTAAGTTCCTTCCCTTTTTTTCATCTTTTCCTTTCCATTCCAAGTGTTACTGTTTTTCTCCATTGATCCTCATGTGACCTAGGTTCGTTGCCATGATTAACCTCCTCTTGATGCTTTCTTGTTTCATAAATGTTATTTTTAATCAATATGCTACCCAAAATTGGGCATAGTATTCTAGATGTGGTCTCATCAGTTTAGAACAGCAGGACTAATATGTGAAAACTATGCTTTTCAAAGCAACCCAAAAGTATATTAACTTTTTGACTGTCATATTATACTGTTTAATTCAATTCAGTTTAAAATTTTATTAAGTGGCTCTAGCAATAAGAAAAAAAATTAAAACAACCCTTACCTTAATGAGTCTATGTTATAGCAAAGGGTATTTACAAAAGCAAAAGCATTTTAAAAATAAATATGAAATAGTTTTAAATTGGAGTGTATGGTAATAATAAACTGGATGATCAGAAAAGACAAGAAGTTCCTTGCTCAAAAGGGAAGCTCTCTAAGTCAGGAAGATCACTAAAAATTATCCCAGTCACACAATAAACAAGATGCCAAAGAAGAATTCCATCACTGAGATTTCATTTCTAGAGAAGTTGAATAGAAGTTGGAATTTTGTCTGTATTGAATTTTTAGATTTAGTTATGTGAATGGCCATATATACTTAGCACATTAATTAATGTATATTATACTTGCAGTTCACTAAAATCCCCAGAACCTTTTCAAGTTGACTACTACCTACATATACCTCAGCGTTTTATAGTTGTGAATCAATGTCTTGAAGCCTTGAGGCAATCTTTATATTTTTTTGATTAAATTCATCTTATTCAGTAAAATGTCCTACTCTCGCAGCATTATGTTCCCTTGTTCCTCCAGTTTTGTGTCTACAAAAATATGATAAAAATGCTACTTTATGTTTTTATCAAAATTATTGATTAAAATAATACTAAAGAGCATAAGATCAAGCACAGTTCCCTGGAATTATTCATTGCAAACTTGCTTAAGTTGAGTCATTGAGTCCAGTCTTTCAACTAGCTCTGATGTTATCTAGTTCATATTGCTATATTTAAGCATTAAATAGTTATGAAGTTCTTTGTGAAAAATCTAAGTAAATGGGGCAGCTAGGTGATGCAGTGGATAGAGCACTGGCCTTGTAGTCAGGAGTACCTGAGTTCAAATCCAGCCTCAGACACTTAGTAATTACCTAGCTGTGTGGCTTGCCAAAAAAAAAAAATATCTAAGTAAATTCAATCCTTGAACCACCCATTTACTAATCCTGTCAAAAGAAAAAGAACATTATTCTAGTATGATCCAAGACCATTCTCTTCCCTGCATGTGTGTGTGTGTGTGTGTGTGTGTGTGTGTGTGTGTAGTATGACATGCCACTAACCTTTGAGAGAGAGAGAGAGAGAGATCAATCTTGGGCATATCGCCTAATAAGGAAAACATATTTCTTTCCCTTTTGTGGACTGCCTTATTAATCCTCACATGTATTCATACTTCAAGTCATGGTAATTTTCCTAAACTTGTTGGTAGGAGTTAAGGGGTATCCATCATAATTGCCATACTTTCACAACTCATTCATAAAATTCTAGGGATAAACTTAGTATGCATCAGGAGAGAGGAGAAACATTCTTATTATTCATTGATACAATTCCTGAGACCCTACTTAAGATACCAGACAAAATAACACTGTGGACTTGTCACAAAGGGAAAATAATCAAAACAATAATACAATTACTTTATATGAAAGTACATGTAGCATTTCACATCTGTAACCTGAGATCCATTTATACACAGCATTGATTGTAAAAAAAAAAAAAAAACAGTTTTCTATATTCATCCTTTTGCAAGGTTTTGGGTTCATGATTTTTAATACTTTCCCTTACTCCCCCTCCCATGGCAGCAATCTTATATAGGTTGTACAAGTGTTTAACATATTTCCATACAAGTCATATTGTAAAACAATGAATTAAAATTGAAAAGGAAAAAACCATGAGAAAGAAAGAAAAAAACATAAAAGCAATTCAAAAAAAGTAAACATGAAATGTTTTGCTCTTTTTTTTTACTTGATGGTTTTTTCCCTCTGGATGTAGATGGCATTTTTCATAACAGTTCTCTCAGGATTGAGGTCCTTGATCACTGAACTTATGAGAGGTGCTACGTTCCTCATAGTTGATCATCTCATAATATTACTCTTAATGTGTATAATGTTTTCCTGGTTCTACTTGCTTCATTCAGGAGTTCACTCAAATCTTTCCAGCCATTCTAAAGTCAAGTTGCTGGGTCAAAGATTATGCATAGTTTTATTGCCTTTTGGGCATAGTTTCAAATTGCTTTCCAGTAGGGTTGTATCAATTTACAATTCCACCACTAGTGTATTCATTAGTGTTCCTGTTTTCCTATATCCTCTCCAACAATAATCATTTTCCTTTTATGTCATATTGATTAATTTGATTTGTGTGAGATGGTATGTCAGAATTGTTTTAATTTGCATCTATCTAATCAATAATGACTCAGAATATTTTTTCATTTTGACTCAAGATAACTTTAATTTCCTTATCCAAAAACTGCCTGTTCATATCCTTTGATATTGATTAATTGAGTAATGATTTGTACTCTTATAAATTTGATTCAGTTCTCCATATACTTGAGAAAAGAAGTTTTTATCAGAAAGACTATTAAAAGTAGTCAAAATTATCCTTTGTGCAATTTATAATATTCTAAGTCTCTGGTTATAAACTTCTCCCCATTCCATAGATCTAACAAATAACTATTCCTTGCTTTCCTAACTGGTTTATGGTATCACCATTTATGTCAAAATCTTGTGATCTTATCTTGGTATAGGGTACAGATGGTATAGGTGTTGGTCTATGCCTAGTTTTTGCCATGCTGTTTTTCAGTTTTTCCAGCATTCTTTGTCAAATAACGAGTTCATAATGCCAGAAGCTACAGTCTTGAGTTTAACAAATAGTAGATTACTATAGCTATTTACTGCTGTTTCTTTTGTGACTAACCTATTTCACTGATCCACTGTTCCCCTTTTAGCAAGTATCAAACAAAGTTGATGACTGTCATGTTATAAGATAGTTTAGATCTAGTACAGTTAGGCCACCTTCTTTTGCATTTTTTTCATTAATTTCCTTCATAGTCTTGATCATTTGTTTTAGCTCTGGAAAATAGTTTATTGGTAGTTTGAACGATATGGCACTGAATAATTAATTCAAATTAGATAGAATTGCAGTTTTTATTACATTAGCTTGGCCTTTTCATGAGCAATTGACATCTTCCCAATTGTTTAGATTTGACTTTATTCATGTGAAAAATGTTTTCTGATTGTGTTCATATAGTTGCTGGGTTTGTCTTGGGAGAAGGCCCCAAGTATTTTATGTTGTCTACAGTTACCTTAAATGAAATTTCTCTTTCTTTCTCTTGCTGATGGTCATATAATAATAAAATACTAATGTATATGTGGGGTTATTTTATATCCTGTTATTTTGTAAATGTTCTTAATTATTTCAAGTAGTTGATTATATATTGTTCTAAGTATGCATATCATATGCAAAGCGTGAGAGTTTTGTTTCCTCATTGCACATTCTAATCCCTTCAAGTTCTTTTTTCTTTTATTGATGCTAAAGCTAACATTTCTTTTTTGAATTAAAGATTTTATTTATTCTGAGTTTACAATTTTTCCCCTAATCTTACTTCCCTCCCCCACCCCCCACAGAAGGCAATTTGCCAGTCTTACATTGTTTCCATGTTATACATTGAGCCAAATTGAGTGTGAAGAGAGAGAAATCATATCCTTAAGGAAGAAACATAAAGTATAAGAGATAGCAAGATCAGACAATAATATATCAGGTTATTTTCTAAATTTAAGGTAATAGTACTTGGTCTTTGTTCAAACTCTGCAGTTGTCTCTCTGGATACAGATGGTATTGTTCATTGCAGACAACCCCAAATTGTCCCTGATTGTTGCACAGATGGAATGAGCGAGTCCAACAAGTTTGAACATCACCCCCATGTTGCTGTTAGGGTGTACAGTGTTTTTCTGGTTCTGCTTATCTCACTCAGCATCAGTTCATGCAAATCCCTCCAGGTTTCCCTGAATTCCTGTCCCTCCTGGTTTCTAATAGAACAATAGTGTTCCATGACACATAGACCACAGTTTGTTAAGCCATTCCCCCAGTTGAAGGACATTTACTTGATTTCCAATTTTTTGCCACCACAAACAGGGCTGCTATGAATATTTTTGTACAAGTGATGTTTTTACCCTTTTTCATCATCTCTTCAAGGGTATAGACCCAGTAAGTGATATTGCTGGATCAAAGGGTATGTGCATTTTTGTTGCCCTTTGGATGTAGTTCCAAATTTCTCTCCAGAAAGGTTTGGATGAATTCACAGCTCCACCAACAATGTAATAGTTTCCCAGATTTCCCACAACCCTTCCAACAATAATCATTATCCTTTCTGGTCATATTGATCAGTCTAAGAGATGTGAGGTGTTACCTCAGAGAAGCTTTAATTTGCATTTCTCTAATAAGTAATGATTTAGAGTAACTTTTCATATGACTGTGGATTATAAAGCTAGCATTTCTAATACATTATTGAATAATAGTGATGATAATGGACATCCATATCTTATTGGAATACTTCTAGTTTATCCCCATTACACTTAATGGTTTTTGATGGTTTTAGATAAATTTGCATCTTTGATTCTTAAAAATAATACATATACTAAAGGTGAATACAAAACTGAGACTGATCATAGCATATATACATCAAAAGGTAGAAGGAAATGGAATCAGTAGATTATCATCTCTCTATAAAGCTGTGTTCCATTCTCCCACTAATGCTTATCATTTCCATGGAGGAGAAAGGGAAGGAAGAAGAAAAGTGAGAACATGTAGAAACATAGTGGGGAAGTACATGGGTTGAGAAATTTTTCTATGAGGGGGACAATGATTTACTACAGGCTTGCATATTGATGTTATATTTGAAGGAACAGTCTATATTTTGCTTTTTGTGTTCTGAACTTTTCTTTTCTCCTGCTGAATGACCTCTCCCTGCTACTTTCAGGCCACTGAATCAGTGGAAAACTGCCTGGCTTCTCCTACAACAACAGTATGATATAATTTTAGTGAAACAAGCTCCTTATTTCTTGTATTTGTGACTTTTCAGAACTGTTCCCTTGCCTGGTTATTAAAACACTGTCAAGCAGTTTGCTTGTTCTGGAGAACTGCAGAATGTCTCAGATCTGCTCTAAAGTCCTAGAATGTTCTCCCACTTCAGCCACAGAGAGGAATAGAGGGGATGAGTGTGGGAGTTATTACTCTAAGCTTAGCTCTCTCTTCACTCAAGAATAGGACTCTGCTTTCCTCCAATCATCCCCCAAAGTATCTGCAAAACCTTTCCTGACCTTCATCAGGTCTAATTAACTAAAGAACAATAAGCTCTTGACACAGAAGTAAGAATTCTGCTTCCCCCAAAGAACTCAGAGCAACTACCACCTTCAACCAGTTCTCTTATACAACAGGTGAAAACAGATATTGTTATCTTCTGATTTGCTTCTTTGTGTTTTTTAAGAAGGTAGAGGTTATGGGAGAGAGTCATCTATTGTCCATTTCTCTCTCCAAGTGACTCTTTCAGTGTTTCAAATGAGGAGTTCCAGGTGAATATGGCCCATCTCTAACTCAGGCTGATAAACATAAAATCTATAATTCTATCAGTAACAATAAATACTTTTTAAAATAGCTCTCAAACTGATTTGTGGATCATAGTTTCTCATCTATAGTCTTCACATCCTTGAAAATGGTCAGAAGAATGAATGGATAACATCTCATAGCCAAGCCATCATTACTAATGGTTTTGAGCTACTTTCAAATAAAGATTCTTTAGTACATTTATCTGAGTCTCAATTTCTTTAAATGTCCTGAGAACTATCTCAAGTTGTCTTTATCATGCAATGTCCTTTTCTGCTTCTTTCAGGAACTAAAATATCCATATATGAAAGGAGTATTGGATTCCATTTGTAGATCCTTTTGCCTTTTCCACTCCATGGTACCATGTCTGTATTCCATGGTCATTCAAATATCATTGAGAATGGAGCAACAATATTGTCTACCAATGTAAACCAGCTAAACCAGGTGACTTGATTTCAGCAGGACTGGTTAAGTGTTCTCCAATTATCTTCTTGATTAATTAGTTGAAAACAGAGGGTATCCAAAATATCTGAACTAGCATTGAAATTGTGAATCTCTATTCCAGAGTATTACTGGGCAAGTTGACCTAGACCCAGGGACCTCTGATGGCAAAGAACAAGCTTAAATCACCAAAGGTTTTAGTCTTATTAATCATAAACTTTACTGTAAATATAAAAGCTCAGCTCCCCTAAAATATCTCCATAGATAGCCTGAATCCATCCATCCTATTTCTACAATCTCAACCCTTGACCCATCATGTAAATATATTGGCAAAGCTATCATGAGGGATCCTGAGCTTCTTCCAGGTTCTGCAGTTCAGGTTGAGGCCAGCCTGTTGCAAAGACCACAGCTTCTGGGCATGTAAATAACCTGTGGTTGTTGAACATATGGACAGTTCTCTTGGCTCTAATATTCATGTTGCCATCTGTGGTGAGTTTTATGCAGAAAAGACCAAAATTGTGTTATTTGTCCAGAAAGATTGCCTTCATATCCAGAAGTACAATATGGTAATTGTGTTTGATGCAGCTACCACCAATTTTGATCTTTCAGATAGTCTGAGCCAAGATAAGGTGAGAGAAAAAAGTGATATGGTAGCTATTCTATACCTGCTATTCTTCCCTCCCCCTCCAACTTCTGGAAGCATAACTTCCTAAAATTGAATTTTGGTGGGACAATTCAGAGTTTGCTGTAGGAGGAAAGAGAAAAAGAATGTGAATACCCCAATATGATTCCAAGTAATCCACTAGCTATCTGAACAAAAATTGACAATGCTAAATAAAATTTGTCACTTGGTACCATTCCATTTTTCAACTATATGCAATGAAATTTACTGGTGACTCGAAAATTATTTTCCTATCCCCACTCTAACAGTAAAACCATGTTTTAATGCTTAGAAGTCATAAGTAGAAATGAAAGATAACTTAATCCAATGTGGGAAAAATGATACCTACGAAGGCAGACTATGTTCCAATTCCCAGCTGTGCTATCTGCAATCTTTGTGACCTTGGCAAAGTCACATTTTATTTCTGGGCCTTTGTTTCTTCATTTGTAAGATGAAGAAGTTGTATTACATAATCCAATGACTGAATATATTAACTAGGCCAAATTTCTCATTCTGTAAGTGAATAAATTGAGCCCTAAAGAGTCCTAACTGAATAAAGTGATTCCTGCCCAATATTTTGTAGCCATTTAAAGGCAAAGTAAGAATTGAAACTATGGTTCAAGACTTTCATATTTTCTATTATACTCCACAGATCACATTCTTGTAAATGTAAAGACTTTTTTGCTTCTGTATTAGCATGTGCATGCGCACGTGCGTGTGCACGTGCACACACACACACACACACACACACAAACACACAAACACAACAAGTAATGAAAGCAGCAATCTATCCTTTGGGGTACAAAATACTATCAAATATCATTGCATGTTGCAGAGAAATCTTTCATGAAAGTAAGAATCCATCGATGTGGCAACCTTCACTGTTGTCTTATTTTAAGAAATTCCACAACCATTCTAGTCTTCAGTAACCACCACTCTGATCAGTCAACAGTCATTAACATTGAGGCAAGTGTCTCAACCAACCAAAAAAAAATGATGATTCATTGAAAGCTCACGTGATACTTAGCATTTTTAAATAATAAAGTGCTTCTTTGATTTAAAGTATATACATTATTTCTTTTTTATGTGTGTTTATTTTGTATCTTGCTATTTTGCTGGAGTTATTAATTGTTTCAAGTACTTTTTCAATTGATTTTCTAGGTTTCTCTAAATATATTATCATATCATCTGCAAAGATTGAAAGTTTTCTTTATTCATTGCCAATTCTAATTCTTTCAATTTCTCTTTCTTTTTATATTTCTAAAGCTAATATTTCTAATCCTATATTGAATAGTAGAGGTGATAATGGACATCCTTGTTTCATCTCTGCTCTGAATGGAAATGCTCCTAATTTGTCTCCATTACAAATAATGTTTGTTGATGGTTTTAGATAGATTCTACTAATTATTTTAAGGAAAACTCCAATTATTCCTTTGCTCTTTAATGCTTTTAATAGGAGTGGGTGATGTATTTTGTCAAAAGGGTTTTTCAGGATCTAGCAGTATCATATGATTTCTATTAGTTTTGTTACTGATATGGCCAATTATATTGATTGTTTTCCTCATATTAAAGCATTCCTGCCTACCTGGTAAAAATCCCACCTGATCATTGTACATTGTCTTAGTAATAGCTTGTAATCTACTAAAATTTGATTTAAGATTTTTGCATCAATGTTCATTAGGGACATTGACCTAAAATTTTCTTTCTTGTTTTTCTTTCTTCCTGGTTTAGATATTAGCACTATGTCATATATTTAAAAAAATAATTTATATAGAATTGGAATTAATTGTTACATAAATATTTGGTAGAATTCACTTGTAAATCAATCTGGGCCTGGAGACTTTTTCTTAGGTAGTTTACTGATGATTTCTTCAATTAATTTTCTGAAATGGAGTGAAGTACTTTATTTCCTCTGGGTGCTTACATTTTTGTAAATATTCATCCATTTCACTCTGATTGTCAAATTTATTGATATACAGTTTGGCAAAATAACTCAATTATCACTTGGATTTCTCCTCGTTGATGGAGAGATCATGCTTTTCATTGTAAATTTGCTTTTCTTTCTTTTTTTTAAATAAAATTAAGTAAAAGTTTATCTATTGTATTGTTTGTTTCATAAAGCCAACTCAGTTTTATTTATTACATCAATGGTTTTATTGCTTCATTATTAAAAATTTCTCCTTTGATTTACAGAATTTCTGATTTGATATTTCATTAGAGATTTTTGATTTAATCTTTTCCTAGTTTTTTTTTAGGTGCATGCCCAATTCATTGATCTCCTCTTTCCATATTTAACTCATATAAGAATTTAGAAATATAGAACTTCCCCTTAAACTTCTTTGGTTGTATCCCATAAACTTTGGTATAATGTTTCATTGTTGTCATTGTCTAAGATGAAATAGTTGATTATTTCTATGATTTGGTGTTTGATTCAATCATTCCTTAAAAATTAGGTTATTTAGTTTTCAATTAATTTCTGGTTTATCTTTGCATGGCCCTTTATTACCTCTATGTTTTATTGCATCATGATCTGAAAAGCATGCATTATTTCTGGCTTTTTACAATTGATTGTAAGTTTTAATGCCATAGTGTTCAGTCAATTCTTGGTACTGCAAAGAAAAAGGTATATTCTTTTCTATCCTCATTCAGTTTTCTCCAGAGGTCTATCATATCCAAGTTTTCTAAGATTCTATTTACCTTCTTAACTTCTTTCTTGTTTATTGTGTGGTTAGATTTATCTAATTCTGAGAGGGGGAGGTTATAGTTTTGCTATCTATGTCTCCCTGCAATTTGTTTAGCTTCTCTTCTAAGTATGTGGATGTTATAGCACATATATGTTTAATAATGATATAACCTGATTGCCTATGGTGCTTTTTAAGAAAATGTAATTTCCTTCCTCATGTCTTTTAATCAGATCTATTTTGCTTTTGCTCTAAAATCCAAATTGCTACCCATGATTTTTTTTTACTTCTGCTGAAGAATAGTATGTTTTGATCCAACCTTTTATTTTTACCCTGTGTATATCTCTCTACTTCAGATATGTTTCTTGTAAACAACATATTATAGGATTCTGGATTTTAATCCACTTTGTTATATGCTTCCATTTAATGAGAGATTTCATCCCTTTCACTTTTTCAGTTAAGATTAATAACTCTCTAGTAGTTTCCTTCATGCTCTTTCCCCTTTTTACTTTCTTTTCCCCTTATCCCTCCTCACAAATTCTTTTTAATTTTAACTTTAACTTTACTTTTACTTTTGCCTCCCCTTTTATCAGTCCCTTCTTCTTCTTCCTTTCCCTTCCCCCCCCTTCTGCTATGTAGGGAAGGAAAGATATTTCAACCCAATTGGGAATGTATCTTATTCCCATTTTGGGTCAAATCTGTTGAGAGTAGGATTTATTCAGTGTTCACATCTTTCCTTCTTTACTTCTACTATAATAGTATATATATATTGTTTCTTTAGAAATAATACTACTGAATTATTGACTACAGAATAGTGTAAACGTGATATTCGTATGCACTGGGAAACCATATTATGGTCATCTAGAACTGAATCTAGAATATTTCTGAGGTATGTGTGTATAAATGCTCCCACTAAAAATTTAACGATGAGCTCTTATGAGCCATTAATAACTGACTCTCTTACACCCCTGCCTTTTCAATAATAGTTGTCTTAAAATCAATGAATTTATTTGAATATTCATAATGAAAACCCATAAACAATAGATATTTTTATAAAATATATTATTTTTATTTGTTTTCTGCTATGAAATATGATTCTTTTTTTTGAAGCTAATTAGGGCAAAGTGACTTGCCCAGGGTCATACTGCTAGTAAAGATCAAATTTATCTAAGATCAAAATTGAACTCCAAGGCTGGTGCTCTGTCCACTGGGCAATCTAGCTGACCCTGAAGTATAATTAATTAGTTCATAATCCAATATCTTATATTGTCTTAATGATTTCATGATATGAAATATAAAAATTCTAAAATATTAAAACTGTATATGTTATTTAAAAACTTGAGGCATTGGTCATTTCAATCAACTTAGCTATCTTAAATCAATTTACAATGGAGTGTCATAATGAATTAATTAATAATTATTTACTGTTTGCAGGCATAGCAGAAAATCTGTTTCTCCCTTTCAGTGGCTGAAATATCTTCAGTATGAACATTTATACATTCATTGCATACAGCCACAAAGCAAATTATTCATAAAAAAAAATCCTGCCATTCACACTGCTCTGGCACTTCTACTCTCCTGTGAGGTACCTAGTAACTACAGAAGCAACTGCACAGATGCCTAAGAAGTGGGGAGCTCAGACAGAATCTATGAGCGGAAGTGCTTCTTGGTAGTAAAACAATCACTGGGGATGCCTTCAAAGGATCATCATTGTGAAAAAGAGGAAAAATGAATCCACCAGTTCCTCTCAACTTCTCCTGCTGATTCAAACCTCTAGAGAGAAGGGTTTGGACACTGCTCCTTTTTTTCAAGGAATTATTTTTTCCTGAACAGTTTCTTTGTCTCCATGCATCTCCCTTTCTTCCAGTTAAGGTAAAAAGTCAGGAAGCATTATGGATGCTGTTAAAGAGAGTAAGGGACAGACAGGGCACTGGGTTTGTCATTCCTTTCATCTAGAAGATGCATATCTGCTTATTTAGTCAGTAGTAATAATAGTCAAACTTGATAAAAGAAATGAAAGAGGAAAGATGGAAAGAAGGCAAGAAGGAAGGAAGGAAGAAAGGCAGGCAGGCAGGCAGGCAGGCAGGCAGGAAGGAAGGAAGGAAGGAAGGAAGGAAGGAAGGAAGGAAGGAAGGAAGGAAGGAAAGAAGGCAATGACGTAATATGGAAGAAGAGATTTGGCATGTATATATTTTTCCCAAAGAATAAAATGACCAAGAAAGTATCTCTTTCATATTCTATGCTTTCAGAGTTAGCATCCAACAAGACTTGCCATGATAACTAAATTTATTATTAACTGTGTATTTCATGATGTTAGTGACAATATGTTAATGTGATTTTTTACGTCCTCCTGCAGTGAACAGATGGCTCCTTTTACTTTACTTTCCACATCAAGTGTGATTATTTCTTAGTGCCAAAAGCAACCTGCCGTTCTTCGGTCTCCAGTCTAATTTTTTATGTTGGTAAAACACAGCAGGACTTGTTATCAGTTGGATGGCATCTTAATAAAAAGAGACATGCCAACATATTGACATCATGTTCAAGGGGAAGTTTTACCCCTAACCCCCCTTCAAAAATGAGGGGAGGGGGGATTGAAGATTTTTTTTTAAATCAGGTAAAGAACTCACCAGTTTCAAGATGTTTTATTACAATTGTTGGGCTAGACGCCAAGATACAAAATTAGCCTTCTTTTGTTCCCATATCCAAGCATCTCACTCAGGGCTCTGATCTTTCATCCTGTGTAATGATAATTAGCTATAACATATTCCAAAGTTGAATGTAAGCAGGAATACATTAACATTGAGATCAGTGTGGGGGTAATTTTCATTGGGAAGACGACAAAGAAGGACACACACAGACATATACAATGCAAAATTTTCCAAGATTCATAAATTCACAATATTCTTTCCAAGTTTATGAGAGATAAATTCATTCATTCATTAGTCATATCTGCTTGTTAACCAACTTTAGCAGACCCTCTCAGGCTAGACAGTGAGAGTGGGCAACTCTTTGTCCCTCATTTGTAATAAGGAACCACACTATTTCAAATAGGTTGTTTCTTTAAAAGAAACAATAATTTTTACATTAATTTATATCTTCATTTAGCAATGATGTGGAAGAGCTATTAATGGTCAAGAAAGTAGGCATAATTCCTGGGGTGATGTTCATACTGAGACAAATAGCTAGAACTATATGTTTTCATTATTTATTCATCCAATTGACACTGAAATTTGATGTAAATATCAACCTCAAACCACTTGGGAAAACACATTTTGTAACTAGTCTTCCTTGCTCAGTAGCCTTCTAATTGATTTCTCTGATTTTACAGAACAGGAAGTTCCCTTATTTCCTTACTACTCTGTTGATATAGTCATGGAAATCCCTGAAATATAACTAGAAAAACTAATGAGGTATAAAAGTAAACGCTGTCTCTACTCCTAGATTACTTTTTGAGATAGCAAAGTTGAGTTGAGAAGCTAAGAAGGGAACAATTGGTTGAGCAAAACTGAAGAATCTATGGAGGCTTTAAAAAAGATAGGTCCTGCATGAAGTTTAACAATTCAATTGCTCAGGTACTAGAGTGGGAAGACTTTTCCAAGCAAATAATTTCACATAAAGGAGATCACCCTCACCTTCCCCTCTGAATATGAGGAGAAGGGAAAAAGTATCTCATCTCCCATCTCCCCTTCCATTGTCAAGAAACTTTTATTAAAAGTTATAAACATAAAGGAGACATAGAGAAAGAAATACAGTGACACACTCCAGACAGCCACAGGTATAAAAAGATAGTAGCATGAAAGGGAAAGTAGCTTCAAGGACTGGGATGTGAATCAGCACAAGAAGAGAGTCACATTTAGGAAAGAAGGGGACATTGGGAACACAATGGAGTAATTGAAAGTTGTGAGATACCTTTACAATATGTTTGTGTCATCACCATATTGTAAAGGTATCTCACAACTTTCAATTACTTAAATGCTATATGTATTTGAAAGGAAAGTGTAATTTATGGGAAGAATGTTTTGTAATTACTGCTTTCTTAAAAAAATGCCTTTTGTACTTGTAGCTGCTCCTTCCTGATAATGAACTTATTTAGCTTCCTCCAAAACACATCTTTAGTACCCCTTTTCATATAAGGCATTTCAGCATAACTCCAGTTCAGTTATCTCTCCCCGCCCCATTCCACTCCTATTTCTCTCTCTCTCTCTCTCTCTCTCTCTCTCTCTCTCTCTCTCTCTCTCTCTTTCTCTCTCACACACACACATTGATAATTGACATTGATACTTTGATCATTGAATATGTGCAAAGAATGGCAATCATGAAGGACCATGAAGGACCATGAGTTCATGACCTATGACAGTAGTTTCAAGGAACTAAGGACATTTGTACTAGAGAAAAGGAGGGAATGTGGGAACTAGGCTCAAACGTCTGAAAGGCTCTCATGGAATAAGGATCAGAATTGTCTGGTTGACCCCAAAGGACAGAATCACAAACAATGTATGGGTATTGCAAAGAGTCCAATTTTACCATTTTTCCTGATGATTGAATCTAATCAAGAAGAGAATAATGTGCCTTCAGAGGTAATGGGTTCTCTTCCTTGGAGGTCAAGTAACAATTGAATAAACACTGGTTAGGCATATTAGAGGAGATTTAAGTATTGGTTAGACTAGATTGCTATGGAAGTTCCTCCCCACTCTCATATTCAATGATTTACATTTACATTTACATTTACATCTTCAGGTTACTAAGGAGAAACCCTATATCAAAGTGAGAATAGAAGTGGGATAAAGAGACAATCAAAACCTACTACTCCAACTTCCAAGTCCCCTCTTGTGCAGGAGAGGAGACATAAACGTACAATACTTATGTGGGGGACATATGGTTAGGGGAAATCAGAATGCTGGAACCACAGTCTTGGATGTCCTTTCTCATTCTCAGGGACTATCTATACAACACTGCACAGGCATGTTGCCTGGGCTGTGCTGGTGTCATCATTGCTGGTCACCTCTCGCTTCTGGTCCAGCTGCTTCTGCTGCTCAACAGATTGCTATTTTATGCAGGTAGATATGCAAATAAATGCATATACACAGAGATATGTGCAGCAAAAACATAGATATATAAACATACAGGCATAAATATAGGTGTTTATCCATACATATCTGAATATAGGTAAACATGCCTATATGTATACATATCTGAATATGTATCTATGTTGACATACATGTGTGGATATTGTGTTTGTAAGTATACAGAGGGAGAGAAAGGGAGAGAGAAAAAGCATTTTTATCGTTCAGTCATTTACAGAACTGAAATCCCATTTGGGTAGGTTTTTTGGGAAAAGATGGCTTAAAAGGCAATTTATAGATGAGGAGATCAGAGCAATCCATAGTCATATGAAAAGTTGCTCTAGATCATTACTTATTAGAGAAATGCAAATTAAAGCTTCTCTCAGGTACCACCTCATATCTCTCAGAGTAGCCAGTATTGACCAGAAAGGATAATGATCATTGTTGGAAGGGTTGTGAGAAAACTGGGACACTATTACATCATTGGTGGAGCTGTGAACTCATCCAACCTTTCTGGAGAGAAATTTGGTGCTATGCCCAAAGGGCAACAAAAATGTGCAAACCCTTTGATCCAGCAATACCACTATTAGGTCTATACCTTGAAGGGATGATGAAAAAGGGTAAAAACATCACTTGTACAAAAATATTCCTAGAAGACCTGTTTGTGGTGGCAAAATATTGGAAATCGAGTAAAGGTCCTTCAAATGGGGAATGACTTAACAAACTGTGGTATATGTATGTCATGGAACACTATTGTTCTATTACAAACCAGGAGGGATGGGAATTCAGGGAAGCCTGGAGGGATTTGCATGAACTGATGTTGAATGAGATCCAGAAAAACACTGCATACCCTAACAGCAACATGGGGGCGATGATCAGCCTTGATGGACTCGCTCATTCCATCATTGCAACAATAAGGGACAATTTGGGCTTCTCTGCAATGGAGAATATCATCTGTATCCAGAGAAAGAACTGTGGAGTTTGAACAAAGACCAAGGACTATTACCTTAAATTTAGAAAAATAAAACCCTGATATCTTGTCTGATCTTGCTGTCTGTCTCTTATACTTTATGTTTATTCCTTAAGGATAAGATTTCTCTCTCGTCAACACTCAGTTTGGATCAATGTACACCATGGAAACCATGTAAAGACTGACAAATTGCCTTCTGTGGGGGGTGGGGGGAGGGAAGTAAGATTAGGGGAAAAATTGTAAAACTCAAAATAAATAAAATCTATAACAAAAAAAGAAAAAAGGAAAAGATGGCATAATGGTTTCCATTTCCTTCTCCAGATCATTTTACAGATGAGAAAATTGAGGAAAATAGCATTATTGCACAGTGTCACCTAGCTACTACATGACTGAAACTAGATGTGAACTGAGTCCAAGCTCAATGCTCTATCCACTGTGCCATGTAGCTTCCCTGAATACCCACATACACACAAACACATGCACACACACACACATGCACACACATACACACACACATATATATATCTTATATACAGGCATACATAATATGTATATGTCTATGTGTGTGCTAACACATGCATATATTTGTGCCAATGACCTCTGAACCAGAACTTGGCGCTTGATCTATACTGTGGCTCAGAACCTCTTCTTGGCTTGCCCAGATATTACCTGCACTGCATTCTACTTCCTCTTCCCCATGTAAAAACCTTTCTTGAAGTCCTTTTAAGGTCTTTCAGACTGGAAAATTGTTTCACTCTTTTTTTAATTCTATCACTTCAGAGAGATTTGATTTAATATTATTTCTGAAAGAAATTGGGAATTGCTCAGCCAATATCCTGGCTTCTCTCCCCATCTTCTCTTCTGCCTTCTTAGTATTATTATTTTTTATTGCAAATCTCACATATGATCCTCCCCTTAAAATGGCTAAACTATCATCTTTGTAAGGGATCCACCTCACATTTCCATGTTGCCAATAATTTCTGAAGGACAGATATTACTTGATAAGCACTTAATTTATGTTTTTCCCCTTAACGTCATATGATCTTATAACCAGAATCTAAAGTTCAACATTTTTATTTTAATATGATGAAACCGATGCCATAAAGAGGTTAATTCACTTGTTCCAGGATTCTTCTTGTATGGATGAGACAAAATGATTGGAGAAATTATTTTAAATTCTCAAATTCTGATTCTGAAGGATTAACTAGATTGACTTAAATTGATTTTATTGGCTTTTCTCATTTTATGATTGTATTAACTTATAGAGATAATTATTTTTGGTCTAAACATGTCAAGATGTAGGGATTCAAAGTCCTCTAGTTATTAATTCCAAAATTCTCCTGTTGGTCATTTTCGAATGCTGCCCATTTTCAAAGGGCACCAAGGCTGATATTTTCCCCACTTCACTATTTGTATTCAAATTTCTTTTTTTTCCTGCTTACCTATTTATGTTTCTCTTGTATCTCATATTTGAAAATGAAATTATCTATTCAGTTCTGGTCTTTTCATCAGGAAAGTTCAAAGTCCCCTCTTTCATTGAATATCCATATTTTCTCCTGAAAAAATATGCTCAGTTTTGCTGAGTGTTTGATTTATGGCTGTAGTCCAAGTTCCTTTGCCTTGCAAAATATCATCTTCTAGGCCTTTCATGTAGAAGCTGATAGTCCATGTATTCCTGACTCTGATCCCTTGATATCTGAATTGTTTCTTTCTGGAAACTTGCAGTATTTTCTCCATGACCTGATAATTTTGGAATTTGGCTACAATATTCCTTGGAGCTTAATGATTGGTTTACCCTCTGGTTTTGGATATTGGACAGTTTTCCTTGATAATTTCTTGAAAGATGATACTCTCTTTTGGAGGGATCATGTTCTTTGAAACTAGGGATTAATCTTGCTTTTCTTTTTGTATCTTCACTGTTTAGCATACTACTTGGTAAATAATAAGAACTTAATAAATAGTTTTTTAATTCATACACTTGCATATTAGCTTTGTTGAAATGAATGAACTTTGAAGTCTCTTACAATTCTAGGATTGCATGAAATATGTATCAAATCTGTATCTGTTCATAGGGCAGAGAAATTATCTATTCCTTCCTTAGTAAAGTTAGGAAAGAGTTATGTATCATTAACTCCTCCCTAAAACAGAGAAGCAAGCATTTCCATGCTGTCCATAAGACAACTTAGTCTAAACCACTCTCTGCATTGTCTTGAACATCATCATGTATCAGACTATTTGTTGACACCCTGTTCTCTTTGTGATCTATATAGTTTATCAGAAGACTCAGTGTGGTGAACTAGAGAAGATGACTCAGAGGAAGGCCCTTATAGATTAACATAGACATTGCAGCAATTACATTGAACCTCTTGGAATTGACTGATGAAGGACTTATTCTAGATAATTCCTAAAGTGTTTTCTATTCCTAATATTCTAAAGCTTGTGTTGTTTTCTAACTATAATAATTAGACTTTGATTTGTAATAAAGGAAAATTATATCAGGGAAGTCTAAATATAAAGTCTGACAAAGCAATCATTATAAGGCTTTGTGTATTGACATGACAGGTTAAGGTCTGAAAGTGTTAACTCAGATCTATACAGTGGAGTATTTTAAATAGCTTATCTGTAACTTCACATGAATACTCAGTTCAAGAAAACATTTTAATATCCTCTAAATCTAATTCTAATTTTACACTTGCAGATATAAACACTTCATTCTACCAAATAATTTAAGAAAACATTGATAAAAAAAGTCTGACAATAATCAATTCTCCATTTTTTTTGAGATTTCCTGAATCATAGCATAACTTATTTTCTAGGGTTACTGTGAGGATAAAATGAAATTATCTTTGCAAAATGTTATACAGAACTTAAAGTACTATATGAAAAATTATGGTCAGTCTACATCTTGAGTCCATCACTTCTCTTTTGGGAACAGGATGGCATGCTATACCATTTCTCTGGAATCATGATTGTTCCTTGTGTTAATCATAATTCTGAAGACTTCTGAAGATGTTTATCAATTGATTAATCAACAACTATTTATTAAACACCAACATGTACCACATGCTACTAGGTATGCTAGTAAATAGTATGAAATAATCTCTATTTGTTTAAATTTTAATGAAAGAGACAATACATATTGTACATACATATAATTCTATCATATTAAAATATCATGTCTTTACAATTTTAACTTCTTTTATTGCACTTCTTTGATCAATAAGCATTAATTTTCTCTCCCTCCAACTTTTTCTATGTTCCATTTGAAAAAATACAAATAAAGCCCCTCTAACAAATATGCATAATCAAGCAAAAATTTTCTATTTTAATCATGTCATTTTTGCTAATATGATGGATGTGAAATCTATAGTTGATAGCTTCATTTTTAATATGGTTGTTAATAGTTTGAAGTTTTTTTAAAAAACCATCTATTCATAGTCCTTGACCATTTATGAGTTATTAAATATGGTCTTCCCTTGAAAATTTTTAACAAAGATGTTTGCCAGTTAACTCTTTCTCCAGTAATTTTTGCTATAGTAGTCTTGTTCAAATTATTTAAAAAAATATATATAATCGGGGAAGCTAGGTGGATAGAGCACCCACCTCGGAGTCAGGAGTACCTGAATTCAAATCCGGCCTCAGACATTTAATAATTAACTAGCTGTGTGGCCTTGGGCAAGCCACTTAACCCCATTGCCTTGCAAAACCCTAAAAAATTATATAATCAAAATTGTCCATTTTATTTTCTATAGTGACTTTGGGCAAGTCACTTAACCCTGATTGCCTCACATCCAGGGCTATCTCCAGTTGTCCTTATTTAGATCTGAACATTGGACTGAGATGGCTCTGGAGGAGAAAGTGAAGCTGATGACTTAGCACAGCGCCCCCTCACTCAAATCTAAATCATGTTTTTGCCTTGGCATCACTTCCCTGATGTCATATTCTTCTTCAAGAATGAAGGGAAAATATTATTATTATTATTATTATTATTATTATTATTATTATTATTATTATTATTATTATTATTATTATTATTAGGTAGGGATGGGGAGAAATATTTGTAAAGCTCCCATTTATTGGTAATATCATCGGCATCTTTCTCAAGGTCCTCCAAGACACATTTTGCCAAGGTTTTAAAAGTCTAGACTTTTATAGGAAAGAGTCATCACACAAGCAAGACCATAATCACTTAAAAGGCCAAAAGATCTCAAACTGAAGATTTGGAAGTTGCAAAGATAGATAAAGATTTCATCTCTTCATTAATTAAGATGTTCAGAAGCAGAACTAAGAGACTGAAATATGGACAATAGATAGAGAATCAACTAAAATAATTTGATCATGGAGAATTGAAATGCTATAAAATGAAATAAGGGTTGGTGCATTAAATAAGATAGGCAAAGGAAACTATATCTAACTCTTATAAGTACTGGTTGGCCATGGAACATACATCCATATCATTATCAGTGAATAAAAAAGGTCAACTAAGGACATGGAAAAGTGTGAATTATGTTCTTTGCTTGTAAATGAAATGTAATATTTGGAAAGTCAAGATCTGGAAGTCAAAAGACTCATCACCTCATTTCTACTGCTTGTTCAATTACTTTATTTTATTTATTTATTTTGGCTTCAAGGTGGTAGTGTTAAGTGATTGCCCAAGACCACACAGCTAGGTAATTATTTTTTAATTAATTTATTTATTTTCATTCATATGCACATGTATATTTTTAAGTTACAAAATTTCCTTCCACCCTCCCTTACCACTCCCTTCCCCTTAACAGCAAACAGGTTAGCATTGTACATACATATTTTGGAGAAAGATGTTTACATATTAGTCATTTTCAGTATGAGGAATCAAGATTAAGGGAAAGAGATACATAAGAGATAATTTTTATGAAGTGTTCATCAGATTCTGAAGGACTGGGTTTCTTTTTTGATTTTGTTTTGTTGCTTTTCTTACTCTGGGTGGAGAGAACATTGTCCATAGTCAGTCAATTATAGTTGTCCTAGCTCTCTGAACTGCTGAGAGGAGCTGCTTCCATCAAGGTGGAGCATCTCACAATGTTGCTGTTAATGTGTATTCTTCTCTTGGGCCTGCTCTCTTTGCTCAGCATTAGATCCTGCAAGTCATTTCAGGCTTCTCTAGAGTCTGACCATTTATGTTTTCTTATAGAACAATAATTTTCCATAGTATTCATGTACCATAAATTGTTTAGTCATTCTGCAATTGATGGGCATCCCCTCCATTTCCAATTTTTTGCCACTACAAAAAGAGCTGCTGTGGATATTTTGGAACATGTAGGAATTTTCTCATTTTTTTATAATTTCTCCTGGATATAGTCCTAGAATTGGAATTGCTGGGGCAAAGGGTGTAAACAGTTTTATTGCTCTTTGGGCATAGTTCCATATTGATCTCCAGAATGGTTGAATCTGTTCACCACCAACAACCATAGGTTGGATCTGAACTCAGGTCCTCCTGGCCCCGGGAAAAGTGTTCTATCCACTGTGCCACTTAATAGATGTCCATCGTTGTCCATTACTTTAGTGTTATGAGTTAATGATTTTCAGCAGCTTTGCTAATCTATCCACCATATGGACCAATGAGTCCCTTCTCAATTTCTTGTCAACAGTAACATTAAGTATAAGAAAGCTTTCCAGGGTGAAAAGGGCAATATGAAAGCTAATATGGATACATTTTATTCCACTAGTCATGTGCTCAGTGAATACTATTTTGTGACTAAGTATTTCTTTATAGACCTTTTTTTCAAAAAATATAATTTAATTTATTTTTTTCCCAATTACATGCAAAGGTAGTTTTCAACATTTATTCATTTGCAAGTTTATGAGTTCCACATTTTTCTATCATCCTCCCTTTCCTCCCCTCCTCCATGTCAGCAAACTATCTGGTAAAATTTATACATGTACAATCATATTTAACATATTCCAATATTACTCATCTTGTGAAAGAGGAATTAGAATTAAGGGGGGAAAACATGAGCAATAAAGAAAAAACATAAAAGAAAATTTAAAAAGTGAACAGAGTATGCTGTGCTCTACCTTCAGACTCCATAGTGCTTTGGGGTATTTGTAGGGGGAGAGGGGGTGTTTCTGGATGTGAATATCATTTTCCATAATATGTCTCTCAGGATTATCTTTGATAACTAAACTGCTAAGATCATTAAACTCCATCCATCATAGTTGATCCATCTCACCATGTTTCCATTAATGTCTTCACTATTTTCCTGGTTCTTTTCACTTCATTCAGCATCAGTTCATGCAAATCTCTCCCTACTTTTCTAAAATCTGGTTACTCATGATTTCTTACAGAACAACAATACCCAATAACATTCATCTACCATCACTCATTTAGTCATTCCTCAAATGATGGTTATTCTTTCAATTTCCAATTCTTTGACACTCCAAAAAGAATTGCTATAATTATTGGTGTTCATGGAATCTTTTTTTCCTTTTTTTAATAACCTCTTTGGGATATATATATATATATATATATATATATATATATATATATATATGTATATATATATATATAGTGATTGTATTGCTGGACCAAAGGAAATTCACAATTGTATTTGTGCATTCCTTCCTATCTTGATTTCATTGTTTTATTTGTGCAAAACTTTTTCCTTTCCTTTAATCCTATCTTATTTGTACTTTTATTTCTCTTCTCCCTTGATGTCTCCTCACCAATGTTTTGCTTTTGACTGCTGTCTGTCACACACTGTCCTTTCCCCTGTTCTCACCCACTTCACTGTAGGGTAGGAAAATTTTTTAAACTCAATTGGGAAGGCATATCATTCTCTCTTCGAGACAAATCTGTTGAGAGTAAGATCGACTCAGGATACACTGTCCTTACATTTCATCTATTATAATAGGTCCTTTATGTTTCTTCATGTGGTGCTAATTATCTTCTCTGCCCATCATCTTCTACTCCCAGTATAATAATTTCATACTTTTTTTGTACCCACACCATCTGTCAAAATATACTCCTTTCAACTGATCTTATAGTACAATTACCAAAAGCCATAAATATCACATTATATAAGTTATACCCACACCCTCTGTCCAAACACCCTCCCTCCAGCTGTCCCAATAGAAATACAACCCTCATGAGCTACAATACCATCACATTGTGATCAATTTTTACTCACATCCTCTGTCTGAATACCGTTCCTCCAGTTGTTGCAATAGAAATATCTATACTGTCTGTCTAATTATGTCCCTTTAAACTGACCTAAGAGATATACAACTCTCAAGAGTTCAAGGTATTGTCTTCCATTTAGTCTTGACTGACATTTTTTTCTGTAGTCTTAGTGACTTTTTATTCCTTTTCTTTTATCTTTTATATGCATCTCTTGAGTCTTACATTTGAAGTTCAAATTTTCAGTTCTGACCTTTTAATCAGGTAAGACTGAAAGTTCTCTATTCTGTTGAAAATCCATCATTTCACCTGAAAGAATATGCTGAATTTTGCAGAGTAGTTGATTCTTGGTTATAATCCTAGCTCCTTTGCCCTCCAGAATATCATATTTGCCCTCCAGTCTTTTAAGATTGAAACTGATAAATCCTATGTAATCCCTGACAGTGACTCTCTGGTATTTAATTTCCTTCTTTTTGTCAGCTTGCAGTATTTCCTCCTTTAGTTGATAATTCTGAAATTTGGCTACAATATTCCATGGAGTTTTATTTGGGGATCTTTTTCTGGGGGGGGGTGATTGATGGATTCTTTCAAGAACTATTTTTTGCATGTTCTAGGATTTTAGGGCAGTTTTCCATCATAATTTCCTGCATGCTGTTGTCCAGCCTCTTTTTCTGATCATGGCTTTCAGATCAAGGCAATAATTTGTAAATTATTTTTCCCAGATCTATTTTCCAGGTTGGTCATTTTTCCTAAGCTTTATTTTCTTCTACATTTTTAGCATTTTGGTTTTGTTTGATGGAATCTCTTGTCTCATAGAGCCATTAATTTCCTTTTGTCCAATTCTAATGCTTAGGGTTTTATTTCCTTCAATTACCTTTTTGTTTCCTTTTCCAGAAAGCTATTTTACTTTTGGATGAGTTAATTCCTTTATCCAGTTGGACAATTTTACCTTTTTTAAAAAATATTTATTTATTTAAGGCAATGGGGTTTGAGTGACTTGCCCAAGGTCACACAGCTAGGCAATTATTTAGTGTCTGAGGACAGATTTGAACTCAGGTGTCCTGACTCCAGGGTCTGTGCTCTATCCACTGTGCCACATAGCTGCCCCTCAATTTTACTTTTAAAGGAGTTGATTTCTTTTTCCATTTGGCCAATTTCCTTTTAAAAGTGTTCTTTTTAGTCAATTTTTCATAATTCTCCTGCAACACTTATTTTTTTTCCTCCATATTTCTATGGCTTTTAAAATCTTTTTAAAACTCTTTCAAGCCGTGTGGCCTTGGGCAAGCCACTTAACCCCATTGCCTTGAAGAAAATCTTAAAAATCTTTAAAAAAATCTTTAAAAAAAGAGGTCATTTATGAATTTGAAACCAATTAATCAACTTCTTTGAGGTTTCACATGTAAGCATTTTGTTACTGGTTTCCTTTTCTGAGATGGCATTTTTATCATCTCTCTCAGAATAGTAGAATTTCATGGTTCACTCTTTTTCAGTATTTTTTGGTTCATTTTGATAGTTGAACTCTGCTCCTGGGGCAAAGGGGGCCACAGTTCCATCTTTTTGTGCTGGCCCCAGGGGTCCGGTCCCTTGCCTGTGCAGTTGTTTATGGTGTTTCAGATACTAGTGATTTGTTCCTTGGATTAGGTTAGTCCATCCCTGTCCTATCTGTTGCCCAGTGTTCCTAGGACTTGAAATTTTTCTTCCAAGCTAGGGTTGGGACCTTCACTATTGTCCTGCTGCACCTCTGGCTTGCTAAGCCCATACTTGAGCTGTGCTGGGGCTAAAAGCCTCCCCACTGGCTTTCCAGCACTTCTTCCCATTGGGCTATACCCCACTTATATCCAGTGGATATAGATGCTTACTGAAGTTCCTTCATGATATCTATTTTTTTAAACTTGTGTATTTTTTTCTGACTACATTCAATGTTAGATTTTACCAATCTTTTCTTTGCAAGCTTTTAAGTTTTATAATTCTTTCTCTCTCTCTGTCCCTTCCCCCCTCTCCATGACAGAAATCAATCTGATAAAGGCTCATTATTTATAATAATGTTAAATATAGATATTGACTATCTTGTGAGAGAAGCATCAGATCCAAAAGGAAGAAAGAAAACATGAGGGAGAAAAAAGACACAATGCATGACAATTTTTAAAAATTGAAGATAATGAGCTTTGGTCTTCATTTAAGCTCCATAGGTCCCTCTCTGGATAAGGAGGCTATTTTCTATCACAATTCTTTTAAAACGGTCTTTGATTATTGTGTTGCTGAAATCAACAAGTTCATATTGGTTGATCATGATCCCCTGTGTTGTTCATATGTTTAGTGCTCTTCTGGTTCTGATTATTTACTCAGCATAAATTCATGCAAGTCTTTCCAGGCTTTTCTGAAAATCCACCCCTCCTGGTTTCTTATAGAGCAATAGTGTTCCATCACATATACCACAATTTGTTCAGTCATTCCCCAATTGATGAGCACCCCTCAGTTTCCATTTCTTTGCACCTACAAAAGAGCTACTGTGAATATTTTTGTACATATGGGATTTTTACCCTTTTTCATGATCTCTTCACGATAGAGATCCAGTAGTGATATATTGGATCAAAAGGTATGAACATTTTTATTGCCTTTTTCTTCCATGATTTCTTGAGTTGATAACTTGTTTCACTCTCTTTTTTTTGAGTTCTGTCACTTTAGGGTTCATTTAGAGATTTCATTTAAAGTTGTTTCCAGAAAAGCTTCCAGAGCTTCCTTGTTTCATTCCACCCCATTATGAGGTTTTGATATGTAAACCTCTTTAAAACTTTCCAGCAATAAACTTAAGGGTTTATTTTTATTTTTAACATTTGAAATATGGCAGAATTTAACCAAAAGTTTGCTTCAGGATGTCATTTCTTGCTCATTTGCATTATGTTCCCTGGAGCATACTAATTGATTTTACAAGCTGCTCAGGATGGGTGGGCCAATTTCTATGGAAGGGCACAATTAAGATCTTCTTTTTAAGTCATTTGAGTGCCTGGACCTTAGTGGTACATGATAATGCTGGCATCATTTAAAACAAATTAATTTCCCATTTCTTTTATCTGACCATAATTCTCAACATGGGACACATTGCAAATGACCTTATGAATGGTCACAAACACCAGAACCATCAGGACAAATCTGTCATTTTCAGAATCTTGCTCTCTTATGTAAATATGTTAATCAGTAAAAAAAAAAAAAAACCAGCTCCTCTTTCCCCTCTTTGGCTTTATCTTCCTCATTTTCATATTGTAACTCATCTGATATGAGTAAATTATGGCATTTTTTCCACAGGCTATCAAATGCCTCTGTATATTCTAATATAAAATCAGTTAATTAATAATTTCTCTCTATTGCCACTAAGCAGAATTACATGGCTAAATTATGGTGATGGTGCCTCATTACATGTGAGGTACATGATCACAAGTCATCATTTAATGTCATATATGTTTTGAAGCCAGAGTGTGGGCTCCAGATAACTAACCAAGAGAGCATGGTGCTGCTATTTGAGATGCTATTTTGCAGGAATGTATTTTGTGAATTAGAGTAAATTAGTCACAGCTGTTAAAAAAAGAAAGAAAAAACTGAGAGTGAAGTAAACAACAAAGGAGGGGCAGAAGGATTGGGTCCAGGTATTACCACAGATTCTGAGAGAAGACTTGATTAAATTAATTGAAGGACAAGGTGTACTATTAAATCTCATTAAGGACTCCCTAAGTGGAATCTCCTCTGTTGAAGGAGCATTAAGCAGCGAAATCATTTTCTTCTCCTTTGCTATCAGCAATAACAACCAAATAAATCAGACTTCAGGAGGATCTGTATCTTACTTCCCAGTCCATTTCCCAACCTCTACCCCAGAGTATCCATTTGTGTCTGATTTTAGAGGCTGATATTATCATTTTGAGATTAATATCCACAATCCCCCAGGGAAGCTATTGTTGCTAACACTAAGTTCCTGTTTCCCAGGCCACTCTGGCAAAATGTTAAATTAGACAACCCCCCCCCCCCCATTTAGAGAGAACATTATGCAGTCACTGTAGGAGAGCTTGATATGGAAAATTTGCTTCTGTTTTGTTGTTTTTAATCATGTGAACTAATAAGATCCCCAGGAGTAATTTCCTAGGAAGGTCTAAAGTAAATATGATCCCATCCCAGTCAGTGACATCTACTTTAACCTCATATGGAAATGACGGCTGGTAGCCTGTTCCAATTGCTTCAATCAAAGTGAAATGAATAAACTTAACAGAGAGAATATTTAAATATCTGCCATAGTTGCTAGTAAAAACCTATATAGTATGATTTATTTCATCACTGGAGGCACTGAACATGAAGTTTGGCCTGTGTCTTTAAGAGGCATTAATGGTCATCAGTTCATAAAAACCTCAATACAAATTTTAAAAAAAGGAAAGTAGAAAAGATTGGTTGTGTCAACATAAGAACAAAATAAGACGTAAGGACTATGGAAATAGTCTTCCATTAAACCGCTGACATGGGAAATTAGTTATTGAAAGTCACAAAATTTTAGAAAATCTTAGCTGTTTTCCAGTTCTGAATCTAATGATCTTATGATAATTAAATCATAGGTATTTCTTGATTGGATAACATAAGAGGGACAACCAGTATTGGCCTGTGAATTCTTGCTTTTTCTCCAGACCACATTAGGAAACCTTCCAATTGCAACAAAATATGAGGGGGAGGAGGCAATGATGGGGGAGGGAGTCGAAAATAGTCTATTCTAAGGCCAGAGGCACTAATTATACTTTCTATGAGAAAGGCTAACACTGGAATGGGCTTTAAGTGGCATGTTGTAGTTTCAGTTTGATTCACTAAATTAACTACATAACTTTCCATTTGCTTTTCAAATAAGTCAGAGATGGACTATTAGTCCAATTTCACAGATCGGGAAACTGAAACACAGAACAAATTATTCATTTTCCCAATTCACTAGGGAGCCCATTTTTTTTCTTCAAGTATGAAAGAAAAAAACTTAGGAATCGTTGATCCTAGATTATTATAGCTCTTTTTGATTGCAAAATTCTATGCAATGAAAAATTTAGTAGTTATTTCTTCTTATTCCATAGAATATTAATGCTTAGAATGAATATTTGAGAAATAAGGTCCAGATAGTTTAAGTAATGAGATTAGAACCCAAGTGTGAATCTCAACTCATGCTATAAATTACCATGTTATGAGATATTCTTTCACTTTTAATTTGTGAAAAACTTTGTTTTTCTTTTAGGCAACTACTCTATTGCTATTCAAAATATAAGAGGATAGGAATGAGATGATGAGAATTTAAGTTTTGCATTATGATGGGATAGGTTAATGTACATCATCTATAAAAATAAAACAAGTGCACACACAGACATACACCCACAGGTATGAACAGTTAATAAATTGAATTTGATAGGAAAACTGAATATTCCAAAACTGGATGATTGTTTAGGGTCTTTCTCTTCTGATTAGCACTATTTTAGTCTATAAATTCATCGAGGGCAGGGAATATTTAATTTTTGTTTTGGTTTTTTAGCTATCTCCAGCATCAATCACACAATATTTAAATTATAGTAGATACTCAATAATATTTGTTGATTGACAGATGTATGAATTGATTAATTCTAACAATTTTCAAGATTATACAAATAATCATGAATTCACAATGGCCCCAGAAGCTTTTAAAGTTCTGATGGAAAGAAAAATCTCCATGGAAAGAAAGATTCATCTAATCAATGATGTCCTTCTACCAGAGTTTTCTTTCATTCACAGGATAAGATATAAATTTCTTCTGCCTCAATCAATTGTGTCAGATCATATGGTATTTATTCTTTGTATTCACAAACACAAAAGGAACAGCAATCTGTTTAGTATCCTGCAGATGAACATGCATTGAAAAGTGGCACTGGCAATTGGGCACTGGCTGCCCACTGAGCGTCCAGCAGAGATGTGCTAAAGATCTGGCATGGCATTCTATGGCAAAGAATGGCATTCATTACAGTTGTATCACAAACAAATAAAGGACCAAATGTTTGCTATAATAAAAACTCCTGCCATCACTGATCTGTCATTCATTCATCTCCTCTCTTCCTTTTCCTTCTAATTTTTTTTTCCTACCTCAGCACTGTACAGACCTCTATAACTTAACATATGTGTTTCTCTTTGAGGGTGTATCTCCGAGCTTCACCACATAGGAACATCTAAGGTTACAAAATATTCCATGTAAACTTTTAACATTATTTTTCTTTTTATGAACTTGATAAAACAGCCAGAGAAAATGCTCAGAGCATAAATGCAGTGTCTCATTTGTAGAACAGCAAAGAAGTAGTGTCACATATGAAAGGGAGTAAGGACTGAAAAAAAAACATACACCTTCTTGTACAAAATGATTGATCTGAAAATGTTTTGCATGATTGTACATGTATAACCCATATCTAATTGCTAAGCATTTCAGGGATGGTGGAGGAGAGGGAAGGAGGGATAGAACATGAAGTTAAAAACTAAAAAAAATAATGTTAGTGGTTCAGTGGATAGAGCACCAGTCCTGGAGTCAGGAGAAGCTGAATTCAAATCCAGTCTCAGACACTTGATAATAACCCAGCTATGTGACCTTGGGCAAGTCACTTAAGCCCATTGCCTTGCAAAAACCAAAAGAAAATTGAATGTGTAACTGAAAATAAAATATTGTTTAAAAAATGTAATTAAGATTGAGAAGGACTTAGTTGGATGGTATTTTCTTTAACAGTAATGGAAAGTAGAAGTAGGGATGGTTAAGAGAAAAATATGTTTGTTTTTTGCATGTTTAGTTCAAAATGTTTCCTGGAATCCAGTTCAAGGATGGCAGTTGGAGGCAAGATATTAGATTTCAGTAGAGAGGTTAAGGTAAGTTAGGAAGATATAAGAATAATCAGCATAAAGTGATAAGCCCAAGGGAGTTGATGAGGTCATGGAATGTAGTATAGAGGGAGAAAAGAAGAGGTAAGAGGACAGAACATTATGGGTCATTTGTGGGGAGAGGTATCTGAGCATGTTTTTAAGCATGGGCCTTCAGGTAACTAGATGGAGCAGGGGATGGAGCACTGGAGTTAGGTTGTCCTGAGTTCAAATTCATAGATTTACTAGCTATGTGACACTGAGCAAGTCACTTAATCCCAATTGTCTTTAAAAAACAAGAAGAAATTCTGGTCAGTTGCCCCATATATCAAACTGAAGATAGTTAAAAAACTGTTAGTGTTTTATTTTGTTCCCTTCTGTACTTCCTTCTATTATCTTCTAAGCATTTTACAAAATATTTTATTGGTAATTTTCTTTCTTTTCTTTCTTCAAGGGAAGATATTATTACTATCTTTTCCCCTCATAATTCTACAGAAAAAAAATGAGATGATTATATATATATATATATAAAACTCATATATATATATATATATATATATATGAGAGGGGGAGAGAGAGAGAGAGAGAGAGAGAGAGAGAGAGAGAGAGAGAGAGAGAGATAGCTGAAAAACAGACAGAGATAGAGACAGAGGAAGAGAGAGCAAGAGACAGAGGGAGAGATAGAGAGAGAGAGAGAGAGAGAGAGAGAGAGAGAGAGAGAGAGAGAGAGAGAGATAGCCCTCTTTCATAACAAATAAGTCAAGCAAAAAATACACATTGGCTCTGCCTGAGCATGTATCACATGCTAAACCTCAGTACTATCACCACTGTGACAAGAAATAGGGAATATGAATCAGCTTCAGGTTTCTAATGTTGTGATTAGTCATTGTGAGTGTGCCCAGTTATTGAGTCATTCCTGGTAATTTTCCTTTGCAGTTTTGAAGCATTGTATACATTGTGTACATTGTATACATTTCACACTTTGCTACTCATCCACTCAGATTTGTTTGACTCCCTCCCTTCCAACATTTCTGATGACTTGAAAACACTACATTGCATTCATGTCCTATAGTTTGATTAGCCATTTCACAATTCTCTAATTTTCCAAGATTTAGTGACTTTTGAAGTTTAGCTTCAAATTAATTTTAGACGATTAGATAGTAGTACAATGTTTTTCTTGCACTCAACCATTCTAAACGTTGTCAATTCCTATTTTTGTCACCTTTTGCCATACTGACATATATATATATATATGAAATAGAACCTCAATATAGTCTTAATTTAAATTTTTCTGGATTACTTTAATTTGCATTTCTCCTTTTATTAGCAATTTGAAACTTTTTTATGGCTATCTAATTGAGAACTGTTTTTTTCCATAACCCTTAGACCATTTATTTAGGAGGGACTGATTCATTTTTATATATTTGATTTAATTCCAAATATGCTGGAAATATCAGTGAATTTAAAAAAGATATTTCTAGGAAATGTTTACCCAGCTAATATGCCTTTTAATTATCAACTATTGATATGTATTGATTTTGTTTGTGAAAAAATTGTTCAGTTTTGTGCAATCTATCTCTTATTTAAGGAAGAATTCTTTCATTTATAGTTGAGAAAATTATCCTCCTCCTTGTTTTCCTAAGTTGTTTATAATATGGTCTTTTACATTTGGGACATAGATCTTTTTGAAGTTTATATGATGTAATATTCTTGTTCAAAACCAATTTTCTGCCAGACTAGTCTGCCCTAGTAGTTGGAATTCTTGAGCTCAATCAATACTATTTTAGGATTATACACTAAATAAAACTCACTGACAAATTTTTCTCTTTTTCAACTCATATCTGATCACTTTGTTGATTATTTGCTTTGACAACATTATTATTATTTCTTTTGAGATTCTTGATCTTTTGCTATTGGAAAATCTTTTATATTTCCCAATTTTACAAAGCAATCATTTAGTAATTTGATTAGTATGTCATTAAAGCTGTCTCTTACATTAGGTAGCATTGTACTTTTTATCATATTGATTCAAATTTACTATGACTATAATATTAATAATGTCTTTAGCTCTGTTAAATAAGTGTTATTTTTGTACTCATAATTTCTATATGGCTTAATATTTGAATCCCCAAGTATTATATACTTTCCCTTTTTATTTTGAAACAGATTTTTTATTTCCTATTCCTGCTGGATATTAATGACCATATTGAGAATGGCTCATGATGTTTGTGATTGTTTTATATCATGATACTTTATTAAATATATTAATTGTTGGCTCAGAGATAATTAGAGCAATGTGTTACATTGTTTGTTATCAGTACTTGCATGGATCTTTAAAACTATTTACCTCTAGGACAGGAAAGGCATTATGAAACCTGAATTGACTTTTATTCATAATATTAAATATTCATTTTATATATTAGTGCAACATATGTCAATGCTTTAAATATTAAAGCATCAATACCATTATTGTATTATTTTGAAGTGAATTAATAATATCCTGAATGAGAGTTAAAGTTTGTTTGGGATTTGGGGTGGGGTTTATACTATAACCTAGAATGACGTATTTCCATGGTACATTTCATGTAAACAATGAAGGTGTTGACAAGTACTCATTGAATTCCTATTTTATGCTAGACAGGTATACACTGAATAGAGCCTCAGACTCAAAATCGAGAAGATCTGTCTTCAACTTCTACCTTTGATACATACTGACTGTAATCCTGCATAAGTCACTTATTTTCCAAGGTCACTAGGTATCTCTGTAATATGAAGGATTATAGCAAAAACCAATTGTAAAAACATAAAACAAAAACAAAAAAAATCTAAAATTATGCTAAGAATTTTGCTATGTACTGAGAATATAAAGAAAAATATTACATAGTTGGGAATTGTTGTGTATGGGAATACTACAAATTATCATCACCTGGTGCCTTTGAGCATCAGAACCTTGTTTGGCTAAATACCACGGGAGTGGGAGTGGATTAGAGACTGGAAAGGTATTTAGGAACTGGTGTTTTGGTGAATAGATGGAGCACTTGGAGATCTTGATGATCTTGTCTTCCTTGTCTTCCTTGTCTTCCTTGTCTTCCTTGTCTTCCTTGTCTTCCTTGTCTTCCTTGTCTTCCTTGTCTTCCTTGTCTTCCTTGTCTTCCTTGTCTTCCTTGTCTTCCTTGTCTTCCTTGTCTTCCTTGTCTTCCTTGTCTTCCTTGTCTTCCTTGTCTTCCTTGTCTTCCTTGTCTTCCTTGTCTTCCTTGTCTTCCTTGTCTTCCTTGTCTTCCTTGTCTTCCTTGTCTTCCTTGTTTTCCACCCCTCCATTGCTCACCTGGGGAAGACTGAGAGAGTCCAGGAAGTGGACTACAAATAGTCCCTGTCTCATTAAGCTCATATTCTCTCTGTTAGTTGTTTCCTCATTCATTAAAAGTAGTTATTTGTTTTCATGTTTCTTTTATGCCTTTGTCTTAAGGCCACTCTTACAAATTGTAATATTAGGTAGAGGTCTTTATATTTTGACTAATGGACCTGTTTTAATGCTGGAACTCTCTCCAACAAAACAGATCACAATCAATCTAAACCTTTTGATGCTGCTGACTTTATATCTTCTCATAAAGTTTCTACAAGGAGTTCACTCATATACTGGAGGCCTTCTTTCATATCTCTTGTAGATAACTGAGTATCCCTTTCCTATATTACTTTCCCCATCTCCATTTCCAAATAGATATCTTTCTGATATCCTTAGTCCATTTCTGCATATTTCTTCATTGGCAGTAAGAATAAATGAATGAAGAGAATTAATGGGACTTTTGGAGGTCTTCCTATGTTCTAATCATTGTCCTAAGAGTCAAGAATGCATATGTGAAAAGGCAGCAACTATTTTCAAAAATCTTTGATTCCAGCAAGAAGAGAAAACACATGTGAGGGAGAATAGGAAGGAATGCTTTGCTTTAGGAAATCATAGAATTAGTGAGTCAATTAGCAAACACTTCAGAGGAATAATGGTAGTATTGTTTTGTTTGCTGTTCGTAGAGCCAGATCTGGGCTGGAAGTAGGGCAGAACACTCTATGGCAAGGCAGATAGAAGGAGATAGATAGACATGAAGCATTGTCTAGAGGCCAGAGCTGTTCATAAATTACTATTGCCAGGACTTGACTCAAGTTAGTGTGGCAAGTTAGGTTTGGCATTAGAAACAAATTAGATACCTACAGACTATCTAATATTTAAGAAGAAGAGGACTACTGAGCCATAAAAGATTATTCTCATCTTTGCCTGACTCAAACCTAGTCCTCTCATGGATTATATTATATGGGCTATATCTTTCATTTCACAGATATGCATGAGTGTGTATGTGTGTATACAATGAGTGTGTATATATGGGTAGATAGAAATACATATATACATTTTATATATGAATGTATTGTAAGTATATATAACATATCCATTCATACAGTCATCCTAAGATATATATATATATATATATATATATACATATATATATATATGCATGCAAATACAAACACTACAGATCAGAACAACTTGTTATGGTTCAATAATCCTCTTCTTAGATGTTAGATGGTCTATAGGTCTATGATATAAAATATCAATCAAATATTTACAAATATATAGATAAATATAAAATATAGTAGATATTATATGATATCCACACATACATTTACATAATACATTATTTAAGTATATAATGGCAAGCTATTCATTAGTCTAGATATGAAAGTTCAATCCTTGGAAGTTGATCAAGTGAAATGATGTAAAGTAAGAAAAGAAACCAGAATAGAACGTTGGAGGACACTTTCAGTTAAAAGGCACAATGTAGATAATGATCCAGCAAAGGAGAATGAGTAAGCAAAATTAAATAAAATGGAGAACCAGGAGATAGTACTATCATTTAAAGCATATAGAAGAGAGAATATCAAACATGTGAGTAGTCAAGAGTGGGAAAAGCAGAAGAAAAGGTCAAGAAGGATGAGAACTGATTTAAGATCATCAAATTTAACAATTAGTATTAGTGCTAACTTTGGAGATAGTATCTTCAGTGTATCAGTGATCAGAAGACAGATTACAGAGTTGAGGATCTAGTAGTAATGGTGATGATGATGATGATGATGATCCTATAGACATTCTATGTTATGTGGTGGATATGAAAGATAAAATTAGGAAGAATGGAAAGACAGATAACATTATCAACTTATTTCTAAAGTATAGCAATCATTCATTTTGTTGGGATTATTTTCAAATGTTCAAATCATATTTTGCTAGTTACTAACCAATTTAAGGTTTATACAAATAACTCTCAAAGTGCCTGTCATAAAATGTGAGTTCTATATAATTCCTTATCGATGCACTTTCTAAATAGATTCATCATTTTTATACTTGCAAATTTTTCAAGTTGTGGATTTTTAGATAAAATTTCCCAGTCTCCAAAATCATAGAGCCCCAAAGAGTTCTCTCAGCAATCTGTCCTGAAACAAATATTGAAATACATTGGGGTGGCTAGATAGCATAGTGGATAAAGCACCGGCCCTGGAGTAAGGAGTACCTGGGTTCAAATCCGGTCTCAGACACTTAATAATTACCTAGCTATGTGGCCTTGGGCAAGCCACTTAACCCCATTTGCCTTGCAAAAACCTAAAAAAATACATCGGTGGTCTATATTTTTCAGTATCCCCTATTCTTTCTTCCATCTTGTAACAACAACTCCTGTCATAGTCAACAGAATATACAGAGGAAGGAGGAGATTTTCTTTTTTTTTAATTTTATTTATTTAATTCTCATTTTGTATGAATGATTTTTTTACATTAATAAAATATTCTTGTTTAAGAGTAAACAAAATACCCCTACCCCCCATGAATATAGACTTGCTTGGGCGATAAAGTAAAGGTGAGAGAAAAAAAATTAAAATAATAATAGTAATAATTGTAGGTATGGCCAGGTGGCTCAATGGACAAAGCACCAGCCCTGGAGCCATGAGCATCCGAGCCCACATCCAGCCCCGTAGACCCAACAATCACCCAGCCATGTGACATGCAAGCCACCCGATCCCTCCTGCCCTGCAAAAACCTAAAAGAAGAAAAAAAAGACCCAAAATAAAATAAAATAGTAATAATAGTAGGGGTGGCTGGGTGGCAGACAGAGCATTGGCCCTTGAGTCAGGAGCACCAGGATCCAAATCCGGCCTCAGACACCCAAAGATCACCCTGCTATGTGGCCCCAGGCAGGCCACCCAGCCCCATTTGCCCTGCCACCTCCCCCAAATAATAATAATAAAAAATGTGCTTCAGTCTTTGTTCCAACACCAACAACTCTGTCATGGGTGGATCACATTCTTTATGGTAAGTGCATCGCAAAAGTTACTTCCATATTTTTCCAACATTGTCATTGCTGATCGCAACTCCCTCCTTTCTTATTTCTCCACTACCATGTACTATATTTTCTCTCTCCTTTCACTCAGACTCTGCTGTAGGGTCGCTGAGTGGTGCAGCAGACAGATCCCTGGTCCTGGGGCCAAGAAGCCCTGAGACCCCATACCACCCCTCAGGCCCAGAATCCACCTGGCCCTATGGTCCTGGACAGGCCTTCCAATCCCAGCCCCTTGCAAGAAGTAAAAAAGCAAATGTGTTATATCTGACCACTGTCCCCCCATGGTCCATCCTCTCCTCCTTTATTCACATCCCCACCCCTTCCCCCTGCTCCCCCCCCCCACTTCTTACTCCAGATGCCTATACCCCATTGAGTACATATGCTGTTTCTTCTCCTAGTCACCTCTGATGAGATCAAAGGTTCCCTCATTCCCTCTTGCCTCCCCCCTTCATATCATTGCAATAGCTCATTATAGTAATAAAAAAATTTCATTATATGAAATATCTTGGCCTATTCCCCCTCTCCTTTTTCTTTCTCCCATTACATTTCCCTTTTTTTATATTGACTCCATTTTTACACCGTATTTTATCTTCGAATTCAGCTTTCTCCTGTGCTTCAACTATAAAAGCTCCCTCTATCTACTCTATTCACTGAGAAGGTTCATATGAGTATTATCAGTGTCATTTTTCTATGCAGGAATACATGCAGTTCATCATCATTAAGTCCCTCATATTTCCCCCCTCCCCTCCAATCTCCGTGCTTCACTTGAGTCCTGTATCTGAAGATCAAACCTTTTGTTCAGCTCTGGCCATTCCAAAAGGAACATTTGAAATTCCCCTGGTTCATTGAAAGTCCATCTTTTTCCCTGGAAGAGGACATTCAGCCTTGCTTGGTAATTCATTCTTGGCTGCATTCTAAGCTCTTTTGCCTTCCGGTATATTATATTCCACGCCCTACAAGCTTCCAATGTAGTTGCTGCTAAGTCCTGTGTGATCCTGACTGCAGCTCCATTATATTTGAACTGTGTCCTTCTGGCTTCTTGTAATATTTTCTCTTTGACTTGGGAGTTCTGGAACTTGGCTATAATATTCCTGGGGGTTGGTTTTTTGGGATCTCTTTCTCGGGGGGACCGGTGGATTCTCTCCATTTCTATTTTGCCCTCTGCTTCTAGAATATCAGGGCAATTTTCCTGTAGTAATTCTTTGAAAATGATGTCAAGGCTCTTTTCCTGATCATGACTTTCAGGTATTCCAATAATTTTCAGATTATCTTTCCTAAGTCTGTTTTCCATATCCATTTTTTTTTCAGTGAGATATTTCACATTTTCTTCTAATTTTTCATTTTTTTTGGTTTTGAAGTATTGATTCCTGATTTCTGGTAAATTCATCAATCTCCCTGAATTCTATTCTTTGTCTGAAGGATTTGTTCTCCTCAGAGAGTTTTCTTATCTCTTTTTCCATCTGGCCAATTTTGCTTTTTAAGGCATTCTTCTCCTCAATAACTTTTTGAATTGTTTTATCCATTTGACCTAAGCTGGTTGTAAGCATGTTATTTTCTTCAGCATTTTTTTGGATTTCCTTGACTAAGCTGCTGACTTCATTTTCATGTTTTTCCTGCATCTCTCTCTCCTTTCTTTTCCCAGTTTTTCTTCCAACTCCTTCATTTGATTTTCAAAGTCTTTTTTTAGCTCTGTCATAGCCTGAGCCCAATTTCTGTTTTACTTGGAGTCCTTAGATGCAGGAGTTTGTACCTCCTCATCTTCTGACTATTTTAATCCTTCTTGGGCTCATGAGCAAAATATTTCTCAATGGTCTTCCTCTTATTTCTTTGCTTGCTCATTTTCCCAGTCTGGGCCTGGTTTTGGGGTGCTTCCTGAGCTTTTGGGACACTCCCACAAGGGTCTCAGTGTGTGAGGCTCTATCCTCCCTCCTGGTCTGTGAATGACCATAAGCTCCCCTCTTTGCTATGGGGCTGAGGTGGGGGAGGGCCCTGCTGTTCTATGGGGGGGGGGGGCCTAGACTGCGATCAGGATCTGAATGTGGTCAGAGCCCCAGAGTCCTGTTCCAGGGGCATAGGACAGAGCTCTCTCTTCACTCCCCTCCCTCAGCTCAATGGGCTCATGCCCTGTGGGCTCCTGCTTACCAGCTCCACCTGCTTTTGTTTCCTGGATCAGGGCTGGGAAAAGACCAAGCTGCTAGCTGTGTGCCCTGAGGGCTGGACTCCAAGTGTTCATTCTGGCAGAGGTCCCCCCCGCTGTTCCCCCACTTTGTGCCTGGTGCTCCTCGGGGTGCAGCTCAGGAGACTCCCCCCGCAGCGCTGAAGTTCTTTCACTCTGTCCGGCTACCCCTCCGACCCCGGGGAGCAGAGCCTTTCTGCTCTTTTCCAGGTTACCTTGAGTAGGAGAACTGCCTCAATGGGTCCCTTTGTGGGTTCTGTCTCTCGAAAGTTTAGTTAGAGTCCTTAGTTTCACGTTTTATCAGAGAACACCTAAGACTTGATCCCTTCTTGTCGCCATCTTGGCTCAGGAGGATATTTTCTAATTAATCCTGTTTCTTCATAATTTCTCACCTCCAGAACATGACACACCCTGTGGGGGAAAACGCATGAATAGGTTAGAACAAACTCCAAAGAAATAGAGAAAAAGGAAAACTAAGTAAAATTCTCATTTGAATGATACAAAGGTTTAAAACACGGATGAAAATATTAAGAAAAATGCCTAGACTACAGCAATTATCTTACTATTTATTTGTTCAGATTTGTGAGGATGGATTAAAATATATTAATCACTTTTGTTGATACATTATTTTCATTTCTTAATATATCTCTCCCCACTCTCCTACTCATTGAATCTTTCCTTGTAAAATTAAAAATAAAATTTGATATTCAATATTGTGCTTTAAATGTTAGCCATAGCAATTACAAAAGAAAAACAAATTGATGGAATTAGAATAGACAATGAAGAAGCAAAGCTATCATTCTTTGCAGATTATACGATAGTATAATTAGAGAACTCTAAAGAATAAACTAAAATTCCAAACTTGGAATTATTAACAAATTGGCAAAGTTTCAGGATATAAAAAAACTTGCAGAAGTCATCACTATTTCTATAAGTTATCAACAGTCCACCAACAAGAGATGACAAGAAAAATTCTATTTAAAATTACTACAGACAATATACAGAACTTGGGAATCTACCTGCCAAGACAAATCCAGGAACTATAAGAAATAAATTATAAAATATTTTCACACAAATACAAATCTAGACAAAAGGAAAAATATCAGTTGCTGATGGGAAGTTTGAGCTAATATCATAAAAATAAGTTCTACCTGAATTAAGTTATTTATTCAGTGCCATACTGGGAAACTAGCAAATTATTTTATATAAAAATTAGTAACAGAATTCAAATGAAAAAACAAAAGGTAAGTCTTTCAAGAGAATCAAATGGAAAAATTGTTAAGGAAGTGATCTAGAAGTCCCATAGCTCAAACTACTTTGCAAAAGAGTCATCATCAAAGCAATCTGGTACTGGCTAAGAAATAAATTAGTGAATCATTGGTCCATTAGTTACATAGAATGTATGGTCATATTAATCTAGTGTTTAATAAACCCAAAGATCCATGCTTTGGGGGAAAAAGCTCACTATTTGACAAATATCTATGGGAACATTGGAAAACATTTTGTAAGAAATTACATATAGAGTATCAATTCACACCATAGTCCAAGATAAATTTCAAAATGAGTACAAAATTTAGACATAAAAGATGAAAGCATAAGTAAGTTAGGGGAGCATGAAATAATTTACCTATCAGATATATAAAAAGGGAACAATTTAACCAACAAGAAATAAATAGGATCATGAGAATAAATGGAAAATGTTATCAAGTTAAATTAAAAAGGATTTGCAAAGCAAAGCAAATGTAGGCAATGTTAGAAGAAAAGCAGAAAGCAGAAAATTTTTAGAGTTCTCAAACTGAAACAATTTTTAAGAACTGAGTCAAAAAAATTTAAAAATGAGTCAAATTTATAAGAATACAAGCAATTTTTCAGTTGATAAATAATTTAAAGATTTGAACATGCAGTTTTCAGATGAAAGAAATCAAGGCAATCTATATTCATATGATAAAATGCTCTGAATCACTAGTGATTAGAGAAATTTAAATCAAAATATCTCTAAGGTACTACTTCATAGCTATCAGATTGGCTATTATGACAGAAAGGAAAATGATAAATGTAAGAGGGGATATGGCAAAATTAGGACATTCGTGTACTATTGGTGGAGTTGCTAATTAGTACAATCATTCTAGAGAATAATCTGGAACTTATCCTAAAGAGCTATATAACTATGCATACCTCTTAACCTAGCAATACCAATGCTAGAGCTGTATACCAAAAAATATCACTTGAAAGGGAAAGGACCTATTTGTGTCAAAAAAAAATATTTATAGCAACTTTTTTTTTGTGGTGGCAGACAATTGGAAATTGAGGAGATAGCCATTAGTCAATGTAAATGATTGGGGAGTAAATGATTGGAAAGGAATGCTATTGTGCTAAAAGAGATGATGAGCAGGATGCTGTCAGGAAAAAAACAAAACAAAACTAGAAAGACTTAATGATCTGATGCAACGGGAAATGAGCAAAGCAGAAAATTGAATACTGTAACACTGTGCATAGACTAACTGTGAATGACTAATCTATTCCTGGCAATACAAAGATACAAGATAATTCCAGAATTTTTTTGAAAATTCTTATTCACCTCCAGGTAAATCAAATCAAGCTTTTTATTATTTTATTTTTCTTGATTTTGTGTTTTTTAGATTCTGTTTTCTTTTCCAACATGGCTAATATGAAAGTAGGTTTTCTATGACTGCAAATGTATAATGTATATCTAATTGCTTGCTCTCTCAGAGAGAGTGAGGGAATTTTGAAAGTAAATTTTTAAATGAAAGTTAAAATTTGTTTTTACAAAAGAATTGTTTTGAAAAAAAGAAATTCAAAATTTCACATAAAAATTAGATTTAAAAGCCGGATACCTCAGATGAGTCTGACAACATTTGCAATGGTCAACAAACATAGTCCTCATCTCTAAAAGCAAAGAAGAGAAGTTAATTTTCTTCTCTAGTTTTTTAAAGATCAAGGTTGGTCGTTATAAATGTGCAGTCTTTGGTTTTATTAGACAGATTTGTACCATTTAAAATTTTTATTGGTAGTGCACTAAATAAGTAGTTTAATTTTGTTAGAATTGTCATTTTTATTATATTAGCTCAACCTATCCATGAGCAGTTGATATTTGCCCAGTTATTTAAATCTGATTTTTATTTGTATGAGCAGTCCTTTGTAATTGTTTTCAAAAAGTTTCTGGGGGCAGCTAGGTGGTGATCTGGGTGGCTAGGTGACACAGTGGATAGAGCACGGCCCTGGAGTCAGGAGTACCTGAGTTCAAATCTGACCTCAGACACTTAATAATTACCTAGTTGTGTGGCCTTGGGCAAGCCATTTAACCCATTGCCTTGCCAAAAAAAACTAATAAAAAAGAAAAGTTTCTTAGTCTGCCTTGGCAAATAGACTCACAGGTATTTTATATTGTCTGAGTTACTTTGAATGAGATTTCTCTTTCTAGCTCTTTCTGCTGCATCTTGCTAGTCATATATAGAAATATAGAAATGTTGAGGATTTATGAGGGTTTATTTTGTAACCTGCAACTTTGCTGAAGTTGCTAATTATTTCTAGTAGATTTTTACATGATATTTTTTGGATTTTTTAGGTATACCTGCAAAGGGTGAGAGTTTTGTATCTTCCTTCCCTATTTTAATTCCTTTGATTTCTTTTTCTTCTCTTATTGCTGAAGCTAACATCTCTAAAATGATATTGAATAATAGTGGTGATAATAGGCATCCTTGTTTCACCCCTAATCTTATTGGAAATGCCTCCAGCTTATCACCATTGGATATAATGCTTGTTGATGGTTTCAGATGGATACTGCTTGTTATTCTAAGGAACAATCCATTTATTCCTACACTCTCTAGTGTTTTTAGTAGGAATGGATTCTGTATTTTGTTAAAAGCTTTTTCAGCATCTATTGATATAATCATATGATTTCTGATAGGTTTGGTATTGATATAATTAATTATACTAACATTTTTCCTAATATTGAACCAACCCTGCATTCCTGGGATAAATCCTATTTGGTCATAATGTATTTCCTAATGATAACTTGTTGTAGTCATTTTGCTAATATGTTATTTAAGATTTTTGTATCTATATTCATCAGGGAGATTGGTCTCTAATTTTCTTTCTCTGTTTTAATTCTTTCTGGTTTAGATATCAGCACCATATTGGTGTCATAGAAAGAGTTAAGCAGAGTTCCATCTTCTATTTTTCCAAAGAGTTTATATAGAAATGGAACCAATTGTTCCTTAAATGTTTTATAGAATTCACTTGTGAATGTATCTGGCCATGGAGATTTTTTCTTAGGGAGTTCAATAATTGCTTGTTGAATTTCTTTTTCTGCGATAGGGTTATGTTAGTATTTAATTTCCTCTTCATTTAGCCTGGGCAATATATATTTTGTAAATATTCATCGATTTCACTTAGAGTTGGGCAAAGTAATTCTAAATTATTACTTTAATTTCCTCCTCATTGGTGTTGAATTCACCTTTTTCCTTTATGACACTAGCAATTGGTTTTCTTTCTTTCTTTTTTTAATCAAATTAGCCAAAGGTTTATCAATTTTATTGTTTTTTCATAAAACCAGCTCTCAGTTTTATTTATTAGTTCAATGGTTTTCTTGCTTTCAATTTCATTGATTTCTCCTTTAATTTTTAGAATTTCTAATATGGTATTTAATTGGGGGTTTTTAATTTGCTTTCTCTAATTTTTTTAGTTTCATGTTTATTTCATTGATTTCCTCTTTCTCTAATTTATTCATGTAAGCATTTAAAGATAGAATATCTTCTCTGACAGCTACCTTGAATGTATCCCATAGGTTTTGGTATATTGTTTCATTATTTTCATTTTCTAGGATGAAATAATTCTTTCTATAATTTGTTGTTTGATCCACTCATTCTTTAAAATAATGTTATTTTTAGTTTCCATATATATATATGTATATATATATATATATATATATATATATATATATATATATATCCCTGGCTCATTATTACATGTGATTTTTATTGTATTATGATCTGAGAAAGATGTATTTACTATTTCTGTCTTTCTACTATTAATCATTAGATTTTTATGCCCTAGGACATGGTCAGTTTTTGTGTGAGTGCTATGTACCGCAGAAAAGAAGTATGTAGTCCTTTTCTATCCCCATTCAATTTCCTCCATAGTTCTATCATACCTAGGTTTCTAACAATCTATTTACTTCCTTAATTGATTCCTATTTATTTTTTGTTAGATTTATCTAAATCTGAGAGCAGGAAGTTGAGGTCTCCCACTAGTTGAGTTTTGCAGTCTATGTCTTCCTATAACTCTTTCAAAGTCTCCTCTAAGAATTTGTATGCTATCCCATTGGGCATATATATATTTAGTATTGAAATTACTTCATTATCTATGCTACCTTTTAGGAGGATATAGTTTCCTTCCTTATCTCTTTTAATGCTATCTATTTTTGCAATTGTTTTGTCTGAGGTAAGGATTGCTAACCCTGCTTTTTCCACTTCAGCTGAAGCAAAATATATTTTGTCCAACCTTTCACCATATATATATATATATATATATATATATATATATATATACATATATATATATATATATATATATATATATACACACACAAACATATACATATCTGCTTCAAATGAATTTCTGGTAAGCAGTATATTGGAGGATTCTGTTTTTTAATCCACTCTGCAATTCACTTACGTTTTAAGGGAGAGTAAGTCCCAATCCCATTAACATTCAATGTTTTAGTTACTGACTCTTTCTTGCCCTTCATTTTATCTTCCTTCTGTTTGTATTTCTCCCCTTTTTCCCTTTATCCATATTCCCCAGTATTTTGTTTGAATCCCACCACCTTCAGTGTGTTTGCCCTCCTATATCCAACCCCCTCCCTTCTCTTTCCCTTTCCCCTTTCCCCTTCCTTCTGTTATTTAGCATTTTCCTTCCTCTTCCCTTTTCCCCTTTTAATACTTGAAAGGTAAAATAAGTTTCTTAACTTAACTGAGTGTATGTATATTAACTTTAAGCCAAATCTGATGAGAGTAATATTCGGGAAATTCTCACCTCCTCCCTTCTTCCTATCTATTAGAATAAGACCTTGGTACCTCTTAATGTGATGAAATTGACCCCATTCAATCTCCTCTATCCTCCTGTCCCTTGACTGTCCCCCCTTTTAAGGAAGTATTGTTTTAAATCATTAAATCTGAGTCACAGAAAAGTCATGAATGTCCATCACTTCTGGCTAAGTATAATCTCTCTAATAGAGTTACAATTCTCGAGAGCTCTTAGAGTCTTTCTCCCAGGTAGGAATATAGTCAATTTCATCTTATTGGATAGCAGTTTTTTTCCTTTACCCTTTTTTAAACCCTTTCTGTGTCTCTTGGGTCTCCTATTTGAAGTTCAAATTTTCTATTAAGTTCTGGTCTTTTCATCAGGAATAGTCGGAAGTTGGCTGATTGCCTTTTCTGGAATGTCTGTGACCTCAATTTAAGTCCTTCTCCCTTGGCCCAGATGGTGTGGATGGGGCTGCTGGATATTTTTATTGTTGAATAATGGTGGGCTATGACCTGGGGCAAGGTAATTACTCTCCCTATTCACAGTTGAGGGAGCTTTGCTGCCCATGCCTGAGCCTGGGAGGGGGGGAGTGGGGAGGTGGGCTTTTAATGTGTTTCTTCTGGGAAGAGCTGAAATGAAGGGATGTAATCTCAGGTCCTCCACACCAGAGGAACCCAGGGATAAATATCTACAATTCTCCCACACTCGAACTTATCCTCCAGCCCTGCCAGAGTTACCCAGACCATCACTCCCACAGCTAATGTCTTTGCTCCCCAGTTGGCTCTCACAGTCAATGCCTTTACTGCTGATCCTGGGCTAGTCCATCTCTCATGCCTCCTGGCAGTTTCTCCACTCTCTGCTTTCCACCCAGCTCACCCACAATCCCTGAAGACAGACTTTGAGGTAGATGTTCTTCTCCTACCTTCTTTTTCTAGGTTTTATCAATTAGATTTCTGTTAAGAAGTTTCTTTCATATTATTTCTAAAGGGAAACCAGGAGACCTTAGCATAGTGCCTGGCTTCTTTCCACCACTTTGGCCAGAAGTCCTTCATCTTTTTCCAACTGAAAGGTAGACATGGTTTGATGTGTGACTGATATTATCTGTAGACAAGAAATTAGACCATTCTTTCATGGTTTTTCTAGTCATATTTTATAATGTTCATGGTTGCATAAAAACACATATTTCTGCTATTGTCAACATCACAAGGCCAAGAATAAATAGACAATATACAAACATTATGTATTCTCAAGAGAATTGCATTTGCCTGGTTCAGAATTACTGTTACTAGGGAAAATGTGAATACTCAGAAGAAAACACTTCTCATGCTGTTTGCATCTACTGTCAGAGAAACTCTTTTAAATGTGCAAACTGAACAACAGGATGAGGAATTTCAAGGCCATCCAATGGTGAATGCAAAAATCCTCTTAGATAAGATTGGGAGATAAATTGTAAAACCAAAATAAAGTCTTAATTTAAAAAATCCTCTTAGACTTGTCCTTTCCTAATTGACTGGCATTTCAAAGCTTTTTATTCATCATATAGGTTTAACCCAACTTATGTCTACTGTTCTATATCAGTTATATTTTATTTATCACAAGTGAGAAAATGAATAGTAGTTGTCAATGTCTGTGTACAAGTCTTTCTGTTGACTACCTTCTATTCGATACAACAATCAGCTATCAGATATTTATATTGTAAGGTTCTATATGTAAGGTCAGACAATTAAACCGTCCTTGAGCCCAAAGAAATTATATTTTACTGCAAAAATACATTATGTGTCTAATAAGTAAATTCAAGTTACTTTGAGTAGAAAATGTTAGGAAAGACTTAGAGGGGAAGTGTCACCTTAACACAACCTTTAAAATAAAAGTATTCAAAGAGGTAGAATTGATAAGAGATTGGGGAAAATATGATGGAAGGGGGAAAAAAAGTATGAGTTGAGGTGTATGTATCATTAGTATGTCCCTAGTTTATATGTTAAGTTAATATTTTTCTCAGTCTGGAAAGAGAAGTAAAAATGAAATTAGAAGATCTAAATTCAATTCTCAGCCCCAACATTTATTGGATATTATGATGTCAGTCATCTCAACTTCCCTATGCCTCATTTTCTTTATTTATAAAATGGGAGAAAAATTGTTTCAGTACCTACTTCAACACATTGTTGGGAGGAATTTTTTTCTGAAATGTGAGCTATTATTTTTATTTCACATATGTGACTATGGAATAATAAAAACTCTATTTTTTAGAATGACTTGATGCACTGAATGGATTGGGAACTTTTATACATATTCAATACAGTAACTCCATTCACAAAGAACCTGCATGTTATGTTTATTCTAAAATCATTTCCCTCAAAAATTATTAAGTAAGTTAGTTTTAATTTTAGACCCATCTGGAAATTTTTGTTAAATTGTGAGATTGTTTTTATTTGTAAAATATTTGTTTCACATCATTGTACAAAAGAGATCTTTCTTTTGATTAAAGGTATAAGTGAAAGATCACATTCTTTAGTGCCTTTCCATTCTCATTATCTATTACTCTTCTCAAACTGTATTCCAGTCAAACTAACATTTTCTCTTTTCCTTAAATATAAGCTTTCCACATAGTTTAATGCTTTTGAATAGGCAATGCCTGCACATCATGGATGAAATGCATTTTCTCAACTCTGTCTCATAAAATTTGTCTTTTCCCTCATAATAATGTTCTAATATCACCTTCTATACAAGGTCTTTCCTTATCCTCTCAGGTTATCTTGTATTTAACTCCCTTACAGTTATTTATGTAGAAAGTAAAATAAATATAAGGCCATTAAATACAAAGTAGTTGTGGGGAGGGTTGGGATGGGCAGAAGGAGCAATTTATTTTGTTTACAGATATCCATTGCTATTTAATGAAAATGGAAATAAACCACATGATTTTCTAAACAATGAGAGCAATACACTTTAAAATCAATATTTAAAACTTAATTCCCTATAGTTATGTCTAGAATAACACTGAATTAGCCTGTAAGCAAAATTCTAGACAATATATTTATGAATATATTGAATATATGAAAATGAATACCCAATCTCAAAGCAATGGAAACGAGTGGATGTCCAATAATTGGAGAATGGTTAAAGAAAGTTTAGTTCATGAATATAATGAGATTTTATACAATCTAAGTAACAATAAATAGAAATTTTGAGAAGTATGGAGAGATTTATTTTAACTGTAAGAGTAAAGGAAGCAGAACCAAAGGTATAACATAATTACAACCATGTAAATGGAGAAACAAAAAAAATACTAACAATAAAATGAAATGCATTAGGGAGACCTGAGTTCAAATCCTTCTCCATACACTTATTAACTGTGTGACCTTGGGCATGTCACTTGTCCCAGTTTGCCTCAGTGTCCTTCTCTGTAAAATGAGTTGGAGAAGGAAATGGCTAAGTTCTTCAGAATCTTTGCCCAGAAAACCCAAAAAGGAGTCATGAAGAGTCAGACACCACTTAGAAACAACTAAACAACAAATGATAATAACTAAAAAGCTCTATACTTGGTTTAGAAGAGTTCAGAGAATTCCATGACTTCTTTGAAGGCAAGTGACTATAAGTGTGCTCATTACATAGGCAGTCAAATGCAGATGATGACTTAGTTGATTTTTCACCACTGCTTTTTAAAAGCTTTATCTATATTATTATTATTATTATTATTATTATTATTATTATTATTATTATTACTATATTATTAATAATATAAGAGATGATTCTCTGGAGACAGGAAAGTATAATTTTAGAAACCAAAATGACATAAAAAAGAAAAAGTATCAATTTTAAATTAATAAATCAATACCTTATTTGTTTCTAATATGCATCTGTTTTTATAAGACTTCTACTTAGGATGAGTATTAGTTTTATTTCTAAATTGTAACAACTGCAAACATCAAGTTTTTTTGTTTTGAAGTCATTAAAAAATAGTAAAGGTTCAGTTCTGCAAGAATCATTATAGTCATTGGACTCCCACAGATTTAGTCATTTCTCTTCAACAGCTGGCCTAATGACAATGGTTAGAAAAGGAAGAATATAGTTTTGGAAAATATTGGTGAATAAGCTGAAATCCAACAAAGTCTATGGTATCACAAAGACAGAAAGCAATTTATTTCATTAAACTGATTCCATGTTTTCTCAGAAGTCAATGTGGTCTGTGTTGCATGTGTGCATGCATGTGTGTGTGTGTGTGTGTGTGTGTGTGTGTGTGTGTGTGTGTGTGTTTAAATCAAAGACAAAGATTGCCTCCAAACTACAGGAGCTATTATTCCTGATTGGCTATATTTTTAGAACCAGCTAGCCAACCTTCCATAATGACTACAGAATATACATAGACTTCTCCTTGGGCAGCAGACAAATACTTGGGAAAATTCTAATTTGATAAGACTTTCTATAGTTTGTACTCTGCTGGTGTAAGTTTCTGGAAATCAGGACCACTATCATGGTATAATGAGGCACAGGAGGATGACTTTAGTGGAGGCTACTTTATTCTATATTCAACAAAATCAGAGGCTGAAAGGAGTAGCAGATGGAATTACAGAGCAGATGTGCTAGCAGATGTGAACCCTTCCAATACTAAGCAATATTTGAAAAATTGGGGGGGACACAGTAGAATCACCAGTAAATTGGAGTAAGGTAAATATTCTGATTTTCAAAAGAGGCAAAGAACAGAATCTGAAACTACAGACCAGTGAGTTTGACCTTGATTCCTATGGGGGAAAAATACATTGGATTATTCAAAACAGTGGGAGGGTAATTAGAAAGAGAGAAGCATTTATCTAGACCCAACATGGTTTTATAATAATGACAATAATTTATAACATTAATATAGAATTTTAAGGTCATCAAAGCAGTTTTCCATTTAGTATTTCATTTGATTCGCAACAAAACCTTGTGAGGTGGGAGCTATTATACCCATTTTGTAGGTGAGAAAACTGAGACTCACAGAAATTAAATAAATTCTCCATGATAACTCAGCTAGTAAGAATATGAGGCAGAATTCAAACTCAGGTCTTCTTGTCAGTGATTTATCCACAGTGACTCCTTTATCAGGAACAGATCTCACGAAGTTAACTTTATTTTCCTTTTCTGACAATTACTAAAATAATATATTAGAAAAATGTTATTGATAATGTTTACCTGGATTAGCAAAGCTTCTGTTAAACAATTTCATATTACTATTGTCAGGAATATGAAGACATATGAACTAGATCAGTGGTGTCAAAATAAAATTGAAATGGATAATGTGGACAGCATATTGACTAAGAAAACTACAAACTAACATCATGTTGTATTGCATTTTTATTTATTTTGTTAAACATTTTCTTTTTCCAATTGCATTTTAATCTGACTCAAGCAGCACTGGGGAGTTTTGTGGTCAAGAGTTTGACACCTTTAGACTATGTGATAATATAATTAAGTGAATTAAAAAATTTTGGTTGGTTAGACATAGTCATTAATGTTCAAATTAAATGGAAGTAGATCTCAGATGGAATAGTCAAAAGGATATTCTCTTGGCCATGTACTATTTAACATTTTTTTTAAAATTAAAATAGGTGATTTGGATACCATACTACATGCGGTCATTAGTTTTGTAGAGACACTGACAGGTCTAAAAAATACTGTATGCTGAAGTTTAGAACCAGAATCAAATAAGATAAAATCAATTGGGGGGGGGGGATGGAATGCCTTACACTTAGATTAAAAATTCTTAGGTTAATAAGAATAAGATAGGGAATGTAGCAGTTTCTCTGAAAAAGAGTGTTGCAAACAAAAAAAAAAGCTAACTTGATTTTAACCTTTATTTTATAAGATGCCTCTAGAATATTGTGTTTAGTGTCAGGTCCTATATTTTAAGTTTAGTAATAAGCAGGTGAAGCTGCCAAGGAAGGCAAATGGAAGAACTTCACATCTCTTATGTTTGAGGACCAGTTGAAAGTACTGAAAATATTTAATATGAGGGAAAGAAGACTCAGGAAAAATAGGATTGTCCTCTTAAAAGATGTGAAGGGTTTGTTTGTGTGAAACAAAATAGGTTGTTGTGCTTGTTCTGTTTAAGCAATTAGTGGAATTTTTTGTTTGTTTGTTTTTTTAGGTTTTTGCAAGGCAAAAGGAGTTAAGTGGCTTGCCCAATGCCACACAGCTAGGTAATTATTCAGTGTCTGAGGCTGTATTTGAACTCAGGTACTCCTGACTCCAGGGCCAGTGCTCTATCCACTGTGCAACCCAGCCACCCCTCAGTGGAAGTTTTAAAGAGGGAAATTTTAATTTGATGTCAAGAAAAAGCTTCTTCAATTAGAGAAGTCCAAAAGTAGAATGATGGCCATAAGAAGCTGCAAGTTTTTCCTCTCTGGAAGTATTCAGGTAGAAGCAAGAACACTTGGCTGATATTATAATGCGGTTATGTTTTATATTTTGGTTAGATTAAATGATTCTTGGGGTCCCTTTCAACTTTCATATTATGTGATTCTGTGAAATTAATTTTATTTTCAAAACAGTTATACAAATTGTACTATTCTATAATTGATATAAATTATAAACTTTATACTATATGACATACACATGTGTGTGTGTCTCTGTGTATATCTGTATCTAGGTCTGTGTCTGTGTGTTTATATACAGTGATGGGATTCAGTCAGTTTACATAGATTGGACAGAATCAATTACTATTTTTATGTTGAGTTCAGTGAACTGGTTACTAAAATGGGATGCTTAATCATCTCTTTAATGGGTGTCACCTGGGAAGCCCCTAAGGTGGAAATTACAAATTTACATTCCTTACTCATTCTCTAGGTGCCCATTCCACCTATAGGTGAAAAAAAAGTTGATGGAACTATGCTTGAAATATTTATTTATTCATTTCTTAAAACTCCTTATAACTTTGATGAAAAACTATATTTTAATTACTAATTTTTGTTATTTCAGTAAACAAACATGTAATGTAAAGAGGAAAGGTTCCAAACAACCAGGGGATGACAAGCTGTCATTTGTTTCCTCACTGTGTTATGGCCCAAATTCCCTTGAGATATCATGAGTGCTCTGGTGTTCCCTGAATGTTGAAACCAGTAGGAACCAATAGAAATAAAAATTCCAAGGGCAATTTTATTGCCCATTTGAATCCATGGAAGTAGGCAAAAAAAAAAACTAGGTAGAATGAGTTTTCGGTAGTGCATATGTTCCAATATTTACTGCTGTGGACATAAGGCTGCTTTTGCTCTATGAGGATATGTTTGCATTCTGTGAGTTATGTAAAATAATCTAGTTTTGAGGACCCCTTCTATTGTTCTTATATGAATATTAAATGCATGAAATATTAAACTACCTTTTGGTATATCTTTTTGTACACTTAAAACAATCATTAGGGCAGAGAACCAGTTGTTGATTTAATTGAATTCCACCTCTGAACACACACACACACACACACACACACACACACATATATATATAATATTATATATATATATATATATATATAATATTCTATTAGAGCTTTGAGAAGTTTAGTTTTTTAATTTAGTAAATTCCCTTTACTGATTGAATTTAAGAATTAGAAGAAGATGACAGAATATTAGAAGAGGAAGGGACCTCAATGGTCACCTAGGATTTAACATAACTGATTATCCAGTCTCTGCTTTGGGTTATACCGAGAAAAGCAAGACTTCCAGGTACAAGAGGGAAATAATTCTACTGTCTTCAGCCTCTAAAGAATTAGAACCCACCATCTCTTAAGACAGTCCATTCCATTTTTGGACAGTTTCTAATTGTTAGGGCTGATATTTCTTACACATCCCTCTTATGAGAAAGAAATTTGTGAAACGACAATGGGAAAGAGGAATGGAATTTGAGCAGAATAAGGAGAAAAACAAATAAACTTAATTTAGAGGGTTTTGAACTTGTGGAGAAGTCTAGATATTGATTTTAACGGGGGAAATTTGAAAAATTTGGGAGAAATTGAGGGAAATTTATATCCACCTTGAAAGAGGTGAGAAAATAGAAGAGAAAAATGGTTAAAAACAGAAACAAACAATCTTCCCATTTCTAACATGTGGCCATTTTTTCTCAGGGTATTTCAAGTGTCAGTTGGTTCATTTCAATTAGGCTTATAAGCCCTTCCATATTCTAGTTATCATTCCCTTCCCTAATGTCTGATCCATTCACACATAGTGTATCCTGTTTTGGAAGCACTTGGAAGCTGAAATGCAAAATTGTAATGGTATTTTATCTTTAAGAACATGGACACCATATGTATTCAATTTCTATTAAATGAAAATAAATGACATGTGCAGAATACTAAATATATATGTATACAGATAGATATAGATATAGCATCAAATGATAAGTAGAAACATTTACTCACAATTGCCTTGTAACTGTTATTGAATGCCAGTAAATACATTTTTGTTGATATCTTTTTAAAAATCCACAAAGATACCTCTAATTTTAATGAGTTGTTATTGCATTTTCAATTCGTAGCTGAATATACATAGATTGCCTCAGTCAGGGTTTAAATTACAAGGGTGATTAATCACATAATTTAAGACACCTATTTATTAGTAGCTGAGAAGAGAAAGAGTTAAGGCACCATATAAGTACACTTTTAAAATTATGCTTGAGGGGGCAGCTAGGTAGCACAATGGATAGAGTACTGGCCTTAGAGTCAGGTGGATCTGAGTTCAAATCTGACCTCAGACACTTAACAACTGCCTAGCTGTGTGACCTTGAGCAAGTCACTTAACCCTATTGCCTTAAATAAATAAAAAAAAAAATTAAACAAATAAAACAATGCTTGAAATATTTCTGCATTAGGGCATTCCCTAAAGAAAATATGTTATAGAAAAGGTCTCACATTCTTTCAATATGTAGACATCTTAGAGTTACCAGACCATTGATTGTTCATTCTACAGAGTCACTAAAATGTGTTTGAACTAATTTTGGGACAAATCATATTTTTTGCTACAAAATCATTAACACAAACTTCTTAAGAAAAGATCATTACTTAAAATTCATTTTTCTTCTATTTTTTTCTCTACCAGAATGCAAGGAAATGGTAAACCTTTACCCAGGCAGCATCAAGGCCTTCCTTAGCATCTACCAGCAATGGGGTTTATGACAAATGAGGAGCCAGGCTTCCAGCTGAATTTCAGTTTAGTTATTTTTGTTTTAATGTATGTGTGAATCAATTAATCCTGTCATGGAAGGGCATCGTAAACTGTGTGCCAGAGTTAATGAGTCAGACATTATCACATCATTACACCAGCTGGCATCATGAAGCATGTGTTGTTTGTCATAATATACACTGCCATGCTTACCAGCCATTAATTGTTTACACGAGCAGTCATATTTTTCTTCAAAGAACCTTCAGCGACTGGTTAATATTTTGAAAGCTTCTTAAGTGAATAACTCTTCCAAGCAAAAGATAATATCACTAAAAGAACCACATCCATAGTGAAGTGAACCAACAGAGGAGACAAAGTGATTAGGTAAATTCACTGAGGATTACAACAACATTGGCTCCATTGTTGGCTCTAGTCAAAGAAATCAAATGAGTCATCCTCATTGCTAACTTAGGTCACCCTAGATATGACCTCAGGCAAGAATAAACACATCAAGTTGTGGAAAATCATTAAAGTAGAATTATCCCCCTGAAAACATTTAGGGAAGCTATTAGCTATTGTGCTCAGCCCATCTATTGACTATTTAAGCTTAGGGGGGGAGAGGAAGCCATTGAGTTCCTCCTATTCTTATAATTACAAAAGCTTGGCTATTATGATTTCTGAGACTGTGAAAGATGTTGAGTGGCTATTCTCAGTCTCAGCTTCTAGATCACTTCAGTGTCATGGAATCAAAGAACTAATAATGGCTTGAGTAATCATGAAGCCACCCAGAAGTCCATAATGCTGAATCTATAGCATCTGAATTCAGTTGACTTCAGGAAGTCATCTTCTCAAAGGATTTTTGATCTTAAAATTCTGTTATATAGCATCTCTCTATTAACAGGTAGATTCAAATGAGTTCATCCTAGCATATGAAGATGTCTATCATTGCCCCTACCTTTGGAAGGAAAGGAGATTGAGTTCAAATAAAGAACATCATACATAGCTGTATGATGCCCAGACTAAGATCATTTCACCATCCACTCTTTAGGAAATCTCTCTTTGACCCTAGACAAACATAGCCTACAACCCCACAATATGTAGATACATCCCATAGACTATGCATCCCAAGCCACTCAGAATAAGCACTGAGGAAAATGAGAAATAAGGACAAATTTCCACATATGAACTTCTAGAGCTCTCCAAATACTTTGCTCAAATTCATTCACTTTCTCACATATGCATGTTTCCATGATGAAATGTCTTAGTAGTTTTATACCATCACTGATAATAGTACAAACTAGGCTAAAAATTCTTTGGAACTTGTCACTATTTGCAATGTCCTTCTGGTCCTGCATCTGATAAAAAGTTTGTTTTCAAATGTTTTTAAAAATCAAATTACTTCTAAATAATAAGTAAAATACAAAGGCACCCTGGCAGAGAAGTTAAGGAACTCATCTCAGTCAGGAAATCCTGAGTTCAAATCTTAACTCTGGTGCATATTCACTTTGAGACCTTCAGCAAGTCATTAAACATCTCAATGTTGCCAGTTAAGAAATATGATGGCTAAATTATTTAAATTATTGGATGTCAGAGAGAAAAAAATGTATGAAGTGATTTTTTTAAAGTTTAATTTAGATCAAATTTTCCCTTATCATTTTAAGTCTACACAATTCACAGAATAATAAATCAAGACCTAATTTTCAGCATTTGGTGATATCTGAGGTATAAATATTCCCACTAAAAATGAAATAATTCAAATTGACTGCTGAGCCAATGGGATCTGGTTCCAGGACACTCCTGCCCTGAGTAATTTTCCAAGACTCTTGCTACAGAGCAGTTCTGATTAGTACAGGGACATATCTCACCAAGAGCTCTCTACACAAATAAAGCCATAAGCTGAGACCATTTTTAAAGTAAAATGGAGGGGCAGCCAGGTGGCATAGTGGCACCAGTCTTGGAATTAGGAGGACCTGAGTTCTAATCAGCCTCAGACACTTAATAATTGCCTAGCTGTGTGAACTTGGTAGAGTCACTTAACCCCATTGCCTGAAATAAATAAAAAAAAATTAAAGTAAAATGCCCTAACTCAAATGGCAAACACTATCAGTATGTGCTACCTAGGAGAATATTCATTTGCACAATGGATTAGGAGTTAAGAGACCTGGATTTAAGAGAGAGATTTGCCACTAACTACATAATCACGAAGAAGTCACATACTCTCCAGACCTCTGTTTCGTCGTATGTGTGCTTGGGAGAATGAAACTAGATGCTTTATAAGATGATTTTAATTCATAATAAACTATGAATTTTAAACTTAAGACCCTACTCTAACTTTTGAAAGATTTAGCCCTAATATGGTATAATCATGAATGATGGTTGAAGGTTCAAAATCTCTAAGAGTTTAGTTTTTAAAAATAATCACCCCTCTTTGAAGTCTTTTCTCCTCCCTCCCCAGAGAGCTATTCATAGTAATCTATAAGAATTTAAAATCAGTTGAGTAAAATTAGTTACTCAAGTTTGACAATATATAGTTTCATGCTTTATAATTCCTCACCTGTTTAAACAGGTTCATTTGGTCCTCTTTTCCTTGGAACCAATTATGATTGCAACGATTACCTATATTCAGTTTCATTTTAGTCCTTTCCATTTTGATAATCATTATACACACACACACACACACACACACACACACACACACACACACACACACATATATATATATATATATAATTATGACATTAGGAATAGTAAAAATAGGGAAATTAGGAAAACAGTATATATACTGTTTTCCTAATTTCACTGATGTATTAATTAATATTTATCCTCTAATGCTTCTCTGAATTCTTATTTCTCATTTATTACAGAGTAGTCATATTTCATTACATTCTTGTATCACAATTTGTATAACCATTCCCTATTGGCCCCTAGTTTGCTAATAGAGAAAGTGCTACTATGAAAATTTTGATATATATCCAATATTTTATTCTATCCTTGACCTCTTAATGGATTTAGGGGTGTATTTTCTGTCTCAAAGTTATGAATCTTTTAATAATTTTCTAGCATAATTCCAAATTGTCCTCCAGAATGATTGAATTAATTCATCTCCAGTAACATTACATTGACATGTCTCTTAAATAACACAAAATCCTTTATAAAAATGTAGAACTAAAGAATATCGGGTATTAACATCCGTAACTTTTCTGTCAACACTGAACACATTCTGTGATTGAAACACTTTGATTCAATATCATCTCTAACTTTAGGACACAAGTCCTACTAGGGTGTTGCTTGAGGCACCGAGAGATTAAGTGATTTGATGGAGGTAGGGGTAGGATGTTCCAATTTGGTACCAAAAGACCTATTTAAATCTAGGTTTTCTTGATTTCCCAACAAGAACATAAGAATATATTTCTTACCCCACACTGGTTCTGATTTTTGTCTACAATAGATCTAAAGAGAAGAAAAAAATGCTTTTACAATCAATAAAAGCCAAGTTCTTTAAGGGCGAGGACTATTTGACATATATCTGTAGCCTTGATGATGAAATTGGTAGGTTCTGAAACATCATAAATTAAATTAAAATGGACTCAATTCTTCTGAAGTATTTTAATTCATAAGAAAAAAAGATTATAGGATCATAAATACAATGCTGGAAGGGATCACAATGGCCATCTATTCTTATTCTCTAGTTTTACAGATGAGTAAACTGAGGTTTCCAAGAGAATAAGTGCCTCACCAAGGTCACAGAAGTAATAAGAAGTAGGTGGAGTGTGAACTCAGGTACTATGATATCAAAATCAGCACTCTTTTTATTTGTGATTAGTTACTTTAAAAAGGTTGCAAAGCTATAAAAGTTATTAAGAGTCTAGCTCTACAGCTACAATCTTAGGATACATCAAGACAGGGCAATAGCCTTGGTAGACCTATCCGGTTTAGAAACAACAACATAAAATACTTTGCACAGAGTAGGAAACTAACAAAGATGAATATTTTACTGGCAAATCATGAACAAAATTTCAAAATCTTGGAAAGTTACAGGCAACTCAGTGGAGGTAATTACTGATTTGTACTTAGGTCTCATGTCACACTCAGATTGGGATAGTGAGGACTATCCATGATTTCCAGATTTCTAAAGGGCTCAAAAACCAATTTCTACAGTACCCAAAGTACCAAAATGATCCCAAACAAAACAGTGACCTTCACCAATGGTTTGTTGTCCTCAGACCCCCAGTAATAAGACTTCAGGGGTAATTGAAACAACTATATATTCCTCAAGCTTCATCTTTGATCTTTACAAATGGTACTTTGAAGATATTGCTTAAACAATAACCACTAAAAGGAGGTCCCTCTTACCTTTAAAAAAATGAAATGTGTCTGTTTGGTGACTCCTAGACTTGTTAGATTTAAGCAGATGAAACTCTACTGAAGTCATCAATAGTTTTCATTAATTAAATATTACATTGAGAAATTCACCCTTTTTATTAGACCTTGAAGAAAATATGATGTCCTGGTTAAAAGGATATAACTTGAAGCATTGCTATTTGTGAAGTCTCATTGGTATTTTGTTGTTCATGTGTAAATAAAATTACTTAATGTTACCTAGAATTCTAAGTAGGAAACTATTATCATGGTACAAGATTGGTTTCAGATCCAGTATCTTAATAAGATACAATGTTTCCCAGTTCAGGATATCTTCCCCTAATATGAATACTTTACTTAATTAGTTATTTTACCTAATTAAGTGATCAATGAAGTGACTAAAAATAATAAATATAAGCTCCTATATTCTAATTGGTACCAGGAATGATCTTCTAAAAATCAAAATGTCTTCCCTATAATATATGGCTTCACACAAACTGAAATAATTTTATTTTCCACATAATTCATGGAACACATCAATTGTCACTTTTATGTTTCCACTCACAGACTTGGTAAAGTTAGTTATATTTCCCCAAATTTGATTAGTGGTAGTTTATTCTTGTATTTTCTCTTTCTCCATTATCTTTACAGTCATACCCTAGATGGTTTGCCTTGCTGATTCAGTTTCTAGAAGGCAGGAACTGTGCCTGGCTGACTCTCCTGAGAAACATTGAACGAGGCACTATTTCTTCCAGTAATGTATAAGTATGCTATAGTCCTTAATCCAAATATATCATAGCTAGGAGTGGAAGAAACCCAAACATCAAATTGAGTTTCTGCATATAAAATAATCTTCGCCATCTTTGAGAGAGACAGCTAGATAGTACAGAGTCAGGAAGACTCATCTTTCCATTTAAATCTTGTTTCTGACACTTACTAGTTGTGTCACCCTGGACAAATCCTTTAATTCTGTTTGCCTCAGTTTCCTCATCTATAAAATGATCTAGAGGAGAAAATGGTGAACCACTCAAGTATTATTCCTAGAAAATTCCAAATAAGGGTCATTAAGAGTGAGACCCAATTGAAAACCAAACATCTCTGAGAAGGATTGAAGGCTAAGCAAATTGGTGTTTAGTCCGAAGGAGAAAATGTGGAAAGTGTAACTAAATTACAAAATGATAAGATCTGGCAAATAAGACTACAAGATAAAGAGACTTGAAATTTTGTGTAAGCTGTGACAGTGTTATGAATGAGTTCATTTTGGGTTGTTACTTTCTTCACAATGTATTACCTTAGCCCACTTTTCCTTTCCTACCTAGAGTTGGTACAATCTTAACTCTACACTCATTTCAGAAAACAGAATTCTGTCATCATCATCATCATCATCTTCTTCATCATCATCATCATAATCATCATCATGATGTCAGTCAATGAATCAAACAACATTGAGTTTTCTTTCTTCTTTATCATCAGCAGCAGCATCAGCAGCATCAGTCAGGCAGTCAATAAATCAATATTGACTGAGTCTTTGAGGAAAATCATAGTATTATTTAGCACCCAACATGTTGTGCTCTATGCTGGTCAAAGGACTCATTCATGAAACCCTTCCCCTCTCAGAAGTGAATGTGCAATATAACTATATATTATTTACCTCTCTCTTTCTCCAAACATCTTTCTCTGGTGAAGGAAAGAGAGGCTAAAATAAAACAACCAACATACAACAACCAGCATAAATTATTTGGAAACAATTATTTCAGCAGGGGTCAAACTGAGCATTTTAGGGAAGGAAAGGGAACATATATGATCTATTCTAAATAAAGCATTCAAAATTCTACTACCACTTGGAGAGTGAAAGCTTTTAATGTTTCTTTATATAAGCTTTAAGGACCCTTCCAAATATAAATTCTATTTTTCTGATTCAGTGATTTTATAAATAGTGATTTCATATCCCAATCCAAGAAACCTCCTTTGGGAAGTTACTCTATAAAAATCCTTTTGAGAACTTTTTTTTTGATTGGATGTGTTTTATTATACCACAAATTAAGAGAGGGGTCAGATGTAGGGGGAAGGTATTGGAGAAGGATTGGAGTTATCTTGGCTAGGATGAAAACAAATTTACATTAAAAAAGAAGTTCAAAAATATACTTTAAAAATAGAAAACAGGAAATTTCCTTCTACTCCTGTTTAGTCACAATATATATTTTTCTTGGTTAATATTATTTTAAAATAATTGACACATGCACATTTTACCAGTAAATTTAGCTAAACACCTAATAAGCAGGTGGAGATCACTTAAACGTATTTTTTTTAAAGCTTCAACAAATTCATGCTAGCTAGGTCAAGGAAAGAACGCTGGAATACAATCTGCCCAGTGACCACCCATCTGTCTGTTGTTAGGCTAACATAATTAGCACATGGCTTTTTGCCTTATTCTTTGGCAACCTTAGAATATCAACATCCTGCTCTTCTAATATATTCTGGTGGATCTATTTTTCTTTTAGACTACATACAATTCAGTATCCAAATAATAAAGTACCACTAGTTTCTCTGGAAATAGTAATAATAATTCCTTAGATTTCAATAGTCTTTCTTCTCAATAATTCACTGCAATAAGCATTTCAAGTATTCACATTCACATTTTAGAGAGGTATAAAAAGGATTTAATAATAAGCCAACAAAAATTCTAATTATCTTTTACAATTAGAAAAATTCTGGGACATTATACATCTCCTGGCCAAGTTTCCAGTGTAATTCCAAATGAACACAGAATTCTTCCCATTTTGAATTTCTAATCCTCAGAAGTTCTCATATACCAGTGGGAGTCACATGGGAGGATCATAATCCTGGTTCTGTGAATAATTTCTGGTTACTTTGGGTAAGTAGCTGAATCTCTCTGGACCTCCTTTTCTTCCTCTGCCAAAGGAGGGTAGGGTTGACCCACTTGTCTTGAAGATCTTGTTATGATCTTAAATTCCTTAGTTGTGGTTTGGACTCATATTGTCATTCTCCAGGAGAGGTCAATTAAAGCCATCCATCAAATATTCAAATATAGATATTTCTTGGACTTGGAAATAAAATTGTTATTTAAAGAATGATAGAATTTAAAGTTGGAAGACTCCTCAAAGACCATTATTCAATCAGGAAGCATTTGTATTCTCTGCCAGGCAAAAGTGAAGTACCATTCCTCAAATTTTTTTGAAAGATTATTGACATAGGTCAAGGCAAGTTGTGTGGTATGCCTCTCATGTAAACACTCAGCTACAGATAAACTGGAGGGCATGATAAATCGTTATCCTCTCATGTATTACTGCCCTAAAAGAGACAAAGCATAAGAAACCCAGGAAACAAAGGAAACAAAAATATGTCACTACAATGGTCAGGTTGGGGAACAGAGGAAGAAGGTAATAAGCATTTATATAGGACCTACTTTCTCATCACTTGAGATGAGTGTTTTTCACAATCTTATTTGATTCTCACAAGCACACTTGAAGTTAGATGCATTTTTATCTCTATTTTGTACTTCAGAAAACCCAGGCAAGCAGAGGTTAAATGAGTAGCCCAGGTGGCAAGTCTGGATTTGAATTCTGGTCTTTTGGGCTTCAGGCCTAGCCTTCTAACCACTAACCATTAGCAGTAGGTGTTGCTTTTCTATTTTCATGTTGGCTTACTAAATTTATTCTACTCTGTTTAGGGTTTTGTGATTCATTTTGGGTTATTATATGTCTTCTAACAATCTCCTATTTATCAACTTAATTTGGTTTTGTAATATTATTTCAAAGTGTTTCCATTATGTTTGCAATTTCTAATGTAAATGACTATTTCTTCCCCATTCCTCACAGTACATTCTACTTAAAATGGCACTTTCCCTAAAACTCAATCTGCACTACTTAGTCTAGCAATAAGGATGATCAGGCAGTAATTTTGTTTATATGCATGGGAAGAATAAAAGATAACAATGAAGTAACAGAGAAAAAAGGTGAAGCACAGTGCATGGATACAGCCAGTCAGTGCCAAGACCTCCTAATTATAGAAGAATTTGTCTTTTCCTCTTCATGGATATTGGGGGAAAACAAAAATTCAGATTCTTCTTCACTTAATTGGAATTGTTCATTATGGGAGAGGACTCACCAATTACTAGTCTCATCAAAACAATTTTTCAACACAATACTTCTATCACCCATAAGCAGCAATAGGAGTATGCCTTATCGCAGTCTATCAGAGGGGAAAGCAGGGAACTCAATGAATGCCCAAACATAATATTACCTAATTGCATGGTAACTTGTCCCAAGATGGAGAATGAATTCCAAAATCACTAACTAGCTCAATTCTTTGGGCAGTATTTTCCCAAAAATCATTATAGAGTTCTTCCCAGAAGCTAGTAGGCTCAAAACTTCTATTGAATCTGAGGTTGCATCACCATGGAAACACAGGTTCTACTAAAAAATTCAAATATGTTAGATTTTGGAAGGTAGCCACTAGCAGTTAGAAAGGTTAGAAAAGGTTTCTGGTAGAAGGTGATGAAGGAGCTGTTTTAAATGAAACTACTGTTTCTCAGAACTGAGGTAGGGAGGGATACATTTGAAACAAAGGAGACAACAATTGGAAATTCAGAGGTGGGAGATGGAGAACAGTAAGTAGTCTAGTGTGGATTAAATAATATGAAAAAGAAAACCTGAAAAAAGGTAGGAAGGGCCAATTGTGAAGTTTTAAATCTGAAATAGAGGAATTCATATTTTTTCCTCGATAATAGGGAATCACAGGAGTTTAGTTAATTATAGATTGACAAAAATTAGGGTCTCAGTTTGGGGACTAAATAGGTAAAGTAACTTAGGTAGAATTGTCATTTTTAAATATATTCTCTTGATCTACCCATAAATAATTAATATTTCCCCAATTACTTAGCTCTGCCTTTATCTTATAAAAAAAAAAAAAACGTTTTGTAATTGTGTCCTTACAATCACTGGGGTTGTTTTGACAGGTAGCTAGACTTCCAAGTATTTTGTATTGCCTGCAATTATTTTAAAAGGATTTCTCTTTTATATCTCTTGCTCCTGTATTTGTCGGTAGTATATCTCATGCTGAGCAATAATATGTTTATTATGTATCCTAAAGCTTTGCAAAAGTTTCAAGTAGTTTGATTCTCTAGGGTTCTCTAAATATACCATCATATTGTCTTCAAAGAGTGACAGCTTTGAGAGCCATAATCATATGAAAAATTGCTCTAAATCATTACTGATTAGAGAAATGCACATTAAAGCAACTCTGAAGTACCACCTCACACTGCTAAGACTAGCAAATGTGACCAGAAAGGATAATGATCAGTGTTGGAAGGGATGTAGGAAATCTGGGACACTAATGAGTTGCTAGTGGAGCTGTGAACTCATCCAACCTTTCTGGAGAGCAATTTGGATTTATGCCCAAAGGGCAATAAAAATGTCCATACCTTTTGATCCGGTAATACCACAATTGGGTCTATATTCTGAAAAGATCATGAAAAAGGGTAAATCATCATTTGTACAAAAATATTCATAGCAGCCCTTTTTGTAGTGACAAAGAATTGGAAATCGACATCATGTCCATCACTTCAGAAATGTCTGAACAAATTGTAGTATGTGTAGCTGATGGAATACTATTGTTCTATTAGAAACCAGAAGGGATGAGAATTCAAAGAAGCCTGGAAGGATTTGCATGAACTGATGCTGAGCAAGATGAACAGAACCAGAAATATATTGTACACCCTAACAACTTCATGGGGTTGATGATCAACCTTAATGGACTTGCTCCTTTCATCAGTGCAACAATCAGGGACAATTTAGGGTATCTGTGATGGAGAATAACATCTGTAACCAAAGAAAGAATTGTGGAGTTTAAACAAAGACCAAAGGCTATTACTTTTATTGTTTTTTAAAAAAAGAAGGTATCATGTGATTTTGTTATTTCTTCTAATTTTTTTTCCTTAAGGATAAGATTTCTCTCTCAATACAATCCGTCTTTATTAATGTATAACATGGAACCAATGTAAAGACTATCAGACTGTCTTCTGTGGGGTGGGGGTGGGGGACAAGTGAGATTGGGGAAAAATTGTATAGTTCAAAAAAAGAAAAAAAGAAATAAATTCTAAAAAGAGAGGGATGCTTTGCTGCCATATTGCCTATCATTATTTTTTTATTTTTACTTTCTCACTGCTATAACTAACCTTACAAGAACAATACTAAATAATAGTGGTGAATGATGGATATCCTTGCTTCATAATCAAACTTATTTGAGAGGCTTCAAATTGATTCCCATTACAAATAATGTTTACTCTTGATTTTGGATCGCTAACTATTTATTGTAGCATATTCTTATGATTTCTGCTTTTTAATAGGAATGTGTTATACATTATCAAAGTCTTTTGATTGTTGAACATATGATTATTAGTGGTTTTGTTATTAAAATAGTCAATTATGCTGATAGCTTTCCTAATATTTAGTCAAATGGATTCCTGGTAAAAAAAAAGAATCCTATCTGATCATAATCTTTACAATATATTTTGAGCTATGTCTGTTCCTCTTGCTAATATTTTGCTTAAAATTTTTGCATTAATATTCATTACAGAAAATGATCTATAGTTTTCTTTCTGTTCTTGTTCTTCCCAGCTTAGGTATCAACATTTATTAGTGTCAGAAACGGTATATGGTACCTTTACCTTCTTCTTCAAAAGTGATGGACACATACAACAGTTTATTACAAATATTCACAAAGTTATTCCAAGGTATTCCTTCTTTCTTGCAGAGAAGCAAAATTAACAAAATTGGGCAGATTTATAAACGTTTCTCAACAAATAGACTCTTTAAGAGAGGGATCAAGGTAGCGGCTAGGTTGCACAGTGGATAGAGCACTGGCCCTGGAGTCAGGAGTACCTGAGTTCAAATCCAGCCTCAGACACTTAATAATTACCTAGCTGTGTGGCCTTGGGCAAGCCACTTAACCCCTTTGTCTTGCAAAAAAAATAAAAAATAAAAAAATAAAAAAGAGAGGGATCAAGATGGTGGAGTAGGAGTCAAGATGCTTTGGGGGGGCAGCAGGCTGACTGAACTCTCCCAATATTCTTTTGCAAGCAACTTTAAAATAACTCCTCAAAAAATTTATGAGCAGCAGAATCAACAAAAGATCATAGTGAGACATTTTTTAAGCCTAAGACAAATTAGTTGATTAACAGAAAAGCTGTGTGACACCAGGTAGGAGCCCACACAGACTGCAACTAGATCAAGATAAAATTGAAAATGAATTCAATGCTTAGATGAGGCAAAGAACAGGAGTGACTTAAGGAGTAACATGACAGCAAGAGATAGAGACAGAGGGGAGGAGATGGGAAAAGGAGAGAAAGAGAGAAACAGAAGAAAATAAGATAATCTTAATAATCTTATAAAGCTTAGAATGTGAATGAAATTAGCTCAGCTATAAAATGGAGGCAGGTAGTGAAATGGATTAGAAATCCAAATTCCATAATAGATTGTTCACAGAAGAGATATTTATAAAAGAAAGATAGCGTTCAAATAAAGGACTGAAGTAAAATCTATTATGCTTCAATTTAGGTTTAAGAAAAATTCATAGGTAGCAATTCAGAGTTCAGACAAAGCTAAGGCAAACTTTAACCTAAATAGAAGAGTTGATTAGGGAAACTATATTTGACTAAAATGTACCATAGAGGGCAACTAGGTGGTGCAAAGGATAGAGCACTGGCCCTGGAGTCAGGAGGACCTGGGTTCAAATGTGACCTCAGAGACAATACTTAGCTGTGTGATCTTGAGCAAGTCACTCACCTCCATTGCTTGCAAAAAACAAATAAAACCAAATAAAATATATCATAGGCAAGGAAGAAATATCAAAAAAATTGAAACAGGTTTCTCTGATTAAGACCTCCCTCATTTCTCAAATATATATATAGAAAACTGAGTCAAATTTATAAAAAAGAAGAGCCATTCCCCAAATGAGAAGTAGTTAATGGATATAAACAGGCAATTTTCAGAAGACATTAAAGTTATCTATGGTCCTATGCTCTAAACAACTATTGATGAGAGAAATTTAAATTGAAACAACTCTGAGGTCCCACTTCACACTTAATGGAAATAACTAATGCTAGAGGTGATGAGGAAAAATAGGTAATTTATAAATGTTGGTTAAGATGTAAAATGGTCTTATCTTTCTGAAAAATAGTTTAGGACTATGCCCAAAGGACTATAAAATTCTGTATGCTCTTTGACCCAGTAATACAACTAGTAGGTCTATGCCACAAAGAGATCAGAGAAAAAAAAGAAAAGGACTTCTATATGCCAAAATATTAAAAGCAGCTCTTTTTGTGATGGTAAAGAAATATAAATTGAAGGGATATTCCTTACTTGGGGAATGCCTGAGAGATTTATAGCATATAATTATGGTAAAATACTACCATGCTGTAAGTAAATACAAAGGTTGATGATTTCAGGAAAGAAATTGGTAATACCTACATGAACTATTGCTAAGTAAATTGAGAAGAGCCAGGAGATCATTATTCACACTATCATGTTGTGATGATGATGATCAACTGTGAAAGACTTGGTTACTCTGATCAATATAATGATCCAAGACAATTCCAAAGAAAAAATATTATCCACCCCCAAAGAGAAATAATGGATTTTGAGTTCAAATTAATTTAATATTTTCCCTTCCTTCCTTCCTTCCTTCCTTCTTTTCATCCTTCCATCTTTTTTTCTTTCCTTTTTTATGATATGACTAATCTGGAAATATGTTTTACATGATTTGATATGAATATTTTTTGTCTTAGTGAGTGGAGAGATGGGAGGAGGAGAGAGAGACTTTGTAACTCAAAATTTAAAAAGAAAAAAAGTGTTTAAAATAAATGATAAAATTTTAAAAGAAAAAATAAAGAGAGAATGAATCTGGAAAATAAATGTTTATTGACTCAGGGAAAGAAAAAAATCCACTGTAGCTTTACGAAGTCAGCTGGGATAATATGGAAGTGATGGTGGAGAATTGGAAATAAGGATTCTAGTGGGGACACAGTATTGCCTCTCACACCTGATGTCCCATATGTCTAAACATTGACTTAGTGCATTTCTCTGAGATGAAATGGAGAAGGATTTTGTTTTATCATCAAAAGTAAATGAGACCTAGAGAAAAAAAATGTCAGATCAGGGTCCTATGCTGCTCCATATTGAGAAAATGATTTTACCTCTTACATGAACTTATCCTAATTGTATAAAGGCTTTCAATATCCAAAAACTATAATTAAATCTGTAATCCTGACCTGCTTGATATGAGCTATACAATTACATTGAGTATATTTGAACTAAGTAAACACAATCCATTTTCATAATGTTCAAAATGTTTCCAGCTTCTGGTATAGGATACCCTGGAAAAAGACTGGATTATAACTACAGGGAAAGAGGAGAGAGGCTTGCTTCCTGATTAACTTTTGAAAGTAGCTTATCTTCTGCGATCATGTGAAATCTGTGTTTTATTCTGGCATCTGAATGGAGCATGAGAGCATAAAGGGAGAAAGAATGTTTTACTACTGGTAAAAAATTCTTTGCCAACTTATAGAAAATTGACATTATTTGGGGATTCAGAACTGAATGGGGTCTTTGAGATCATTGCTGGAGGCAAATAAGTGATGATTTACTTTCTTAAATCATACAACTAAATGAAATTAAATTCATGAAGATCTGTTTGGTGAAGGTCATATTAACTTTGCAATGTTTTAGCCCAACAAAACTCCTAGGGTTTTTTTTTAAATATATTTTAGACTTCTCATGAATCAACTTTGTATCTCAGTGGATGGGCAGCAAGTATTCCAAAGGAAAGCAATCTAAGCATCACATATGTGTGTGTGTGCCTGTATTGTATATGTTTGTATGTTTATGTATGTTTAGATACAAACACACAATACAGGCACACACATGCACACATAAATATGGGTGTCTATATCTGAATAGGTGTGTATGTATGTGAATAGGTATATATGCGTTTATATATAGAAGGACATTCCTCTATCTATATACCTGCAAATATGTATATATATATATATATATATATATATACATATTTTTAAATTGTTTTAACAAAAGAATACAACAAATGACCAGTGCCACAAACTTCTACATTGGCATCATTTTGTATTTCTTTTATAATAAAACAATTTACTCCACTCACCCACCCACTCACACCTAGAATTCCAAAGATACTTGAAGTAACATATTCTTGGTTCTAATATTAATATTGTGTCCAAAAGATCCCTATCTCCACCTACAGTATCACATTTCCATAAAGCTGTGAAGGTAGCTCGAGGACACAGTGGATACAGAGCCAGTCCTGAAGTCAGGAGGACCAGAGTTCATATTATTGTGTGCCCTTGGGCAAGTCAAAAGTCTGATTACCTCAAATCTACCTCAACTCTAGTCATCCTGATCCAAATCTGACCACTGGATCACTGGACCTAGAAGACTACAGAGGAGAAAGTGAGGCTGGTGACTTAGCACAATATCCCTTTATATAAATCCAATTCACATGCTTGCCATGGCATCATCTCCCTGATGTCATGATCTTCTCAGATAATGAAAGGCAACTGTAAGTTTTACAAAGTGCATACTTCCCAAAAGCCTTATGAGATAAATATTACAAATGATAGCATCCCTCTTTTGTGGATGCACAGATGTTAGAAGCAAATCTTGAGATGATGTCTACTACCCAATGTTAAAATCACAGGATTATAAATTGATATCCAGGAGGGACCTTAGAGGTCCTCAAGTCCAACTTCAGAAGCAGGGTCAGAGATGTTAACGGACTTGCCCAGAGTCATACAACAAGCAAGGATCTGAATCAGAATTCAAACTTCGATTCTGCTGACTCCAGCTTTGGCTCTCTATTCATTGTTTAGTGATTTAACAATTACTGATCAGTCTGTGGATCTTCTTAATCTATTATTAGAGAATTTGTCCAGGAAGCTGAACTAAACTATACTGCTTTCTCCCATTCCACCATTTTGATCAAGTCTCCAGTGTTATTATTTTTCCAAGTCTTATTTCAATACTCCAAGGAAGATCTACCTAATAAGCTTTGTCATGGTTCTCTTAATCTTTCATGAGTACCATACTAACATCTAAGTTCTCCCTAGTCTAACTCTTCCAAAGTACGAATTTCCATCGATATTTCCATTCCTTCCAATCCTACTAAAAGCCAGCACTCTACCCTCAAATTACATTGTATTTATCCTGTAAATATTTTGTATAAACTTGGATTTTTTCCTTTTATTTATTTTGTAATTTACAAAGAGGCTTTTTCTGTAATTACGAAAAGAAGCTTAGTCAGTCCATCACCACAGGAAGGACTAAATTGATAAAGAATGTCTATTACCTAGATATCAATGTGTGTGCATATATATGCATATATATACATATGAATGCATGAGTGTCTTATCAAAGCTCATAAAAGTGGACAATGAGCTGGGTCCAAAAGGTAGTTTCCTGATTAGTCTGGATTGATTTGGGGGAAACTGCAAAATAAAAACTGCAAAATACAAAATACAAGCATTCCATAATAGAAATGTCTAGCTTATTTGAAGATAGGTAATTGACCAAAGAAATGAATGAATGAATGAATTAAACATTTATTTAGCATCTACTGTGTAAAAAAGGTAGGTTAGATGATGGAATGGGTAAAATCAGGAGAGTTCAAATCCAGCCTTGAATACTTACTGTATAATCTTGAGTAAGTGACTTAATCCTGATTGCCTCTGATCCAGAACCACCTCCAGTCATCCTGATCCATATCTGATTACCTAAGTGGTTCCAGAGGAGAAGGTGAAGTTACTGACTTAAGACAGCACCTCTCCTCTCTCAAACACAATTCATGTGCATGTCTGAAATCATGGTCTTTTTTTGAAAAATGAAGAACAAATATCAACATCCTCATCATCATCACTGTGTAAAAAACTGGGTATACAAATAGAAAAGAACCCTTGATTTCAAAGAGCTCGCTATAATAGGGAGACACACACATTGAAGCCTTCAGTTGCAAGCCTGATGGAAAGGTCTCTTGATCCTTAGGGAGCAGTAGCAAAGGAGGTGATAAATGCCTTTTCTTTCATTTTATTTCCATTGATAAAAGTGTATTCATTTCTCAAGTTTACTCATTTGACAATGCTAAGAACATTCTTTCCTGTATCTTTAATAGATATGACAACAGGACTAGTCAGCAGGAACAGTTGCTAGACTGAATCTCTTCCAAAGGTATTTCTCCCCAGCATGATGACTAAAAACACTGAGGTGGAAGCAAATTAAACATCCCCACTGCTTTCAAACTATCTTCTTATATTAAGAAATTAAAATCCTTCATCATCTTGCTTACATGACTTTTATTACATATCTTGGTTTATTCCAGTTCATTAAAATCTTTACTAAAATTTGATGCACAGAAATAAAATACCTCAACTTTCAATATAACCAGAGCAGAATACTGCAGTTTTATCACTTCCTTAGTTATGGACATCATGCTTCTCTATCACTCTATCAGCTTTTGTTACATCTCTCCTAAAATATTTTCATTTTCTTGACATGGTATTGGTAGATCATCCAGGTTTCACAGGCATATAGCAATGAAATCAGCACAATGGCTCTGTAGACCTTCAGTTTAGTAGTCAGTCTAATACCTCTTATCTCCCACACTTTCTTTTGGAGCCTCCCAAATACTGAGCTAGCTCTGGCAATGAGTGTGGCAACCTCATTATCAATGTGAACTTCCCTGGAAAGGACACTGCCAAGGTAAGAGAAGTTGTCCACAGTACTCAAAACTTCTCCGTTTCCTGTAACTGATGTTCCACATATGGATGGTGCAGTGCTGGCTGATGGAGCATGTGGGTTTTCTTGGTGTTCATTGTTAGACCAAAATGAGCCCAAGCAGCAAAGAATCAATCCATACTTTGTTGCATGTCAGCTTCAGAGGCTGCATTGAGGACACAATCATCTGCAAATAGAAGATCATGCACCAACACTCCCTCCCTTTTGTCTTATGAAGAATCAGAAGATCCCCTGGCAGGAGAAGAAACCAGACCTTAAGATCCTTTCTTGAGCTAAACTGCCTGACATCCCAACATTGCTGCAGAGAGGGCAACTACGATGGGCTGGACATGTTATAAGAATGCCAGACATACACTTGCCAAAAAAAACTCTTTTATGGAGAACTCACACAGGGCAAGCCTCACAAGGGGATCAGAAGAAGTGATACCAAGGCAACTGACTGTACAGCATGGGAGAGACTGGCACAGGATCACCCAGCATGTCATGCCCTAATCAGTGAGGGGGCTGCACTCTTCGAGGAAGGCAGAACTGAAGTAAGAAAACATGACATTCATAAGTTAGAGTACCCACTTCAGGTGTTCACATCAACTATTTGTGGCCAACCTGTAGAGTACTCTGAGCTCATATTGGTCTGATCAGCCACAGTAGGTCACACTGTAATTTACCTCAAACATAGTGATGTTATTTTAGTCTTCTCTGATAACAAAAGACAAGAACCAACCAACCAACTATATTATTAAACTATATTGTTTGTTTGTTCCCTAAAGCACCTAATTTTTTTTATTTTTCAGTTAAAAAAAAAAAGCTCAGCTTACTTTGCCTCCTCCATATTATACTTTTGAAGTTGATTTTTAAATCCATGGGTAGCATTTCATATTTATCTGAATGAAATTTCATCTTATTAAAATTAGCCCCAGGGTTTTAGCCTAAATAATATTTTGGAATCTTGTGTCTAATTCAGTATACTATAATCTTCAAATTTAATAAGTATTCCAGTTATGCTTTTACTCAAACTACAAATACACATGTTAACCAAAACAAGGCAAAGAACAATTCACGGGGGCATTCTAATGGAAACTTGCTACCCAGCTGACATTGAATTATCAATGACAAAAATCCATTGAAACTACTTCAAATTTACTTAATTGTACTTGTCTATCTGATACCTGCCTTTCCACAAGAATGGAAGAAAGATTTTATTCACCAACATTATTGTCACAATTTAGGAATATTTTAGTAAAAAAAAAAAGACTAATCATTTGAATATATTCAAATAATTTAGCAAATATCTACTGAACATAGCAAAATATATTTGGAAATAATTATTTTAAAGAAAATTTTAATGGACTGGTAGGGCATTATCTAGGACAAAGGCACATGGGATTTCTACAAAGTCATAATAGGTTTCTGTAGCTAGAAAATCTAGAAATTTTTGTACCTAGAATTGTGACAAGTTATCGCAATTAAAGTCAGTGCCAACTTTCAGCTCTGAAGAGAGTGGCAAAGAGCATTGATTAGATGAATCATGATGGTAATCTTCATTGGTCTACCTTCAATAATTCTTGCTGCAGGTTGTCTCACTCTTGGGACAGACATTAATGAAAGCAACAATAATCCGTCATGCTCATCCCAGGGAGCCACTGAGCCTTGGAAACATATCCAGTGCTCACAGATATAAATATACCATAGCTATTCAATAGATATACATATATATATATATATATATATATATATATATCTTCAGTATATGAATAGACACTCATTCAAAATTTCCTAAAATGTTTTATTAACAATTTGGAAAATATATCAATATTTTATTTAGGAACATTTGCTTACCTGTGAACAGAGTTGAGTTTAAAGGTAACTTTATGAAGTAAGAACAGAAAATATTTTATTTTCAAGGTCAGTTATTTGTAATGTGTACAAAACTAGAGCTAGACATACATTTATTTTATATATATTACATTTGTAATAAGATGTACATACTTACTAATATCATCTGGAATTTCCAACTGATTCATCTTTGGTAAAGAAAAGAGGTTGTAGAGAATAGTATTTTGGCCTTTGTAGCAGGAAGAGTTATGTTAAACCTCAATCTGACATGTACTAACTGGGTAATAACTAAATATTATTTAAAATTTCTGTTCCTTGACTTCCTCATCTGTAAAATGGGAACAATGATAGCTGAGCTACCATTGAAATGATCTAATAAATTCAATGAGCTATAACAGGTGATTGTAAGAGTTAATTAATAATATGTATTTAGAAGACTTTAACAACTTTAAAGTAACATTTAAATGTTAACCATTATTAGTAATCCATATGTGGCTACACAATTTCTGGGTTAAGGAGACCTAAGAAAACTAATTATACTGAAATTTTTCTTCAAGGGTTATAATTTACTTCAAATTTTGCCAATATTTTGATGAAGAATCAAATATTAAATTATAGTCATAGACAAAAATGACAATGGGATCATCCTCATTCTTTCACTCCATATATAGAACCATGAGCCAATTTCACTTCTATCATCTGTGACCACAGTGTTGGACATTGTTCATGTGGTTGTATCTATTTAAAACCATCACCTCCACTTCTAAGAAAACAATTCTAAAAATGTGTCCCATCTCCATATCAGTAGGGAAAAAGCATTGCCAATCTCCAAAGAATATTGAAATATATATATATATATATATATAATATTTAGATAGATGTATATATATATAATATTTAGATGGATATATATATATATGTATATATATATATAAAACATAGGTGGGTATATATATGTAATATAGGTGGATATAGATGTATATATGCATATAACATGTGTGTAAATGCATGTCTATGCATATGTATTTTGGGTGCATTACTTTTTTCTCCCCTCTAAAATTCCAAAGAAAAGTCACTTGAGTTATCAATTAAATGACTTAAGAAAAAATTCAATTGTGAATTCCTCTACAGTCTATTCTCTCAGATTAGCATGACCACATATCCAAGTGCACACCCTAACCCTCATCATCATCCTCTTTTCAGAATATTGGAATTTTTCTCCATTTTCAGCACACTTGAACATGCTCATGGCCCTTTATAAGATGGTGTGTCAGCTATTTTCAAAGTGCTGTTTTATTCCCTTATGGGACTCATTTTCCCACTCATCTTTATGTTCATTCTTCTCAAACAAAGATACATGTTTGTAGTCCTTGTAATTCTCTCTATTGCTCCTGACTATGCTAAAAATCAGTGTAGTAAGAAAGGACATTAATTTCTCATTATCCTGGGATCAGATTGTTTTCAAGACAACATTCTGATTCAGTCAAAGTATCTCATTAGAGCTGCCATGCATATTGTTGCCTAACATTGGATCCATTTTTCTTTTGAGGTGCAGTTATATAAGCATTTCTAATCACAATCCAATAAAGAGATGTGATATAAAAATTTATGACTTTTAGGTATTATGTCACATGGATCATAACATATGGCATTGTGCTGTACAGTCGCAATCTGGGCTTCAGAGGGACCCTGGAAAACCTCTAGTGAAATGTGAATCAGCCAAATTTGATTGAAAATTCCATCTACCCTAATCCAGGTTTGCACCTTTCATTCAGCACTCAGAACTCTCAAGCAGATGGTACAGTGTAGGAGCACGTATATTAATGAAATGTCAAAACCCTTTTGTTAGGCTTTTTAATTGTTAGTAATTCTATTTTTCAAGCATCAAACATCAAAATAACATTAATTAATGGTAGCAATAAGGTCACTAATCACAAGGGCAGTTGTTTTTCTCCCAGTCTTCAAGGAGGGTTTAATGAAAGGTGGCATTCACCTTTGCTGCCTTTGAATATATATTCACTTTTATAGAGAATCAAGATTAGCCAGGTCTAATTTTCTCAGTACCAGTAAGAAAACTTTTATTCAATCAGGGCAAAAGGAATGTAGAGTCATTATTAATTAGTTTCACCTCAAATTTCTTTTCAACTGTATTTGTTCACCTGAAAAGAATGCAATGAGTTAGATTTTCTGAAAAGACACTATAGAACATAATCATGTTCTCAATCCATTAGAAGCCATTTAACAGTATATTGACCCCTTTGGAAGCCAAGATCTGTCATTTCATTGATATGAGGAAGTCTCAGTGAGGAAACTACTTAAACCAATGAAGCTTTAGTTTAAGGAGATGTAGACATAAACTGTGATATAAAACCAACTAGGCAGACTACCTGGGCTCAAGTCCCATCTGTGATACAGACTGGCTATGTGGCCCTGGGCAAGTTTTTAGCCTCTCAGTGACCCCAGTCAACACTTTAAGACTCTCAGTTGTAAAGAAGTTATTGTTCTACTTTGTTTTCTCTTCAGAAGTTCCCTTTCAAAGTGGCAGGTATAGTACAAAATATAATCAAAATAATAAAATGCAATGATTAAGCAAAAACATCATCAGAATGATATATGTAAGGGAAGAAAGATATAGTGTCCAAAGGAAATGTAACAGGAGAAAAAATACAATATATTTTATTTTAGTAGGAACTTTGTCCTCTTACTTGAACATAAAAAGAGAAGGAAAAAATAAAGGCCACCAAGGCATATGATCATGATGGAAATAATAAAAGATCAGGAAACTAGAGAGTTACAATGTAAGATAATATCTCATTCTTTTTTTTTTAGGTTTTTTGCAAGGCAATGGGGTTAAGTGGCTTGCTCAAGGCCACACAGCTAGGTAATTATCAAGTGTCTGAGGTCACATTTGAACTCAGGTAATCCTGACTCCAGGGCCAGTGCTCTATCCACTGCACCACCTAGCCATCCCTAATATCTCACTCTTGAACAATACTTATGGAAGTCTAGGAGTATCTAACGAAACTAAACTACTATCTTCTAATTTTTTCTTGGAAAATATATATTTTTTAATTTTTTTTAATTTTTCCCCCAGCTACATGCAAAAAGCAAGTTAATTGGTGTTGGTGAAAATGTACAACCAAAAACCCTCCCCCCCAGTGCGCACACACACACACACACACACACACACACACACACACACACACACACAGCATGCTTCAATTTGTATTTAGACACCAGCAAGTTTGACTTTGGAATGGATAATTCTTTATCCTAACTACTTCAGAGTTCTCTTGAGTCACAACATTGCTGAGAAAAGGTAGTTCATTCAGAGCTGATCACCCTACAATATTGCTGTTATTTTGACAATTTCCCATTGCATCTACTCATTAGTATTTTACTTAGAGAATCCTGGTCATCATTTCCCATAGCAAAACAGCATTTCCATTCTATCACATACCACAATTCCTTCAGCCATTATGCAATCATTGGGCATCCCCTCAGTCTCCAGCTTCTTGTCACCAGAAAAAAGCTGCTATATATATATATATATATATATATATATATATATATATATATATATATATATATATATATCAATCCTTTTCATCCCATAGTTCATCTTTTCTGGAATAATATAGACCTAGCAGTGCCACTGCAAGGCCAAAGAGTAGGCCTGGTTGTATAATGCTTTGGCCATAGTTCCAAATTTCTTTACTCTATTCTTCAATCATTTCACAACTCCTCCAACACTATAGCAATATCTTAATTTCCCTACATTCCTTCTAAAATCTTTACATTTTCTCCTTCTGACCTATTACCCAATCCAATAGATATAAGGTAGTACCTCATAATTGTTCCAAATCACATTTCTCCTATCTATGGTGAGGTTTGAATATTTTAAAAAAATATATTTAAATAGATTGAATTGATAACCCCATCTGAAAATTGTTTATATCTCTTGATCCTTTATCAATTGGGGAGTGGTTCTTATTTTATAAATTTGACTCATTTCTCTATGTTTGATAAATGAAGTGTTTATCAGAGAAACTTATTTCAATATTTTTCCCACAGTTGCTATTGTTAGCTTTATTTCCCTCCATCCTATTCCTCCCACCCCATTTATTCTAATCTCTCTCTCTCTCCTTTCACTCAGTCTCTCCTCAAATGTATATCTGATTACCGTTTCCTATCATTTTCCCTACCTCCTTAACCCCCCTTCCTATCCACCCTCCACCCTCATCCCCTTTCTTCCATCCTTTTCCTGTTTTCCTCTAGGGAAAGATAGATTTCTAGACCAAATTGAATGTGTATGTTATTTCCTCTCTGAGTCAATTCCAATAAGAGTAAAGTTCACTCACTTCCTATCACCTTCCCCTCTTCCACTCCACTGTGAAAACTTTTTCTTGCCTTTTATATTAAATATCTTGCCTCTTTCTACCCCTCCTTTCCTGTTCATCCAGTACATTTGTTTCTCCCCCCCATTAATTCCATCTTTTTAATATATTATGCCTTCAAGTTCAACTCCCTGCTATGCTTTGTCTATATATACTCCTACCTACCCTAATAAATGAGAAGGTTCCTATGAGTACTATCATTGTCATATTCCATGAAGGAATACAAGCTGTTCGATATCAAGTCCTTCATGATTTGCTCTTCCTGTTCACCTTCTCTATGCTTCACCTGAGTCTTGTATTTGAAAATCAAACTTTCTGTTCAGAAAAGGTTTTGTTAGGAAAATTTGAAAGTTCCCTATTTCCTTGAATGTCTCTATTTTTCCAAAAGAGAGTATGTTCAGTTTTGTTGGACAGTTGATTCTTGGTTGTAATCCAACCTGTTTTGCCTTACAGAATATCATATTTCAAGCATTACAATCCCTTAATGTAGAAATTGCTAAATCTTGTGTTATACTGACTTTAGGTCCATGATATTTGAATTGTTTCTGCTTGTGATATTTTCTCCTTGACTTAGGAGATCTGAAATTTCATTATATATTTCTGGGAGTTTTCATTTTGCTATCTGTTTTAGGAGCAGTGAACAGTGGATTCTTTGACTTTCTATTTTACCCTCTGATTCTAGAATATCAGGAATTGGGACTGTTTTCCTGGATAATTTCTTGAAATATGATATCTAAGCTTATTTTTGGTCATGACTTTCAGATAGTTCAATATTTTTTAATTATCTCTCCCAGATATGTTTTCCAAGTCAGTTGTTTTTCCAATGAGATATTTCACATTTTCTTCTAGTTTTTGATTCTTTTGTTTTGTTTTATTGTTTTTTGATTTCTTACAAAGTCATCAGCTTCCCTTAGCTCCATTCTACATTTGAAGAGAGTTTTCTTTTCCATTTGGTCAATTCTTTTTAAGGTATTCTTCTCCTCATGCGTTTTTTTGTACTGCTTTTCTTATTTGACCCAAACTGATTTTTAAGATGTGATTTTCTTCAGTATTTTTTTATCTATTTCACCAAGCTGCTGACTCTGTTTTCATGATTTCCCCACATAGCTCTCATTTCTCTTCACAGTTTTTTTTTCTCTACCTCCCTTACTTCATTTTCAAAATTGTTTTTGAGCTCTTTCATAACCTGAGGCTAATTCATATTGTTCTTGGAGGCTTTGGATAAAGAAGCTTTGACTTTGGTATCTTCTGAGTATGTATTTTGACCCTCCATTGGACCAAAGTAATAATCTATGGTCCATTTTTTTTCTTCTGTTGTTTGTTTATTTCCAAAATCTATGACTTGATTTAAGCTCTTTATTAAAGAGACTGCCAGGCTGGACCCGACCCTCCCTCCTAAGCTTCTGAGGGTTTTTTACAGCTGTTTTCAGGAATGCCCCCCCCCCCCCAGCCCAGGACCTACAAGTTCTCATTTCCTCCAAGGCTTTATGAGAGGTTCTGACTGCTCTCCTGACCTGTGCTCTGGTCTGTGGAGGACCATAAGCACTCCTTTCTGTTCTGGAAGGAGAGTCCCTGCTCTGCTGCAGGCAGTAAGCTCTGTTTTGCTTCTGCTCCTTTTCCTGAGACTGGGTTCCCAGACTCTGATTTGGATCTGAGTATGAGTAATGCAACAGTCCTGCTGCAGGGATAGTAGAGACCTCTGCAATCTCCCCCAACCCCCTTACCATCTATGGACTGAGTGTTCTGGAAGCAGCAGTTGGGTAGCTACCCAGGCTGGCTTCTGGTTGCCCAGGACCTGATGTTTCTTGAGAGCTAGGCTGAACTGGGCTCTTCTCTCATTTTTGTTGACAATCCCTGGACTGAGAGGTCTAGAAACCATCATTGCTGCCATGGACCCAGATGCCCCCAGGGCCCCAGGGGTCCCACAGTCTGTTTGTGGATGACTGGAACCAGTTTACTCCAATGCAGACCAGGTTGCACTGTGGGGGCCTTTCTAACTACAATGCAACAGACCTTTCCCTCAGGTCTTCCAAATTGTCTTGGGCTTGAAAATTTCATGCAGTCTTTTTGTGGGTTCTGCCAATCTAGAATTTAGTAAGAATCATTATTTAAAAATATTTGGAGTACTTTGGGGAGAGTTAGTGGGAGTAGAGACTCCTTTACTCCACCATTTTCACTCTGCCCTTCCAGAAACAATCAAGTGACTTTCATTGACTTTATTGTTGTGAAATTGCTTTCCTTTTCCATCATTAAAACAGAAAATTGATGTAACTCTTAAGCATTTGACTAATTTCAAATGTATCCGAACCCTTAACAATAAATTATTTTTTCATCATATACTTTGTGAGTAGGCATAGCCATCACCACCCCCCATTCGTCAATATCAATCCTACCGCTGAAGACTGTCCATATTTCTTTTTTGTTGTGACAAGGATTCTTTGCTGTAACTAGAAAAAGTAAAACAAACAAGAATGAAATGAGCTAAGATGGATAACACAGAATTCCACTTTTTAATTTTGAATGTTACAAAACAGCTTTCATTTAAAAAAAATTCTGACAGTTTATATTCAATTTTTCAACTAACAGATGTTTGTATATAAAACTACATGATTGAAATTCGGTGTCAAGGGGTTTAGTCTTCCACTGCAAATGAAGTTCAATGCATTAGTTCAATACTATAGACCTTAAAAAATTCCCTATTTAATTTCAAATGATAATGAAAAATGATTATAAAAATATAAATAAATTTTAATACATAGTTCCTTTCTAGAATCAGGATGAGTTTATTAATTCAAAAGACTCAAATTTGACTATTGTCTCTGACAGCTATAAGTCTCTTGAATATTTTTAGCTTTGATCTCCTCATCCATAAAATTAATTAATAATAATATTTATATTATTTTGATGTTTTATTGTAGTCTACAAATAACCTGAAGTCTATGACAACAAAGCATGAGCTGCAGAATATTTAAATATACTACAGAAGTATCTATTTTGACTTCTACAGCAGAATGTAATTATATACTATGGACCAACTTAGCTAAGAATAGAAAAGTTACTCTTTGGTAGGAGGGCTACTTGATAATCATTTTAGTTTTAACTATGACACATCATGAAGCATAAATCTAAAATATTGTTCTTTAAATTGCTTAAATCACATTGTTCAAATGGAAGGAAAAGTGAAATAGAATGCTAGGAATTACATAGACTTTAGACCATGAATAAACTTCAGTTCGATTGTTGGTCTTATATCCAAGGTCCAACAAGTGGAAATCTTGCTAGAGGGGCCAAACCATGTCAATTTTGGCATTCTTTCCTTTTCTGAGGCAGTGAAAGTTAAGTGAATTGCCCAGGGTTGTGCAACTAGCAAATATCCAAGGCTAGATTTGAATTCAGGTCCTGTTGACTCCAGGGATGGTACATTATCAATTATGCCACCAATTTACTCTTCTAATCTTGGAATTTTTGCTGTAAAATAAATCCAAAGAAAAGAAGTTGCCCCCAAAAGAAAGGATGGTTCCCTTTTTTAGACACTCTTCTAATCAAATAGGTTTTATTATGCTCCCAAAACAACAAGAAACATTATTTTATAATACATTTGGTCATCACTTATTGAGATACTAATATTATGTTTGTTCATTTTTAAGACCAATATGAAGTTAATTGCAGTGCATGTGCCATCAACACTTGTGGAGAATGAAGTAGAAAAATCATACGAATTTGATAATGCTCCAAATTAAATCCAAATACTCTTTGAAAATGTTGACTTCAATGAAAAAATAAGAAAAGGAAAGGATAGTGGAACATATACTTCAAGAAGTCAGAATGAAAAAGGGAAAAGACTTGGAGAAGTTTCAAACATATATTATTATGAACAGTTTACTCAAGAAATCAATTTGTAGGAAATGGATTTGTTAAGTACCAAATAACATCATAAAAATGAAATAGATTATATTTTAGCAGATCTGAAAAGACATTAATATGGGAGTTACTCTTGTCAACTATCTATATACAGTCAGACCATGAACTCCTCAAAGTTAAGATCAGAATCAATAAAATAATAATTGTAATAAAATCATCAAAAATAATAAGGAAAGATATAGCATAAAATTGAAACAATTTAATTTTAAAACACTTAAATATGCAACTGATAAAAATGGAAAAATCAAAATAGCAATTTTATTCAGAATTTTTAAGCAATGTATGTGAATTGTCAAAATGAAAAGAACAAAAAAGACTAGAAAAATGCCTTGATAAATGAAATTCTGGTTTACCCCCAAATAGAAAAAGATATGACAAGAGCAACAATAGGTAAGAATATAAATTAGTTTTGCAAAGTTCTAGAAAGGATGATAGGCAACTATAAACAATTTTTTCATAAAAGAGAAAAAGGTAAAACTAGTTTAAAGAAAGCTTGAGTATGAAGTGCTCTAAATAACTTTTGATTAAGGAAATGCAAATTAGGGGTGGCTAGGTGGCACAGTGGATAGCACTGGCCCTGGAGTCAGGAGTACCTGAGTTCAAATCCAACCTCAGACACTTAATAATTACCTAGCTGTGTGGCCTTGGGCAAGCCACTTAACCCCATTGCCTTGCAAAAAAAAAAAAAAAAAGAAAGAAATGCAAGTTAAGACAACTTGGAGTTACCACCTCATACCTATCAGATTGATTAATAAACATTTGAGAGAACTGGGACACAAATGTACAATTGGTGAAGTAGTGAACTGATACCACTTTTCTGGAGAACAATTTGGAATAAGGGCAATCATACCCTTTGACCCAGAAATGCCACTACTGAGTCTGTATCCCAAAGAGATCTCAAAAAAGGGAAAAGTACCAAAATGTACAAAAATATTTATTGCAGCTCTTTTCATTATGACAAAATATTGGAAATTTATGGAATTCCCAACAATTAGGGAATGGCTAAGCAATCACATGAGAATTTAATGTACTATAGAATTCAGAAAATCCAAGAAAGACTTGTACAAACTGATGCAAAGTGAAATGAGCAGAACCAGGATAATATTGTACATAGTAATAGCAACATTGTGAGATGATCATTTATGAATGACCTAGCTCTTCTCACCCACATTAATGATTCAAGGTCATTCCAAATGATTCATGATGGAAAATGCTATCCACATCTAGATAAAGAACTGATGTACTCTGAATACTTACCTATTTTATTTTTTCATTTTTTTCCTCGTGATCTCTTCTTTCGCAACTATGACTAATATGGAAATATGTTTTACACAATTGCACATGTATAGCATATAAAATCCTGACTATTTTGGGAAGAGGAGAGTAAGGGAAGAAAAGAGGGAGAAAAATTTGAAACTCAGAGATTATAAAAATGAATGCTAAAAGTTATCTACATATAATTGAGAAAAACAAAATATTATTAAAAAATATAGAAAGCCTGGGGAGAGGATTCTTGGAAGATAGCAAAGTAAATGAGAAAATTTTCAGCTCTCCAGATTTCTTCCACACAAAAAGAAAGGTCACCTCAGAGTGAACTTAAAGCAGCTGAAATAAGAGGAGTAGAGTTAAAGCAGTTGTCCTCCTAAAACAATGGGAAGGCTCCAGTAAAAATTTAACCTCTAGGGACAGATTCTGCCTGAGTGGAGTGAAAATATCTCCTGATTGACTCTATGGAATTAACAAATAAGCCCTGGGAGCAGCTGGTTGGAAGGTAGCCGCTGTCTCAGGAATTTTCACCTCACAGATGGTGTGGGTATCCAAGGCTGAGTAGGAAAAGATTGAAGGTTCTTCCACTGTAGAAGGCTGCCTCAGACAACTCTGCTTAACAGATGTATACCCTGTGACTGCAGGGGAAAAGGAACTAGCACTTGTGAATGCAGTTTTGTCCTTCATTTTTGAAGAAGACTGCTACATCAGGGAGGTGATGTCGTGACAAGCATGTGAATTGGATTTTGAGTGGGGGGGTGTACTAAATCATCAGCCTTACTTTTTCCTACAGAGACATCTGGGTCCAGTGATGAGATATGAATCTGACCCTGGATGTGAGGTAATCAGGGTTAAGTGACTTGCCCAAGGTCAAACACATAGAAAGAATCAGTAGAAGATATTTTAAGCCAAGTCTGATGAGAAGAAGATTCAGATGGTTCTAACCTCCTCCTTTCTTCCCCTCTATTGCAATGGGTCTTTTGTTCTGCTTAATATAATTTGATTTACCCTATTCAATCTCCTTCATCCTCCTGTCTGACTACTGTCCCCCCTTTTAAGGAGGTTTTGTTTTTAAATCATTCCATCTTAGTAAGAAACTTATCTTACCTTTCAAGTATTAAAAGGGGGAAAGGGGAGGGGGGAATGGGAAAGGGGAGAAAAAGGGGAAGTAACAGAAGAAAGGGTAGGAGGAAGGGGGAAAAAATGGAAAGGGGAAAGAAAGAAAAGGAGTTTGATATAGGAGGGCAAGCACACTGAAGGTTGTGGTATTCAGAAACAAAATACTGGGGAATATGGATAAAGGAGAAAACAGGAAAAATACAAACAGAGGGAAGATAGCATGGGGAGCAATAAAGTGTTACTAATTATAACTGTGAATGTGAATGGGATGAACTCTCCCTTAAAACGTAAGCAAATAGTAGACTGGATTAAACACCAGAATCCTACAATATGTTGCTTGCAAGAAACTCATTTGAAGCAGAGAGTATATTCTATGTACATATAGTGTAAAAGTAAAAGATTAGAGAAAAATTTATTTTGCTTCAGGTGAAGTGAAAAAAGCAGGGTTAGCAATCCTTATCTCAGACAAAGCAACTACAAAAATAGATAACATTAAAGGAGATAAGGAAGGAAACTAGATTCTCCTAAAAGGTACCATTGACATTAAGTAGTTTCAATACTAAATATGTATGCACCCAATATTATAGCATACAACTTCTTAGAGGCAAAGTTGAAAGATTTACAGGAAGACAAAGACAGCAAAACTCTACCAGTAGGACACCTCAACCTCCCACTCTCAGATTTAGATAAATCTAGTCATAAAATAAACAAGAAGGAAGCTAAGGAGGTAAATAGATTATTAGAAAACAGATATGATAGACTTATGGAGGAAATTGAATGGGGTGAGAAAGGAATATGCTTTTTTTCTGCAGTACATGGTACTTACACAAAAAATTGACTATGTACTAGAGCATTAAAAACCTAATGATCAATTTCAGAAAGGCAGAAATAGTGAATGCATCCTTTGCAGATCATAATGCAATAAAAATCATATGCAATATTGGACCAGGGAGATATAGACCCCAAACTAATTGGAAACTAAATAACCTCATTTTAATGAATGAGTGGATCAAACAACAAATTATAGAAAGAATTAATTATTTCAATCATAGATAATGACAATAAAGAAGCAACATACCAAAACCTCTGGGATACACTCAAGGCACTGGCTGTCAGAGAATATATTATATCTTTAAATGCTACCATGAATAAATTAGAGAAAGAGGAAATCAATGAACTAAATATGCAACTAAAAAGTAAAGAACAAATTAAAAAACCCCAATTAAATACCAAATTAGCAATTCTAAAAATTAAAAGAGAAATTAATAAAATCAAAAGCAAGAAAACTATTGAACTAATAAATAAAACCAAGGGTTGGTATTATGAAAAATCCAATAAAATTGATAGGCCAATTTGATTTTAAAAAGAAAGAAGAAAACCAAATTGCTAGTAAGTATCATAAATGAAAAAGGTGAACTCACCACCAATGAGGAGGAAATTAAAGTAATAATTCAGAATTATTTTGCCCAACTGTATGCTAATAATTTGACAATCTAAGTAAAATGGATGAATATTTACAAAAATATAAGTTGCCCAGATTGAATGAAGATGATATTAATTATCTAAATAACCCTATCTCAGAAAAAGAAATTCAACAAGCCATTATTGACCTCCCTTAGGAAAAATCTCAAGAACCACATGGATTCACAAGAGAATTCTTTCAAACATTTAAGGAACATTTGGTTCCAATTCTATAATAAACTCTTTGGAAAAGCAGGTGAAGATGGAACTCTGCCTAACTCTTTCTATGACACCAATATGGTGCTGATACCTAAACTAGGAAGAGTTAAAACAGAGAAAGAAAATTATACAACTATCTCTCTGATGAATATAGATGCAAAAATCTTAAATAAAATCATACCAAAAGGATTTCAATAAGTTATCACTAGGGTAATACATTATGAACAAGTAGGATTTATCCCAGCAATGCAGAATTGGTTTAAAATGAGGAAAACTGTTAGGTTTGTTATTGATATAACTAATTACACTATCAGAAATCACATGATTATATCAATAGATGCTGAAAAGGCTTTTTGACAAAATACAGCACCCATTCCTACTAAAAACACAGGAGAATATAGAAATAAATGGATTGTTCCTTGGCTAGAGGCATTAGCCAGTAAGATCAGGGTGAAATAAGTATGCCCATTATCATCACTACTATTCAATATTGTATTAGAAACATTAGCTTCAGCAATAAGAGAAGAAAAAGAAATTGAAGGAATTAGAATCGTGAAGGAAGAGACAAAACTCTCACCCTTTGCAGATGACATGATGGTATACCTAGAGAATCCCCCCAAAATCATCTAAAAAACCACTAGAAATAATTAGTAACTTTAGCAAAGTCACAGGATATAAAATAAACCCCCCAAAACCCTCAGCATTTCTAAATATGACTAGCAAGATACAGCAGAAAGAGCTAGAAAGTGAAATCCCATTCAAAGTAACTTCAGACAATATAAAATACCTGGGAGTCTACTTGCCCAGGCAGACTAAGAAACTTTTTGAAAACAATTACAAAACACTTCTCACACAAATAAAATCAGATTTAAATAACTGTGCAAACATCAACTGCTCATTGACAGGTTGAGTTAATATAATAAAAAGGACAATTCTACCAAAACTAAACTACTTGTTTAGTGCCCTGCCAATCAAAATTCCAAAAAAAATTACTTTATTGAGCTAGAAAAAATTGTATGCAAATTCATAAAGAGAAAAAAAATGAAGAATTTCCAGGAATTCAGTGAGAAAAAAGTACAAAAGAAGGTGTTTTAGCATTACCAGATCTAAAATTATATAATAAAGCATCAGTCATCAAAACTGTCTGGTATTGGCTAAGAAATAGATTGGTGGACCAGTGGAACAGATTAGGTGCAATAGCAGGAAATGATTATAGTAATCTGTTCTTTGATAAACCTGAAGAGTCCAGCTTTTGGGATAAACACTCTCTCTTTGATAAAAACTTTTGGGAAAATTGGAAGTTAGTGTGGAAGAAAGTTGGATTAGACCAACATCTCACACCCTATACCAAGATAAGATCAAAATGGTTACAGGATTTAAACATAAAAAAACAATATTATAAGCAAACTAGATGATCAAGGAGTAGTATACCTGTCAGATCTATGGAAAGGGAAGCAGTTTATGACCAAGGACGAGTTGGAGAATATCATTAAAAACAAACTAGATAATTTTGATTCTAAAAAAATTAAAAAGCTTTTTTCACAGATAAAACCACTGTAACCAAGATCAAAAGAAATGTAGTAAATTGGGAAACAATTTTCACAACTAGTATTTCTGACAAAGGACTCATTTCTATAATATATAGAGAAATGAGTCAAATTTTTCATAAAAACAAGCCATTCCCCAATTGACAAATGGTCAAAGGATATGTAAAGGCAATTTACAGATGAGAAAATCAAAGTAATTCATATTCATATGAAAAAATTCTCTATATCACTACTTATTAGAGAAATGCAAATTAAAGCATCTCTGAAGTACCACCTCACACCTCTCAGAGTGGCCAATATGACCAGGAAGGAAAATAATCAATGTTGGAACAGATGTGGGAAATCTGGGACACTAATACATTGTTGGTGTAGCTGTGAACTCATCCAACATTTCTGGAGAGCAATTTGGAATTATGCCCAAAGGGCAGCAAAAATGTGCATACCCTTTGATCCAGTAATAACACTACTGGGCATATACCCTGAAGAGATTATGAAAAAGGGTAAAAACATCTCTTATACAAAAATATTCATAGCAGCCCTGTTTGGCAATAATTGGAAATTAATTGAATGTCCTTCAGTTGGGGAATGGCTTAACAAACTGTGGTATATGCATGTCATGGAATACTATTGTTCTATTAGAAACCAGGAGGGATGGGAATTCAGGGAAGCCTGGAAGGATTTGCATGAACTGATGCTGAGGGAGATGAACAGAACCAGAAAAACACTGTACACCCTAACAGCAACATGGGGGTGATGATCAACCTTGATGGACTTGCTCATTCTATCAGTGCAACAATCAGGGACAATTTGTGGCTCTCTGTGATGGAGAATGCCCTGTGTATCCTTAGAAAGAAATGTGGAATTTGAACAAAGACCAAAGTCTATTATCTTCAATTTCAGGAAAAAAAAGTTATCTCATTATTTAATTTTTCTATTTCTTATACTTTTTTTTTTCTTAAGGATATGATTTCTCTCTCATCACAGTCAACTTAGATCAATGTATACCATGGAAACAATGTAAAGACTAACAGACTACCTTCTGTGTGGGGGTGGGGTGGGGAGGGAATCAAGAATAGGGGAAAAATTGTAAAAATCAAAATAAATAAAAACATTTCTTTAAAGAAAGAATGCAATCCATCCCAGAGACAGAGCTTATGGTATCTGAACACAGAATGAAGTACAGAACACAGTACATAGTTTTTTCTCACTTTATTTTTCTTGAATCTTCTCTATTTTTGTGGGGGGAGGTGGAATTATGCTTTCTTTTATAAGAATATTTTAGTAATGTGAAAATTAATTAATTTTAAAAATAAAAAAAAGAAATCCATGTTATTGTTGTGGCTTGCTTCATCTTGGGGACCGACAACCTCACTCCTAGAGGGGAGCTGAGAATAAGGAGTCAAGCCACACTGCCTTATGCCTCAAGCTCAAATTTATTACTGCTTAGCTTCTAACATATGTACTGTTAGGTCTTCCGGGGTAGAACAAAGAAAAATGAGGAAATGGGGTATGTGACAAGCGGGGTCTACATGCAGCATTTGCATTACAGGATAAGGGGGTACCTTACAGGGGAGGTGGTTAAACACAGCTGTGCTTTGTACCCTTGGACTGTGGGGTGGAAAGAACAGTTCCCAAGGACTCCAGCACACCTTATCTCTCAGGGTGGCACACCAGCTCCTGAGAATGTATCCAGGTGGCATTTATTTGGAAATGACCTGGGTCATGACCATTAGAATACCCTGTGTTCCCACGTGTTATTCTATGGGGAAGTGAAGGAGATAAGAGAAGGGAGGAAGTTGATAGAAGAGAGGATTAATGGAAAGGGTAGTCAGAAGCAAGACTCTTGTCTGAAGAACTGAAAGGAGAGAGAAAGATGAACAAGGAGCTAGAGGGAAATACACAAATTATTAGTATGGGAAAAATTTACAACAAATTACCATAATAAACGTCTCATTTCTCAAGTATTCAAGGATGGTCAAATTTATTAGAATAAGTCATTTCCCAATTGATAAATGGTCAAAGGATATGAACAGGCAATTTTCAGATGAAGAAATCAAAAACTATATGTATATAGTTAGGTGAAAAATATTCTCTAAATCACTATTGATTAGATAAATATAAATTAAAATAATTCCGAGGACCACTTTATACCTATCACTTTGGTTAATTTGAATAAAAGCGGGAATTTGGGAAAACTATAATCCTAAAGCACTGTTTACTCAAGGCACTCCTCCTCACCGCTGGAACTGTGACCCAGAACTGTCTGTAGACTAAAGATGCCAATCAATGCCAGCTGCATCCAGTACCATGAAAGAGTCCCATCTCTTTGTGACCATTTGTACTACTCCCATATGGTCTCTGGATTGAAAACTACTGATGCTGCTGCTGCTTCTACAGCTGATACTACTGTGGTTACAAACCAGCTCTTAAACTGGTATCACAGACCTTTCCTGCTAACCTAAATTTTCTTATGCTGGAAAAATGTCTTATCCTGATTTTGGCTCTACTACTCCAAAATTTGTTATTAAGAGTATTTTAAATTTCATTGGTGGAGAATTTGGGGACAGTTCAACTCTGTTGAGGCCTGTATTCTGCGATGTTAATTCTACCCCTGGAGCATTTCTTTTCAAAAGGTAGATCAAATGAAAATGAGATCCCCTCCAATTCTAAAATTCTATAATTTTGTGATAGATACAGTGAATACTTTATTTATTTGAAAGATAAAATGTAGCCTTAACAAAATGAAGAATCTTGTTCTTATCTTCCTTAACACAAAAATGGCTGCAAAGTGGTGGTAGCTAAGTAGTGAAGGTAGTCAAGGACAGAAAGTACAGGTTCTTAAGAATCATGCAGTCCTAAGAATTCTATTATTCTATATGGGAGGCAATATTTCTAGTGAACATCATTTATACATCATTTACAAAGTAACTGATTACAACAAATATGTATGTAAAGAAATTTTTAAGGAAAAATGAAGCAATTTTTTTGCCTTTAGGTTTTTGTCCTTTTGTTCTAAACTGTTGCCCATCAGGCAATAGCTTAGTTTAAAAACCCATCTTATCCTGAGAAAAGAGTTTTGAATATTCAGCAGGGCTCCAGGCTAGTGTTTCTATGGCTAGAGGTTTGTTTTTTTTTTTGTTTGTTTTTTTTTTGTCTTCCAGGAAGCCCTTGACAAAGGTCACAAACAATTTGCTAGTTCCTCTTATTAAAATAAAGATGGAAAACCTTGATGATAGTTCTGCCCAGCAGCTAACTTCATCATCTATAGCAGTCTCAGCATATGCTTGTGAGATAATGAAAAATATAGCATTAAATACAGTGGCAGATTGAATCTTGTTTCAGGGTAAATATAGTGAGTCATTTTTTTTCTTCCTCATTTCCTCAGATCCTGCTTAGCATTAGACTGCTAATATCCTCACTGATACATGACAAAATCATTACATAATATACTTCATTTCAGACCATCCTTCCCCCCTTCCCCCCCCCACCATAAAAGTGAGCAATGGAAAACTAGGGACATTATTCACACATACATAATAATGATGTGCTCCAAGCCAGTCCTCTTCCAGAAGGCCACCAGACCTAGATGTTTGCAGGAACCAAGAGGTCTAGCTTCTGGGAAATCGCACTGCTGATTATCTCATTTAATGTTTGGGAATGATCTCAGAGGGCCCTAAAAAAATATCACATCACTTCTTTTTTCTTTCTTTCTTTCTTTCTTTCTTTCTTTCTTTCTTTCTTTCTTTCTTTCTTTCTTTCTTTCTTTCTTTCTTTCTTTCTTCTCTTTCTTTCTTTCTTTCTTTCTTTTTTCTTTCTTTCTTTTTTCTTTCTTTTTTCTTTTTTTCTTTCTTTCTTTTTTCTTTTTTCGTTTTTCTTTCTTTCTTTCTTTTTTCTTTTTTCTTTCTTTCTTTCTTTCTTTCTTTCTTTCTTTCTTTTTTTCTTTCTTTCTTTCTTTCTTTTTTCCTTTTCCAACTACATACAATGGTAGTTTTTAACTAATCATTTTTTGTCAAGATTTTGAATTTTACAATTTTTTTCCCTCCTTCCCTTCTCCCCCTACTGTGACAGAAAACAATTCAATATAGACTCTATATTCATAACCATGCTAAACATATATCAAAATTGTATGTGTTGTGAGAGAAAAATCAGATCCGAAAGGAAGAAAGAAAACATTAGAAATAACAAAATTATATAACACATAAAACGGCTTTGAAAAATTGAAGATAATAAAATTTGGTCTTCATTTAAACTCCACAGTTCCTTCTCTGGATATGAATGGTATTTTCCATCACAAGTCCCTTAAATTTGTCTTTGATTATTGCACTGCTAAAATGAACAAGTCCATCATGGTTGTACATCACCCCATGTTGTTAATGTGTATAATGTTCTTCTGATTCTGCTCATTTCACTCCACATCAATTCATTCTTGTCTTTTCAGTTTTTTTCTGAAATGCTGTCCCTAAGGATTTCTTGTAGGGAAAAATAGTGTTCCATCACATGCATATGCCATAACTTGTTCAGTCATTCTCCAATTGATGGGTATTCCCTCAATTTCCAATTCTTTGCCAATACAAAAAGAGCTGCTATGAACATTTTTGTACATGAATCACATCACTTTCAATTGAAAATGGATTAAGATATGTATTATGGTATTGAAATACTGATTTTTGATGTATTCTGTTAGATAAAATGTAATTCAATTTAGAAATGAGAAATTAAAATCCATCAGTATTAATTAAAAAGAAGAAAAGAATAAAAAAGGAAGTAGGAAAGGAGAAAGGAAAAAGAATCAGGAAGAAATAAAGGAATGAAGAAACAGGAAAGAAAGAAGGGGAAGAGAAAGGAAGGAAGATAGGAAGAAAGAAAATAAAACAGAAGGAAGGAAGAAGAAAAGAAAGCATTTATAATGAATCTTTAGGATGTATGAAAATAGATTCCTTCCATTACTTTTTGGCAAACACATTTTACTTTATTTAAGAGTTGTGCTACATGAATGCTAGATACAGGTCTGAGTTTCATTCTTGCCCAGTAGAACCCTGTTGACTATCCTTTCCTAAGGACATGAACACTAAACTCCATAGAAATTTCAGACAACACACAAGCACATCTTCGTGACCCCCCCAAACAAAATACATCCTCAAGGGAGACCCCAAAAGACTCACAGTCCCTGGATAAACCATACCACCCTGCTTCCTTTATCTTATACTCTATAAAAAAGACTTTCTCTCCCCACTCCCCATTGCTGAAGTCTGCTTGGACCCAACTGGTCATTACCTCCTTCAATAAACAGTTTTGCATTCATTTCTATTTATAGCACTATCTTTCCTTTTATTGTGGGTCATCCTTTCATTTGGTGCCAAAACCCGGGAGAGGACAGGCAGGGAGGCTTGCTATCAGGGAAGCATTGAGCAGCAGTAGCACACTTGGAAAAACTCCTTGATTTTGCTAAAGGAACCCTTGCAACCCTCTCCTGGACCTACCAAACCCTTGATATTCAAGACAATAGCTATCATTGTTTCACTCACCCCTGTCACTTCAGAAGACAAGGATAATTTTAGATGTAAGACTTCTTCCCAGGTACTCTTTCTTCTTTGCCAGAACCCAGGGAGTTCCTTTCTGAAATCCTAACTAGTTAGGAAACTGCTTCAAAACAGAGAAATAGAACTGGGACATCACTTTATTTCTCTGTTGAAACCCAAACTAAAGGACTCAGAAGGTGGGGATGGCCCCTATGTAAAATCTTATTTATAGCCACTGGGCTATTCTGTGGTTCTTCACCTCACCTAATACTTGTCTTCATGGGGACCTTACATTCCAAGAACACCCCATTCATTCCACTGGGATGTGTCTACAAAAATCTGAAACCAATAGCTTCCCCAATTCAAGTCAACTTTTTTCTACTTTAGTGACCTCAATAAAAATTGTATAATGTGGAGTCATGGCCACCTGAGGGAACATTTGATTATGGCCACCCTCATTAAACTGAACTACCTATTTCAGAGGCCAGGCAAATGGAGTGAGATTCCATATATCCAACTGCTTTTTTTATCTAAGGTAGAGGCCCTCCCTATGTGAATCTGTTTCTTCTACTTAAATACTTCTTCTCTATCAACTAAAACCACCCAAAACTGCTTCATCAGACTGCTCAGCCCCTTCCACCACTCCTTCAAATGATCCTCTGGAAGATGCCCTCCTTTCAGTCCCACTCCACTTTCCCCCCTCCTTATGCTCCTCCTCCCCTACTTGTTTCTACCTCAGGTCTTTCACTGAGTGTGACCACAACATTTATTTCTACTCTTTCTGTCCCAATTAATCTACCTTCTTCAACCACTCCAACTTCTCCTCCTTTTTCAGCTCCTCTTTAGGCTCAACTTTGCCCCCCATTTTCATCTTCTCTCCATGAAGTGGTAGGTCTTGAGGGTGAACCTTTCAGGGTCCATGTACTTTTCTCTTTTTCTAAGCTCAGTCAAATTGAAAAACACCTGATTTTCTATTCTATTGATCCCTCTCAATTTTCTAAAGAATTTCATTATCATACTGATTCCTATGAACTAATCTAGAGAGATCTATATGTTATTTCTTCCACTTGTTTAACTTCTAATGAGAAGGAAAGGGTTTAGAAAGCAGCAGAGGGTCATGAAGACATATCAAATAGACAGAATACCACAGGGACAATGGCTATTCCTCAGGAAAATCCTAAATGCAACTACCAACATTCCCCAAACTTACATGAAGGGGACAGCATGATTGGTTGCTAATGGTTGACCTGAAAACTAGCTCAGAAAATTGTCAACATTGATAAATTTAAGGAGTTTTCACAATACCCCCAATGAAAACCCCACAGCATACCTTAATAGACTTAAGGAAGCTTCTATAATATATACTAATGTGAATCCTGAATCTCCTGAATGGATTATTTTTCTAAATATCCTCTTCATTTCTCAGTCCATCCCTGACATTCTTAGGAAACTGAGGAAGTTGGAGGTTGATTTCTAGATACCTATAGGAGACTTAGTCAATGTAGGCTTCTTGGTCTTTTATAATTGGAATGAAGAGAAAGCCACATACCAGATCAAATCACTCCAGATGTTAGCCTCTGTCATTAATGGATACCCAAACCTCCAAGCAGGTTGGGACACTGGGCAGTCTAATGTACAAACCACAGACCCCACCCACCCCCAAGCCTTGCCCAAAGTGTGGCAAAAGGGATACAGAAAGTTGGATTTTACCTCTCTTCCTCAAAAGGGAGGACTTCAGTCTATTCCTATTCACCTTCCTCCTCTCTTGGGTTTTACCATGAATGACTGATAGTGCCCAGGATCTGACTTGGCCCCCAAATCCATCACACAAGCAGAACCTTGGGTAACTTTACATGCTGCAGGTAAGGCAACAACTTTTTTATTAGACATGGGGCCATCTTCACTGTCCTGCCAGAATATAAAGGATCCACAAAAAACCCATTTACTTCAATTTTGGGGATTGAGGAACTCATTTCTAAATCCTCCTTTACCCTGTTCTGTTGGGGCTTCCACTTTTACTCATCCCTTTCTGGTAGTTCCCAGTTATATTGGGAATGGACAGGGATGTCCTCTTCCATCTAAAGGCTCAGATCTTAATTCCTTGCCTTCAGCAATCATATGTGAATCCTATGGGTATTTTCTTTCTTTCATTTTCTGACTCTCCCACTCATGATACTTCCATTCTCCTACATCTCCCTATAAGCTTTATCATTTGGGACACCTCTGTCCCTGTAATAGGTTTCCATCATGAGCCAATTTACATTAACATGAAGGAACCTCCTTCCCTAGCAGATCTCACTATCCTGTCCCTCTTGCAGTTCTTAGAAGTTTCAAGCCCATGGTCACTGGACTTCTTAAGGCAGGGCTCCTGTGACCCATATATCTTCCCCTTACAATAGCCTGTTACATCCATTAAGGAAGTTGAATGACTTTCTGCCTCATACAAGACCTGCCTTGTACAAAATAACATTAATCAGGCTGTTATCCCTCTACATCCAGTAGTACCTAATCCATATACATTCCTTTCCCTCATTCCCTTTTCCATTACACTGAAATCAGTCTTAGACCTTAAAGACATCATCTTAACTTTGCCACTCCAATGGATTCCCAAGATCTTTTTGCCTTTACCTGGACTGACACTGACATCCAAAATTTCTCAAAAACTAAACTGAACAGTTCTCTCTCAAGGTTTTAGAAGGAGCCAAGCATTGGCCTGAGACCTTCAGGGAATTAGTCAATACCACTCTACTCTACTCTAGTATGTGATTTACTCTTATGTCCTGATTTTGTATCTTCCTAAAAGAATACTGTTGATCTCTTTAATTTCCTGGCTGATGAAGGGTAATGAGTATCCTGGGATAAAGACATGCTCTCTCTCCCATCTGTGAGCTATCTAGGTTTCAAACTCACCAGTTCTGAGAAGTTCATGACTCAGGGATAGACAAGAATTTATTCCTTCCATGCCTGTTCCCCTGACCAAACAGGTACTCTTGTCCTTCTTTGGTTTGACTGGATATTCTCGAACTTTATGGTCCTAGTCAAATTCCTCTATGGGACATGTAAGGGACCTCTCTTTGAATTACTACCTCCCTGGAAATCCCATCTCCCTTTTTCTACAAGCTCAGGGAGACCTTCATTACTGCCCCAGACCTTTCCACTCATGACCTTAATAAGCTCTTCCTGCTTTATAGTGATGAGAGACAAGGTATAATGGTGGATCTTCTTGGTCAAAACTCCAGAATGGACCTGAAGGTGGTTGTATACTTTTCTAAGCAACTTGACCCAATAGTCTGGGACTAGCCAACCTCCTTGCATGCCTTGGCAACCACTGTCCTTTTGGCCAAAGAAGCCCAGAAATTAAGTTACTCTCAGTTCATGGCTATGTATTACTCCAACTCTATTGCAGACCTTATTAATAACCAAGCTGAATGCTTTCTTCACCCCTCCCATCCACACCATGGTCACCTGGCCCTCCTAAACACCTCTCGTATCTCTCTGGATAGGACTAAAGTTCTTAATGCTGACACCCTTCTCACACTAGTTTTAGTATCCTCCCCATCACAAACCTGTCCCAAAGTCTTCTGTGATTTTCTTATGCCCTTCCCTCATTTTTCTAACACCCCCTTTCCAGACTCTGATGATGACTGATTCATAAATGGGAGTTCCTCAGTGGTAAATTGGAGGGGGATAGCAGGGTATGCCATAGTATCATCCATCTCTCTCATTGCATCTGGCCCTCTCCCTCCACAGATATCCTTTCAGCAAGCAGAACTCTTTGCTTTAATCTGAGCCTTCACTGTAGCAAAAGGGAAAAATGTATTAATATCTACAGAGACTCTCAATATGCTTTTCACATTTAACATTCTCATGCCTCTATCTGGGACAAAAAGGGGCTGCCTTACTTCTAAAGGTTCTCCTATAACTAATGTTGATCTGATTCTTAAACTCCTCTCTACCATGTCCTACTCCTCTCCACCGTGTCCTCCTCCTCTCCTTTGGCAGTGATCCACTGTAAGGGCCATCAGGGCACATCCACCCTGTAGCAACTGGGAATGCAATCTGTCAGGCAGTCAAACAGGCTGCATGTTGACCCTATACAACCTTTCATTAGTTACTTTTCCTTCCTTGAAAGCAAAATATACATTGGATGGAAAACAAGGGTGCCCCTTGGGTTGAACCCATTTGAACTTATGTATGGATGCCCTTTCCTCCTTGGTAGCTTCCCATCTGAGTCTGGTATCTGCTTTCTGGTCTACCTCTCACCCCACTCTGAGGTGGCCCCCAACAACCAGTCCCTTCCTGTCACCCTCAAGACACATACCAAAGGGCCCACACTCTCATTCTTTTTTAGTAGCTATAGGCATACTTTCTGGAGTGGACATGGGGGTAGGAGCATCACAACTTCTTTGTATTACTTTCAACAACTATTACAAGACCTTCAGGAAAGTCTTGATGATATAGCCAAAAGCCTCCTACAGATTCGAGATCAACTGGATTCCCAACGTTACAAAAAAGATGGGACCTGAACCTACTGGCTGTCCAGAAGAGAGGCCTCTGTTTGTTCTGATGAAGAATGCTGTTTCTATGTTAATCAGTCTGAATTGGTTTGGGATGCTGCTAAAAAAAACTGACTGATAGAGACTCATGTATTAGGGAAGATCTACTGACACCTGGTCCACTTGGTTTCAGTCTTCCCACATACTCCCTTGGCTCCTTCTCATATTAACTCCACCAGACATGGTCTTTATGGCACTCTTCTTAGGTCTTATATGTTCCGGATGCTTATACCCTTCATTCAAATGACAATGCACGCTTCAACTGCTCAGATGGTCAAATCTATGATCCTACTTTGGGTCCAATGATACCAACAGTTCCATCCTTTACCCCTTGCTGTACCTGATGACATCATCATCCCCCTCTCTGCTAGAAACAGCTCCAAAAGAACATACCACTGACCCCAATCCCCCTTAGTAAATTAAAAAAAAAGGCTGGAATGTTGGATCCATGTCTAAAGTAGAGCCCCATAGACTCTAAGCACACAAATATAACCTCCATAGAAATTCCAAACAACTCCCAATCATACATTGGTAACCTCCAAACAAACACATCATCCATGGAGTCCCTAAATGACTCCCAGTCCCTATAAAAACCATACCCTGCCTTCTGTATCCCATACCCTATAAAAAGACTTGCTCCCACTGATAGTCAGTTCAGAGCCATTCCACCATTCCTTCCTTCAGTCAAGAGTTTTGCATCCACTTCCACTGATAACACCATCTTCCTCTTTACTGCAGGTGCAGCTTTTTAACCTTTCAATAAACTCTATAATGCAAAATAACACAATGAAGTGGACACTTGAAAGTATAATATTGAGCTTCTCAATAATTGGAGTTATATGGGTGGCTAGGTGGCGTGCATAGAGCACCAGCCCTGAAGTCAGGAGTACCTGAGTTCAAATCTGGGCTCAGACACTTAATAATTACATAGCTGTGTGGCCTTGGGCAAGCCACTTAACCCCATTGCCTTGCAAAAACCTAAAAAAAAAAAAAAAGAATTGGAGTTATAGATAAGTGTCACAAATTTCTCCCTACCAATTTGTCAGTGATAACAAATCATAAGAAGAATGTAGGGAAAGTTGAATTCACCTTACTGGGCCCTATCTAGAAAACATGAACATACTAGAACAGGAGGAAGAAAAGGAGGAAAAAGTGTAGGGAACAGAAGTCAGTCAGATAATTTCTACAGAGCTGGCTAATAAGATGAAGGAGGTTTGGAAAGTCATTGGAAAAGAGGTAAACTCCTACAAATTGAGTTGTTGCCCTCTAATGACATTTACCTCTAAAAAGAAAAATAGAGGAGAAAGGTTGAACAGATGCTTTACTCTAAGAAGTGACTTGGATGCTATTCAACGAACAGAATCAAGAGAGTCAAGAGAGGGTTGGCTAGTCTTATAGTCCTGGCACAGAGAGCCAAGTGGAAGAGCTTAGAAGTTCTCTCCCTAATTGGAATTATTAGTCTACAAAAGCCTAAGATTTTCTCAGTACTCTACTAAGGGTTATTGTGAGTTTTAAAATCTTGTATCTGTATTATCAGTTTAATTATAAAAGAGGAATAGATTGTATAGCAAGAGAATTGTGAGGACTGGAAGGAAAGCAGCTAGCAAAGAAGGTAAGGTTTTCTGAAGGGATCAAGGACATTAAAACATGAAGTTCAAGAGCTATGTGTTTCCCCTATAAACATAGATTTCCCCATGAGCTTACCTGATTTATTGATATAAGTATACCCATGCTTTCTAATGAATAGTACATGCATCAGTTGAAGAGTGTGGGGTAGATTTATGGGTTACTATGATGTATTATTATTGGATCTACTTTATTTTGAGCATGATAATAGAATTATTCTTATTTTTGTTTTATGTTTGAATCCTTGGCATCATAGTTACTGATTTTATCTTGATAAGACATACACTAACGTTGCAGTGGCAAATAATAGATATATATCACCTTCATTTCAATGCAATCTCTTACCTGTCCCCCCAAAAACACAAAGTGGTGTCCTTTGTGCCCTAATAGAATTTGAATAGTAGTTATTGTATTGGTCTCTCCCTGGAAACTCCATACTTGCTATTGAGAAGGCAGTGTCTGGGCTACATGAACCAGCCCAGAGAATAAGACTAAAGGTGATGAAGAGGGAACCAATTGAAGAAATTTAAACATAAAGTTTAAAAATGTTTTTGGAAAATGCTTTTAGTTTGGTCCAGTTTGGGGTTCAAATATGATGAATTCACAAAAGAGCATGGGAACAAAGAAGTTTCTTTAAGTAATCCTGGGGTTAGCAGAAGCTAAGGGAGAGATTAGCAGCAGTAACAACAGCAACTGCCAAGAGCATGAGAGGTTACTCAGTGGATCAGGCTCCCCAAGAATGGACTGGCTTCCTAAACGATTAGGGATATATAGGAGAGCAGAGATGAGGTAATGATTGATTATTGAAGACCTAACATCAGGGGAGGTTATATCATGACAAGCATGTGAATTGGATTTGAATGAGGGAGTGCTATCCAAAGTCATCAGCCTCTTTCTCCTCTGGAACCATGGCCAGATATGAATCAGGAAGACTGGAAATGGCCTTCTAATGTGAGGCAGAGTTAAGTGACTTGCCCAGGGTCACACAGCTAGTTAAATGGCAAGCGTATGAGACCAGATTGGAATTCTGGTTCTCCAGATTCCAAGACCACTATGCCTTGACATGTGAGGTTGTAGCTCAAAAAGCAGAGAAGAGATAATGGAGGACATGTAGATAAGGAGTAGTAGCTAATAGAATTAATCCATTCACACTAGAGCAGGGATCTTGGCTTTTCTTGATAAGGATTTGTCTTGTGCCTGAGGGCAGGGATTTACTGAGTCCTTGCCAGGGAGCCCAGCAAGGTACTTTACTAAAAAGTTCATCCACCTCATCTTGATAGTTTGGACAATGGAACCCAAGTACTTTGCAACATAGATAGAACTCCACAGAGGAGATTTTAAGGGAATACCACCTGAAGAAATAACAATGTTAAGATATATTATAAGATGCTATTGAAAATGTAAAAGGGAGGCAGAGCCAAGATGGTGAAATGAAGGGATCCAGTCTTAGGAGCTCTCTGATAAAAACTCATAAACTAAGGACTCTAACTAAACTTTCAAGAGACAGAACCCACAAAGGGACCCAGTGAGGCAGTTCTCCTACTCAAGGTAACCTGGAAAAGAGCAGAAAGGCTCCACTCCCTGGGGTCAGAGGGGCGGCCCACCAGAGGTGTGGCCCACCAGAGCCAAAGAACTTCAGCCTCCCAGAGGCAGCCCCAGGGCACTGGGAGCCGCAGCTCACAGCAGCAGGGGAGTCTCCTGAGCTGCACCCCGGGGAGCACCGGGCACAAAGTGGGGGAACAGCAGGGGACCTCTGCCAGAGCAAGCATGTGGAGCCCAGCCCCCAGGGCACACAGCAAGCAGCTTGGTCTTTCAGCAGCCTAGACCTGGAAACAGAAGCATGTGGAGCCGGTAAGCAGGAGCCCCCAGGTCATGAGCCCATTGAGCTGAGGGCGGGGAGTGAAGAGAGAGCTCTGCCCTCTTCCCCTGGAACAGGACTCTGGGGCTCTGACCACATTCAGATCCTGATCCCAGTCTAGGCCCCCCCATAGAACAACAGGGTCCCCCCACCTCGAGGGCGCTTATGGTCATTCACAGACCAGGAGGGAGGACAGAACCTCACACACTGAGACCCTTGTGGGAGTGTTCCAAAAGCTCAGGAAGCACCCCCAAAAAACAGGCTTAGGCTGGGAAAATAAACCAGCAAAGAAACAAGAGGAAGACCATTGAGAAATATTTTGCAAATGAGCCCAAGAAGGATCAAAATACTCAGTCTGAAGATGAGGAAGCACAAGCTCCTGCATCTAAAGACTCCAAGAAAAAACAGAAATTGGGCTCAGGCTATGATAAAGCTCAAAAAAGACTTTGAAAATCAAATGAGGGAGTTGGAAGAAAAACTGGGAAAAGAAAGGAGAGAGAGATGCAGGAAAAACATGAAAATGAAGTCAGCAGCTTAGTCAAGGAAATCCAAAAAAATGCTGAAGAAAATAGCATGCTAAAAAACAGCTTAGGTCAAATGGATAAAACAGTTCAAAAAGTTATTGAGGAGAAGAATGCTTTAAAAAGCAAAATTGGCCAGATGGAAAAAGAGATAAGAAAACTCTCTGAGGAGAACAAATCCTTCAGACAAAGAATAGAATTCAGGGAGATTGATGAATTTACCAGAAATCAGGAATCAATACTTCAAAACCAAAAAAAATGAAAAATTAGAAGAAAATGTGAAATATCTCACTGAAAACAAAATGGATATGGAAAACAGACTTAGGAAAGATAATCTGAAAATTATTGGAATACCTGAAAGTCATGATCAGGAAAAGAGCCTTGACATCATTTTCAAAGAATTACTACAGGAAAATTGCCCTGATATTCTAGAAGCAGAGGGCAAAATAGAAATGGAGAGAATCCACCGGTCCCCCCGAGAAAGAGATCCCAAAAAACCAACCCCCAGGAATATTATAGCCAAGTTCCAGAACTCCCAAGTCAAAGAGAAAATATTACAAGCAGCCAGAAGGACACAGTTCAAATATAATGGAGCTGCAGTCAGGATCACACAGGACTTAGCAGCAACTAACATTGGAAGCTCGTAGGGCTTGGAATACAATATACCGGAAGGCAAAAGAACTTAGAATGCAGCCAAGAATGAACTACCCAGCAAGGCTGAATGTCCTCTTCCAGGGGAAAAAGATGGACTTTCAATGAACCAGGGGGATTTCAAAGGTTCCTTTTGGAATGGCCAGAGCTGAACAGAAGGTTTGATCTTCAGATACAGGACTCAGGTGAAGCATGGAGATTGGAGGAGAGGGGGGAAATATGAGGGACTTAATGAGGATGAGCTGCATGTATAGAAAAATGATACTGATAATTTTCATATGAACCATCTCTGTTAATAAAGCAGGTAGAGGGAGCTTTTATAGTTGAAGCACAGGAGAAAGCTGAATTCAAAGATAAAATATGGTGTAAAAATGGAGTCAATAGGAAAAAAAGGGAAATGGAATGGGAGAAAGAAAAAGGAGAGGGGGAATAGTCCAAGATATTTCACATAAAATTTTTTTTATTACAGTGAGCTATTGCAATGATATGGAAGGGGGGAGGCAAGGGGGAATGAGGGAACATTTGCTCTCATCAGAGATGGCTAGGAGAGGAAACAGCATATATACTCAATGGGGTATAGACATCTGGAGTAAGAAGGAGGGGGCAGCAGGGGGAAGGGGTGGGGATGTGAATAAAGGAGGAGAGGATGGACCATGGGGAGACAGTGGTCAGATATAACACATTTTCTTTTTTAGTTCTTGCAAGGGGCTGGGATTGGATGGCCTGCCCAGGACCATAGGGCCAGGTAGATTCTGGGCCTAAGGGGTGGTATGGGGGCTCAGGGCTTCTTGGCCCCAGGACCAGGGATCTGTCTGCTGTGCCACTCAGAGACCCTACAGCAGAGTCAGAGTGAAAGGAGAGAGAAAATATAATACATGGTAGTGGAGAAATAAGAAAGGAGGGAGTTGCGATCAGCAATGGCAACACTGGAAAAATATGGAAGTAACTTTTGTGATGGATTTATCATAAAGAATGTGATCCACCCACTACAGAGTTGATGGTGTTGGAACAAAGACTGAAGCACATTTTTTGTTATTATTATTTGGGGGAGGGTGCAGAGCAAGTGGGGCTGGGTGGCCTGCCTGGGGCCCCATAGCAGGGTGATCTTTGGGTGTCTGGGGCTGGATTCAGACCCAGGTGCTCCTGGCTCAAGGGCCAATGCTCTGTCTGCCACCCAGCCACCCCCACTATTATTACTATTTTATTTTATTTTGGGTCTTTTTTTTCTTTTTCTTTTTTTTTTTTCTTTTTGGTTTTTGCAGGGCAGTGGGGATCGGGTGGCTTACATGTCACATGGCTGGGTGATTATTGGGTTTACAAGGCTGGATATGGACTCGGGTGCTCGTGGCTCCAGGGCTGGTGCTTAGTCCATTGCACCACCTGGCCATACCTACAATTATTACTATTATTTTTTTAATTTTAATTTTTTTCTCTCCCCTTTACCTTTTCACCCAAGCAAGTCTATCTATATTCATGGGGGAGAGGTATTTTGTTTACTTGTAAACAAGTATATTTTATTAATGTAAAAAAAAACATTTGTATAAAATGAGAATAAAAAATAAATTAAAAAAAGAAAATGTGAAAGAATTTGAAGCATTAAAAGTCATGAAAAGAAAGATAAAACTTTATTAATTTTCCATAAATTTCTGAGCAGACTTCAATCTAATAGGATAGGAAAGTGATTGGATTTTGATTATAAAAATCTCTTGCAGTGGAGGAAAGGATACTTCATAGATTTAAAATGATAATTAATGAAAGAGTATCTGGAGATAAATTATTAGAATTGATGGAATAAAAATCCATTTGAAATACAAGAAACAGCTACAGATGTTAATATGCTCCCCCATGTCATAAATACCACATTAGCACCACAGACCTAGATTAGGACTTTTCTCAGAAAAAGTGTGGTGGCCCTGCCTTTCTAAAGCAAACGGACATTTGAGTTAGAAATAGCCATGTAGTCTTTCAAGAGTGGCAGAAAAAAAAAATACATGATCAGTAGTCTTAATGGCACAGAATTTGGATTCCTACAAAATATAAAAACTGACATATCCAAAATCATGCAAAAGCAATGCCTGCAGAGATGAAAAAAGATTTGATATTGATAGGACACTTCAGTCAATATTAGCCCATTTTTCATTCATATACAATCAAGCAAAAATGGGAAAGACACTTTGTATTTGGAACTTGAGAGGACAGTCAACTTCACATACTGATAGCAAGATGAGCAGTAAGAAGAGAATGAGTCAATATGATTACACAGGAGCAAGTGTCACCTGGAATGATAAATTCCTAAAACCTAAAAACCTAATCTAATTGGGCTTAATTATAAATAAAAGTTGACAAATGTTTCTAAGTTCTTAAAAAATAGTAAAATATTTTGAACATTATTTCCCAAATGCAAAAATGAAGTTATTTGTAAAAATTTATATCAATTGAGCTTCAAACATCAACCCATATGTGTGTTAGAGAAATCAGAGAAAGCCATACCCTACTTACTCAGATGTGGGAGCAAGAACCTATCAATACATCAATAAGAGATGGAAGAGTGGACAGTAGAATCCCATGAGTTTAAAATGACCCAAACTTCTTTTTTTAAGGATGATTATAAAAGGGATCTATAAGTTTACTTGTGAAATAGGAGAAATGACTAAGAAAAATTTTATTTAAGGGAGAGAGAGATTATTTTCTTCTTGAATTTTTGGAATTACCAGTACTATTTCTTTAAAAGCAAAATCAAGATGAGAAATGTGTGGTTAATATGTTTTGAAAGTTTTTAAAAGTATTTCCCCTACTTTCATTTTTAAAATTAAGTATTTTCCCCCAATTATATGTGAAAACAATTTTACTATTTTTCTGGTCTGTAGTTTGGTCTGTGAGTGAACACAAGCATACTCTCTTCCCTGAAACTGGAATCAGGATTCCATTCCCCTCTGGGCATGAGCTTTGCTCCTCATTCTGTTACTTCAATCCAAATTTAAGTATGGATATTATAACAGACTCCTGTGCCCACTACCAGCAATGGGACCCTGGTAATTTGCTTCTGACTAGCTGTCCAATTCCCTAAGGTCCCTGGGAGCAGCCACTGTCACTGTTGGGTTAGTTGTTCCCAGGACCTGCACTGGTTGGTTAAGGTGCCACCCATGTTCTTAATCTGCACTCAAATCTCCTATGAGTGCAGCAAACTGCCAATCTTCAAAATTATCTTAAAATTGTTTAACCCTTTCCTTTTGTGGGTTCTCAAACTCCAACATTTGTTTTAAGGAGTTATTTAAAATTGTTTGGAGATGAATTTAGAAAAGTTTGGATGAGTCCCTGCTTTTTCTTCATCATCTTGACCTTTCCCCAACAGGCCAATAAAATGTGTATCCAAGAAAAAGGCAAGTATGTTTGGCTACAACATGCAACTGCAAAAATTCTTTAACTTTTATTAAGCTTAGCTTGTTAGTGTGAACTTTAACAACTAATTGAAAATGTCACTTTGGTTCACAGATGGACAAAAGGATTTAAATATGCTTGGTTTTTTTGTTTGTTTTGTGGTGGTTTTGTGAGGCAATGGTTTGACCAAAGTTACACAACTAGCTATTCAGTGTCAAGTATCTGAGGTATGATTTGGTCCTACTGACTCCAGAGCTATTGCTCTGGCCTACCTAGCTGTCTCTCAAATATTTTTTAATATGTTTAAATTAACTTGTTCAAATCACATTGATCATTATGTGTTCTACTCTTCATGTGCCTTTTTATATTAAGCCTGAATATTTTACTTTACTTTTATCTTTAAATCTACTAATTCAGGTTTCTTATTGCACACATAAATTGCCTTTAACTTTCAAAAACCATCTGAATGTTTTAGAATGTTGTTCACTTATGGATTAAGGATTAAGCTAGATGGTATCTAATAACCTTTCCCTTTCTAAGATTCAGAATACATATATGTATATATATATATGCATATATATATATATATATATACATATATATATATATATCTTGAAACATAATCATCAAAAATTTGGAAGAAATAATTTTTTGTGATTTCTTAATATAAAGAAATAGTTTTACAATATTTTAATAATATAAACATAAAATGTAAATACAAACTAATTATAGCATGTAAAGGATTTCTCAAGATTGGAAGTTTTTGGTGCGGCTAGGTGGCGCAGTGTATAGAGCACCAGCCCTGGAGTCAGGAGTCCCTGGGTTCAAATCCAGTCTCAGACAATTAATAATTACCTAGCTGTGTGGCCTTGGGCAAATCACTTAACCCCATTTGCCTTGCAAAAAAAAAAAAAAAAAAAGATTGGCAGTTTTTAACCTGAAGTCCATCATGTTAAAAAGATAAATAGATAAACTGCATTTCTATAGAATTGATTTCTTTTGAAATTCAATGTATTTTTTATGGGTTTTTTTGCAAGGCAATGGGGTTAAAGTGGCTTGCCCAAGGCCACACAGCTAGGTAATTATTAAGTGTCTGAGGTCAGATTTGAACCCAGGGACTCCTGACTCCAGGGCTGGTGCTCTATTCACTGTGCCACCTAGCCGCCCCCAGATTCAGTGTATTTTATAACATATATTCAGAAACATTAATATAAGAAAGGATAGTAAAGTTTCAACAGTCTATAAAGCAAATAAAAAATGTTAAGAATCCTTGCTCTAACATGTCAGACTCTATTTTGTCAGTTGACAAAGCTGTGCTATTGTTAATTAAAAAAAAGAATCAAATTATTCCACAAATAACTTAACAAAAATGTGAGATGAATATATTTCTTAATCTTAGGTACAATCATGAGAGAAATAGGAACTATTATTTTGATAGAAATTTTTTTATTATTATTATCATCATTAATACCACTACCACTGGTTTCTCACTACTCTTGTATAATGGAAAGTTTGGAATCCAGAGATCAAATCTGGATCCTGCCAACGACTAAAGGGAAAAGTCATTTCCTTAAAATCTCTAAACTTCAGTTTCTTCATCTGTAAAATGTGGATAATTAAAACTTGTGCTCCCAGGATTGCTATAAGGAAAGGGCGTTCTTTTCAGCATGTGAGTTCTTTGAAGCTGTGAGTTATTCTCAATCCAATCAGCAGAAAAACAAAACTGGTGTTTACTCCACTGGAAGAAAACCAATTGACTTTGGACCCTCTCCTATGAAATAATAGTCCATAGTTTTTCCATGAAGGAGAATTCTATATAAAAAAATTAAATAACTCCATTTTAGTTTATTTATTTAATATAACATTTTATGTATCTTAATTATAAAAATAAAATGACAACCCAAGATATTAAGTCATTAAATAATAATTTCCAATTTCAGTTACAAATGGCTGTATTGGGAACAATAGCTCAAAGATCTAATTCTGCTTCCATAATTCAGGATTGCCTCCCATAAGGAAACATCTTTCTTCCCTGCATACTTACTTTTGTCTAAGCATTAGATATCATTTCCAGGAATGAATTCAAGATGTCAATAAACAGGAGAGTGCAGGCAGATTGTGAATTTCATTGGGGCTTATCTGTTTTAAAGTGAGTAACAGCATGACATACATATGTCTAAATCCAGTTCTTTGACAAACCATCATAGCCAGGCATCTGAACTTGTCAGGAGATGAGGCATATTACTTAACTTAGTCTTCTTAGTCTTATATGAACATCAAATGTTTGTAGAGCAACTGACATTGGGCTAATTTAAAATAATTTTTCCAATATCCTAAATTTTTAAGGAGAAATTTGTTATATCCTATGTCATAGATGACCATTAGTCATATCCACAATTTTTTCCCTTTTTTAAAGAATTCTCTTTACAGATGATAATGGTAGTTTTCTGAAATACATAGGTAGATTTTTTGCGGGGGGAGGTGAATTAAAAAAATACCTTGTCAACAAGAAACCTCAATACAGGGAAATAATATGATGCAGTGCAATGAACCCTAGACATGGAAGTCACAGCATTTGAGTTTGAGGCCAGCCATGTTGATTAACTTACTAGTTCTGAGACCTTGAACAAACCTCAGTTTCTTAAGCTTTAAGTGAAATAGGATTTTTTTTTGAGGGGGGAAACTCAGGAAATGATGTGTGAATTTCCTCAATTTATATTTTACCCTCTACTTCTAGGATGTCAGGGCAATTCTCTAGAAAAGGGAAGTCTAGGCTTTTTTTCTGGTCATGGCTTTCAGGTAGTCCAATAATTTTTAATTTATTTCTTTTGGATCTGTTTTCCAGGTCAGTTGTTTTTCCAATGAGATATTTCACATTTTCTTCTAGTTTTTCATTCTTTTGGTTTTGTTTTATTATTTCTTGGTTTCTCACAAAGTCAACAGCTTCCTTCAGCTCCATTCTACATCTAGAGATAATTTCCTTCAGAGAGCTTTATTATCTCCTTTTCCAACTGACCAATTCTGCTTTTTTAAAACATTCTTCTCATTAACATTATAGACTGCTTTTTCCATTTCAGGTACCCAGGTTTTTAACATGTTATCTTCTTCCATATTTTTTTTTGTATTTCTTTCACCAAGCTGCCGAATTGGCTTTATGATTTTCCTGCATTACTCTCATTTTTCTTTCCAACTTTTCCTCGGCCTTCCTTACTTGCTTTTCAAAGTCTTTTTTGAGCTCTTCCAAAGCATGAGACCATTTCCTATTTCTCTTGAAGTTTTTGAATACAGAAACTTTAACTTCATCATCTTCCAAGTGTATATTTTGATCTTCCATGGGACCCAAGTAATTTTCAATGGTCAGTTTCTTCTTTTTCTGCTGTTTGCTCATTTCCTCAGCCTATGACTGATTTACCTCACTTTCAAAATAATTTTCTTTGGGGGGGGTTCAGACACCCCTCCCCAGGAACTTCAATTCCTTTAAGGTCTTTTGAGAGGATCTGAATGCTCTACTGGTCTGTACTCTTGTCTGTGAATGACCACAAACCCTCCTCTCTTCCCTGGAGCTGTGTAGAGAGTCTCTACTATGACATCTGAGAATGGGCAAAGCAGCAAGGTTCTGTTCCAGAGATAGTAGAGAGATGACTATAGTCTCTCTTCACCTCCTTACCAGCTATGGGCTGTGGGCTGAGTCCTCTGGAAGCAGCTTCTGGGTGACTCTATAGTTTCCATGCCATGGCTGCCCTGAGGGAGGCTCTGGCCCTGAGGTTCATGCTTATTGTGGTGCAGCAGTGTTCTTTCACCTACACTCAATCCATCCTCAGGGTTCCCTGGAGCAAGAGGTCTGGAAAATGCTCCCATTGCCACTAACCCAGGCACCCCAAGGGAACTAGGTCCCCCATGGTCTGTTCCTAGAAGGTTAGAGATGATTTGCTCCATCGCTGCAGTGCCCCAATTCTGGTGGAACCTGTTCCATAGGTCAACAAAGTTGTCTTGGACTGGGAAATTCCTTCACTCAGTCTTTCTGGGCTCCTCTAAAATATGGTTAGAGTCCTAATTCAATGGCTTTTGGATCTTTTGGGGGAAGAGTTTCTGAGAATTCCTGTCCTCATGCCACCATCTTGGTTCTACTCCCTCAGTTATGTAGGTTTCAATACATTTCTTCTAAGCTACCCTGGAAGTATAAAGATCTATGTTCATAAGCACTAGAATTCAGAAATGCTTAACTTATTCAAGAGAATAAATCACAAGATTCCAAAATAAACCATAAAGTAGAACTCAAATAAATTGGACATATTCTTAGAACATTTATTAAGTCTTTTTTATGTTTTTCATAATAGCTTTCTTTGTGAAAATGAATTCTTTACAAGTTCATGCAGACATCTCAGAAAACTATAGGTTATTGATAGGGAAAAAGAAAGCATGAAGAATGAGACAAAGTTATAGAACGTTGATTTAATGAAAGAAGGCCAGCTTAACATTATACACAAGCCAAAAGATATTTTAGGAAGGAGGATTCAACTTCCTCAAAAAGTAGGTCATTCTGTTTTTGAACAGCTCCAATTGTCAGGAAGTTCTTCTATACCTCAAATCTAAATTTGTCCTTCAACTTCCATTCAGTGCTCCCAGTTTTGTCCTTAGGGACCAAACAGAACAAATCATACATAACCATCTACTATGAACACTATTTTATCTACAATTGCTTCATTCCTTCATTAAAAAAAAGATTTTTATGCTAAATTTTAACAATAAGATAAACATTTCCATATACATAATGGGACAGGTGGAAAAACATTTCTATAAGAAGTTGTAGATTTATGTTATTTATAGCTTCTTTTTCTATTTTTGTGTTAAAATTTATTTCATTTATGAAAAACAAGCACGTAACATAATATAATAAAAATATGATTGCACATGAAACTGCCAATCAATGTGTACAACTTGCTATTCCTTTTAAATATTACCATGTAGATTCCTTTTTTTCTTTTTTACTTTTCTTCCCACATTTTCCCACCTAGACATGGTCTTATCTTTTTGAATATATAGTAAATTCAATCTCTAAATTTCAAGTCTGTTCTACTTGACTGTGATTATTTCTAACATTTTAATTCTTTCCTGAGAAGATCTCCCTTATCCTCTGCTCTTTTAATCAAACATACTTGGAAGTCTTCTCTGTTAAAAGATCCACTTTTCCCCTACAGGATTATATTCAACTTTGCAGGGCAAGTTATTCTTGCAAGTCAAACTCTTTTCTAATGGAATATTGCATTCCAAGTTCTCCTATTATTTTATAGTGGAAGCTGTCAGATCTTATGGGATTTTGGCTGTTTCCTTCATATTTGTATTACTTCTTCCTGGATACTTACAGTATTATTTTTTCTCTGTGGCATTCTTGGGACTTTTTCTTTTGGAAGTGATTGATGGGTCACTTTGAGTCTAATAGATTTTGCCAATTTTAATTTCCAGAAATTTTTTCTAAAAATTAATGAAATTCCTAAAATTTAATATTGATTTTTATTTTAAATTATGATTTTTCATACTCTGACCAGTTTTCAGAACAATTTTTTTCAATCAATTTTATTCTATTTTTTCAGTTTTTAAAATTCTATTCCATTATTTTTGAAGTCTTAAAGAGTCTTTGATGCTTGTTTGGTTTACTCAAGTGTTTTTGAGTAAAGTTTAATTTTTTTCTCTTTTAACTATTTTCCTTTAACATATCTTCCAGAGTTTTTTTTTTAATTTTTAACATCTATTGAATTATTTCTTGTAAATATTCATAAAATCTTCCTGGAAAATCTATTTTTCTTTGAATCTTCTTTTGTATTTGTTGGGGACTTGCTCTCTTATTCTTGAAGTGGGAAGGATCATATCTAGACCTGCAACAATTTTTTATACTTGTTATCTTCCTGTATGTTCTCAACTCTATGCTATTCATAGCGCAGTGTTCTCTCACTCTCTAAAATGGCTATAGATATTCAACTTTTTGGTTTGTTTTTTGTTTTGTATTTTCCTCTCACTACATGTGGATGGTTATATGTCAATACTAAGCACCTGGTTAAACCATTTATAGACAATTGTCACTTATTAATTATCAAAACTATTTAGCTTCCTTTCCTTAGTCCCAACAACTCCCTAATCACATACTTTTCTTCCTTTCTTGACTCTTAATTCTTTACTCTTTCCTATTCTTCTTGAATCTACTACTTCTTGTCATACTCTTTTAGCCCTCCCTTAACCTTTCCCACCTTTCTTAATTTTCTGACATCTTGACTTTCAACCCCTTGGAAAATCTGAAACATTAATTAGACCTATATTAAATTATATAAAAAAGAAATAGTTCTTCAAATATTTCCTATCTTCAAATAGATCAACTTCTGATCTATTTCACTAGTCTAAACACTTCTAAGTCACCTATAGAATGTCTTCATCCTTATGGGACTTATGTCTTTTTCTTTTCTTCTAATATTTTCACCCAGAAGCCAGAAAAGTGATTTGGCTTTTTTCTTTTGTGAAAAATTAAGTTTATATTTTGGGACATGTCTTCTTCATTAGCTAATAAATTTAGAGCATTTAAAAAAAACTTTCCCAATTACCTAATCCATCCCCCTCATTTAACAGGGAACCCAATCCTGGAGAGGTGAGCAATCACAGTAATACAGTTGTCTTTTGGGACTATTAAGTTGTCACCTAGTAGATAGAGCACTGGTCTTGGCATCAGGAACATTCATCTTCATGGGTTCAAATCCAGTCTCAGACTACATGACCCTAGGAAAGTATTTAGTCCTGTTTGCCTCAGTGCTCATCTGTAAAATAAACTGGAGAAGGAAATGACTAACCACTTTGGTATCTTGGGAAAATAAGAATTAAAAAGGGTCAGATATGACTGAGATAACTGAATAAGAATAATATATTTGTTTAAAATACATTGTTCAATTTTTTTAAAAATTGAGTCATTATGAAGTTCATCCTCTTTATTGCAGGTCATGGTTCAACATTACAACATCACCTACAAATATTCAGGATATCTGTTCATCTTATTTTTTCACTCCAATCCAATCCAAGAAGAATTTGTATTTCATATCTGGAGGCAATATAGCATAGTATATAGATCATCAAATTGTAAAATTGTAATTAAAAAAAACATGGCTTCCCATATTGTCTCCTACACCTATTAGTTATATAACCTTGGGTAAGCCAATTAACTCTCAACATTCTTCACGACTCTCTTAGGCCATAAGTTGCAAAGCAGTTTCAAATCTACATTAATAAAGGAATTTTTCTTATCTAGAAATCCATATACAGATGAATTAGATATTCATCCCCATTCCCATTAATTGTATTCTATATGTTAGACATTTTATTGCAGGTTGGAGATATAAAGACAAAGCCAATAAAAAGAACTTATCCATTTTTAAGAAGATAATTTTCAACATTTGTGCTTAAGATTACATTGTAGAGGGGACAACTTGAAAGTGATGGGTATAATGAGGTCACTATTGCAAATGTCCAAGCAGAAGATGATGCAGATTTGAACTAGAATATTGTTGTCTGAGGGGAAAGGGTGGTCTAGATATGTAAAATAGGAGTCCACAAGGTCTGGAATCTGACAGATTCAAAAGATAAGGATGAGGTTCTAAATCTAGATGACTAGAGGAACAATGCATCCTCTTCAGAAAGAGAAAAATATAAAGCAGTTAAATTGAAATATTGAGGGTTAATAATGAGTTCCGCTTTGGTTAAATTGAGTTCCAGAGGCCTACATGAGATACAGTTGGAGATGACTAACAGGAAGTCAATGATACAGATATAGTGTTTAAGGAGGAGCAGAATATGTAATTCAGATCTAGTACTTTATATAAGAATAAGGATTCAACACAAGGCACAAATCTTTGAACTCCTTTTTTTTTCTTATCCTGAGTCATATTTTCAGAATTTTTTTTTAGGTTTGTACAAGGCAAACAGGGTTAAGTGGCTTGCCCAAGGCCACACAGCTAGGTAATTATTAAGTGTCTGAGACCAGATTTGAACCCAGGTACTCCTGACTCCAGGGCCGGGGCTTTATCCACTATGCCACCTAGCCACCCCCCAGAATTTTTTATATTTCCCCATGCCCACCTTTGCTATGATGTTAGCAAGTATTAAAGTGTCTGTTGGTGTAGCTTGGAGAGTATTAACTAGTTCTTTGTAGAATATCTCTTCTTCTTCATCATCTGCAACAGCTATAAGCATATCACTGCAATGTGTGGTGGATTAGCACCACTGGTGAGAGGAAATGCCCTTTCCATGGCTGCTCATCCACCTTTGGTATCCATCTGTCACTCAACTCTCACCTGTGTCTCCAAGAAGATGCTGCATGTGCAATGGACACATCCTAGTAAATCCTGTCAGTAGAGGAGCTAAACTAGTTAGGGGATAACTAATAGACCTTAAACTTGTCAGTGGATTAAGGGGTTATTGATCCCAAACATGGGAGATTTCTCCCAATGGACAAGGAGATGAGAACAGTCATGAAAAGGGTTAAAGTAGGTGCTGTGGTGCACTTAAGAGTCTGATCAGACTTTGAAGGTACCAGGGTCGTCTGCATCCTTGGTCATCACTAATATTACCACTGGGCTTCAGTGACTCTAGAAAAGAGAGTGAGGCTGCTAACTTTGTGTAACTCTGCCTCACTTGAACCCAATTCAAATGTAGGTGAAGACATCAACTTATGATATCATACCTTCTCTTCAAAATGAAAGGTGACAATAGGCATATCACCTGTAATTATCATGATGAACTTTGGACTTATCATAAGCCCTTGAATGTGAGATGACCAAGTATCCCATGAGATAAGGTTGAAGTGTCTTTATATTCTCAGGACTTATTACAATGGCTGGTACATAGTAGGTAGTTGTAGATATTAGTAGATGATTTATTGTTGCCTTGAGACACATAATAAAACTGACTCCATTTACTCCTTTTTTAAAGGAAAACCCATGACGCAATCTTTCTTTTAACTGCAAGTGCTTTATAGATCCTGGCTTCACTTAAAGTGAAGATATCCATCCTCACATGATTCATTTCCTCTAGTTCTATATAGATTTACTAGTCATCAAAAAAGCACCTCACATTTAAAGTGTAAACAGCTAAGTTATTTTATAGACAATTTCAAAACTGTCTATATCTGTCTATTTGTAGAGCATATAAAACCTGTCTAGATTCATGGGCCCCTTCCACTCTCATTATCACTGTCAGTCACTGCAAAAACAGAAAAGAGCCACCTAGAATGAAGAGATATTTTGTTTTCCCTTGTTCTGTGAGTTACCCTGGCCAAAGAATCCATCAGATTCACCAGACTCTTTGAACTTAGCTATTTTGGTCTTTTTGAAAGCTGACACATTATGCCTAGGTCCGTACTCAAAGTCTTTCAAGGTAGAGCCCATCATAGCTTGAATTGCACTAATTTAGCTTTAACTAACCAAATTCACTTGCATCATCAGTATAGGACTCTGTTTGAGGCAACAAGAGTCCCAGATGATTTGTTAGCATAAGAGTGACATGACAAGATTTTTGAATAAAAATATTATTTGTTTGATGCTCTGAAGTGCTATGAAACATATTAGAGAGAAAATAGTCTGAAGATGAAAAGACCCATTAGGAGCATGTTTCAACAGGAGAAAAAGGTGCTAATGAGAATCTTCATTAGATGGAAACAATGACAATATAAAGGATGTGAGATCTAGAGTGGAGATGATAATGGCAATACTTGCTAACATTGGAATTGGAGAGGAAAATGTCACAGATAACTGTGATTTCAATCTTGAAGGTTACTATAGATTACATTAGCTAAGGTAGGAAAAAGAACAAGTTTAGTCAGAACACAATAAATATGGTTTTGAAAATGTTTAGTTTGAATTGCTAGTATAACATATAAGTGGAGATGAATTATAGGTGGTAGGAGACAGGCTAGAAAATATATTTAAGTGTCATTTGGCAAGGTGATAATTGGTTTTTTAAGAGTAAAACATTGCTAAGGGAGTGAGATTAGAGACAAAATAGGGATATGAATAGAACATTGAGAAACACTTCAGATGACTCAGAAGAAAAGGAGAATCCTAGGCAAAAAAAAAAAAAAAAAGAGGAAAAGGGACTTGACCTGTAGGAAGAGACCCAAAAGGGTGTTAATTCTGAAGGTGAGGATGCATCAAATACTATAAAAAAGACAAGGGGATGAAAATGAAAAGAATATCCATTTGATTTAGTCATAGGAAACCACTGGAGAATTTAAATTAGTTCAAGTGTGGCAGAGGCATCAAAGAGAAGTTAGTAAAAATGTTGATGCATTCAATGTGTACAGCATTCTAAGAAGTTTGGCAATGAAGGAGTAGCATAAAATGTTAGAGAGGTTTAGTGTCTTCAAAAATCAACTAAAATGGCATCTCCTATAGAAAAGAGAAGCCTTTCCTCATTTTATGCCCCTCTCCTAAATTTGGTTATATATTTGGTTTAAATACATTTTTTTCTTTTTAGCAATTAACACAGCTAGTAAAGAATCATCAATTCAGGATTAAAGGTTTTGCAACATTTGCTCTGTGGTCACAACTCTATAGTTCTATTTCAGCTATGAGTTATTATATTTATGATACACAAATAGTTATAACCTTTTCAAGCCTTTGCATTGGTGCTTTGTTTTCTGTATTCAGGCATTCTTGGAAGTTTTATGGAATTTTTTTGCAGCGTAATGTTCATATTTTTTGACTCACGTTCTTCCAGGAGGTCTAAAATCCTTGGGAGGGAGGGGAGATTGTATTTTTGTTTATTCATCCTATTTTGGGGATTCATTTTGTTAGTTTAGAAATCACATTGTTATTTTTAACATTGTTCTTATTGTTGTTTGCTGTTTCTCTTCTTTAAGATTATTGGCAGGATATTTATATTGGCAATCATGTTTTCTCCTTTTGATTCTTTGAAGAAAACCACTATGACTGGACTTAAGTTTTGCTATTCTATTCATTATTTCTGCTTGTTGACCACAAAATATGTGATTTCCTCCCTTTTTAACTTATTTCAAGAATATTATTTTACTCTTGAAATATTCAAAAAAATTCTGCTGTATTTCCTGATCTCTTGAAAATAAGAATAATTCTCTGTTTCATTAGCTATTGGTTCAATTTCTTTTGACTTTCAATATTTATTTAGATGTTTGTTGTTATTTAAATATCTTGGGATCTATTGTCCCTTCTTTTTAATAAGTTGTCTATAGATTTACCTGCTTATGCTCTAGGTTTTTAACTGTTTATTTTCCCTGATATCTAGCCTTTTTAATTTTTTCCTTTATATTTACTTATTTCTCACTTTTTTGCTCCCTTGCTTTTTTGATAGATAGCACCCCAAGAGCTAGAGCTCAAACTGAGCTCAGTCTTATTCCATTTTGTTGAATTCACTTTTCCCTGATCTCAGTTCCTATACCTAGAGGCTTCTGGGAGAACAGAACTGGTCTCAGATAGATGCCAGGACCCCTTCTCTTTTTTTAGGTTTATTTAATTTATATATTACAATAAAAAAATCCTCCCACTAAAACAGAGACAGAAACCTGAAGAATAGTGAGAGAGAAAGAAAAGTGTACTTCAGTCTATGTTCAGATTCCAATGGCTCTGTCTCTGGGGTGAGTTGCCTTCTTTATCATAAGGCTACCAGAGAAGTTGCTTCACTATTTTTCCCACAGTTGATGTTACTAGCTGAATTTCCCTCCACTCTATACCTACCCACTCTCATTTATTATATTTTCTCTCTCTCCTTTCAACTTGTCCCTGCTCAGAATGTGTTGTATCCAAGTACCTTTTCCCACAATCTTCCTTCTAGTCTATCACCTACTCCCCCCTTTCCTCACCCATTTCCCCTTATCCAATTCCTTTCCTGTCATTTTTCTCTAGGGTAGGATAGATTTCTAGACTCCATTTGGTATGTATGTTATGTCCTCTCTGAGCCATTTCTGATGGGAATGAAGGTTCACTCATTCCCCTCTGCCTTCCCACTTTCCACTCCATGGAAATACTCATATGAAATATGTTGGCCCCTTTTCCTCTCCTTTCTCTTCCTCCTCCTCCCAGTACTTTCCTTTATCACCCATTGACTCCATCCTTTTACTTAATTATATCATTATATTCAACTCCTTCCTGGCAGCTTGTAGTATATTCTCTTTAACTTGGGAGTTCTGGAATTTGACTATAATATTCCTGGAAGTTTTTCTTTTGGGATCTCTTTCAGGAGGTGACCAAGGAATTCCTTCAATTTCTATTTTACCCTCTGCTTCTAGGATCTCAGGACAATTTTGCTATCTTAATTCTTGAAAAATAAAGTCTAGACTCTTTTCCTGGTCATGACTTTCAGGTAGTGCAATAATTTTTTTAATTATCTCTCCTGAATCAGTTTTTAGGTCAGTTGTTTTTCCAGTGAGACATTTCACATTTTCTTCTAATTTTTGGTTCTTTTGCTATAGTTTTATTTCTTCCTGATTTCTTACAAAGTCATCAGCTTCTTTTAGTTCCATTTTACATTTGAATCATTTTCTTCAGAGAGCTTTTTTATCTCCTTTTCCAGCTGGCCACTTCTGTTTTTTAAGGAATTCTTCTCCTCATTTGCTTTTTTTGTGTTGCTTTTTCCATTTGGCCTAAACTGGTTTTTAATATTTTATTTTCTTCAGGCTTTTTTTGTATTTTTTTTACCAAGTTGCTGACTTGGTTCTCATGATTTATCTGCATCGCTCACATTTTTCCTTGTAAATTTTCCTTTACCTCCCTTAATTGCTTTTCAAAGTCTTTTTTGTGCTCATCCATATCCTGAGTCCATTTTCTATTTCTCTTGGAGGTTTTGGATATAGAGCTTTGATGTTGATATCTTCTGGGTATGTATTTTGATCATCCATGGGATCAAAATAATTTTCTATGTTCAAATTCTTCTTTTTCTGCTGTTTACGCATTTCCTTAGCCTATAACTGATTTACCACACTTCCAAGGCTTTGGGGTTTTTTTTTGGGAGATCCCACAGGGTCCTCAATTCCTACAAGGTCTTATGAAACTGCTATCTTTTCTGTGCTCTGGTCTATGGATTACCACAAGCCCTTGCCTCTGCCCTGGAGCTGTGAGGAAGGTCCCTTCTCAGCTATGGTAGTAAGTTTCCAGACTGCAACCTGAATCTGAGTGTGGGGAAACATCAGAGTCCTGCCCCAGGGAGAACAGAGAGACCTCTGCAGTCTCCCCAGACCCCCTTACTGTCTGTGGGCTGGGAGCTCCGGGGATGCTGGGTGGCTTCTCTGATTCCTATTGCAGGTTCTCACCACAAGGCATTTCTGAGGCTGGTGTTCTGCTCTGCACCTACTCTGGTGAGGAAGAGTTTTCACACCACCCTTTCATGCTCTTCCCAGTGATCCCTGCACCAACAGATCTGGAAACTCTATCCTCTGCCATGGGCCAAGTGCCCCCAGGCACCTAGACACCACATGGGATTGTTTCTGGAAGGCTGGAGCTGGTTTCGCTCTGCTGTGGCTCTTTCCAACCCCCAGTCCCAGTGAAACAGACCTTTCCTGCAGATCTTCTAAGTTTTCTTAGACTGGGAAATTGTATCATTCAGTCTTTCTGTGGGTTCTGCTCCTCCAAATTTTGGCTAGAGTTATAATTTGACAGCTTTTGGAGTTATTTGGGGAATGAGTTTCCAGGAATCCCTGTCTTCAAGCCACCATCTTGGCTCCACCCTGTCTCAAAAATCCAGGACCCCCTCTTTCAAACCTGCTGCAGTACCCCACATACTCTAGTCCCTTTCCACTGTTCTGTTTGCTCTTCATTTTTTTTTATTTCAGCCACTCCAGGCAGAGAATGCTTTGATGTTTTCATAATTCTCCTTGAGTTAATGAGTGGACAGAATTAAGACCAACTGCCTATTTACAGCATGATATTGCAGAAGAGAATGTAGCATTGTAAGGAAGATGAGAAATGCGTTTCAGAGACATGATAATTGGTAGACTGGGTTACATTCCATGCCAAAGAGTGGGGATTGATGAATGGTTGAGTGGCCTCATAAGGGATTAGTGTTTTCTACTATTCATAATATTATCAATGTTAGGTTTCTTGGTGTCTTAGGCTATAGATAGAGAAACAAATGATTCACCTATTTTGCTTAATTACTACTTGGGGATTTTTTTTAATTAGAAAGAACTGAAGATTTCTATAATTCTATATTTATTTATTACATGACTCAGAAGTCTCCAAATTATTTCATTAATACACCGAAAAATTAAATGGTACTGACCAGTAGCTATAGAAGAGGTATATTGGTTTAATTAGGTAATTTTGAGTAATGAGTTAATATTATTTATTGTATTTTAACTTTTCAAAACTAATTTATTAGAATGCCAGTGAGGACAGAAGCATGAGAATGAAATTTGAAAATTTGAAAATATGTTCCAGAGTATTCACTTGTAGATATCATTCTTTTTTCCTACCCTAATAACATAAGGAAGCATCTGTTATCATAATGGTACTTTCTCTGACAATATGTGGACTATAAATGAGACCATAAAATCATTCTAAATCTTGAAATATGCATGTTTACATCAGAAATATGAGAGGAAAATCAGACATGTTCCATCATTTCAGTCAATGGCTAAACTGCCAAAGGCAGATAAAGTAGATTTGATTCCCCCAAATGAATTGAAGGGGAAGGAGAAAACTGTCCTCAAAAATGTGTCAGGCCTGATACTGTACAGTAGACCAAACAGAAAATAAAAGAAAAAAAATAATTTGAAAGAGACAGTCCCCAAGAAGAAAGCCAGCAACATCATCTATGGCTTCTTTCCCAACATCAAACAGGGGAAAAAAGAACTCCTAATGCAAAGAGACAATCTAGATTTTATTTCATTGAGACTTGTTGGGTTGCAAGAAGCTTTTTCAAATGTTTTCCTGAAATCACTAACCAACTCAGATTTTTTAAATTATGATTTATTTATTTTTAAATCCATATGCACATGCATATTTTTAAGTTATAAAATTTCCTTCCACCCTCCCCGCCCACCCCCCTTCCCTTATCAGTGAACAGTCAAGTTAGCATTCCACATACATATTTTTAATAAACATGTTTACAGATTAGTCATTTTCCATATGTGGAACCAATTCAGATATTTAAAAATAAGAGATAAAAGTAAGAGAAAGTGAGGATGGTCCTCAATAAATATGTAATTACTTAATCATTTCCTCATTTCCAGCAATCAGAATCCCTTACCTTTCTTCAGCCTCAGTTCAAGTAATAACATGGCTATGAAATCTTCCCTACTCCTTATGATTATTTTTTTTAGTTTTTTTTTGCAAGGCAAATGGGGTTTAAGTGGCTTGCCCAAGGCCACACAGCTAGGTAATTATTAAGCGTCTGAGACCAGATTTGAACGCAGGTACTCCTGACTCCAGGGCCGGCGCTCTATCCACTGTGCCACCTAGCCGCCCCTCCTTATGATTATTAGTGTTCTCTCACTTCTCAATAATATTGTATCTGATACATGTCTTTCTATGTGGTGTTTTTTGTCACCAGTAGAATATAATCTCCTTTTGGAGGTAGTATATATTGTTTTTGTCTTTGAATCCATTTGTCTGGCATAGTAATGTGATCACAGTAGACAATTTTAAAATATTTGTTGAATTAAAAGGATGTTTACATTTCATGATATAAAATCCAAACAATATTCCATAAGAGGTGCTAATCTATTTTTTGTTTCATTTTATTTATATTCATAGTGCATTTGGATGTGAATTAAAGGTTCCTTTTCCCAGAAAAATGAATTGTCTAATTTTTTAATATACTAGGAAATTCTCAAAAGTCTATCTGTGATTCATCCCATATTTGCAAATATAAACAATCATGGCATCATCTTCAAAAGGTAGACTGAAAAGATCAGAGATAAGCAATGGATAGAGGGAACACTATTGCTCAACTGACATGTAATGAAAATGCATGATTTCTATCTACATTTATTGAAATCAGAAAGATTTTTATTTTAGTGATTGGTGCATGAATTTGAAACATTTTTTTTAGATTTTTGCAAGGCAAATGGGGTTAAGTGGCTTGCCCAAGGCCACACGGCTAGGTAATTATTAAGTGTCTGAGACCAGGTTTGAACCCAGGTACTCCTGACTCCAGGGCTGGTGCTTTATCCACTGCATCACCTAGCTGCCCCAGAATTTGAAACATTTTATAGAACATTAGATATTTTTCAAAATATTGATCAGCTTCACCTTTTTTCTCTATTCGTTTGTAAAAAAAATTTTTTAGTATGGAATGGCTTTCAAAGTCAGAGAAGGGTGCAGGGGATCTCTAGACTAAGAAAAAAATAACAAAAAAAACATTTTTTATTAAAAAGTCTATGACTAAACTTCCTTTAAGAAAGACATTAAATAAGGAACTTAATATCTTAATTTACAGAAACTAAAGAAATTGAAACTCTGGTTTCTTTTTATTTGAGGCAGTTATGTGACTCAGTAGATAATATAATTAACTTGAAGTTAAGAAAATCTGAGTTCACATGCTGCCTCAGACACTTTTTAATTATGTGACCCTGGGAAAATCACTTCACCTCTCTGCCTCAGTTTCATCTGTTAAATGGGGATAATAGTAGTAATTACCCTGACTACAAAGTAGTTGAGAAAATCAAATGAGGTATTACTTTGCAAACTTGCAAGTCACACATGTTTGTGTAATTATATATATGCTACTATTCTCATTAACATTAAGAAGGGTAAACCTGATACAAAAAATGAATCTGTATTCAAATTAGCTTCAGTAAAACTTTTATTTTTATCTCAGTCTTCATTGAAGGGCAAAAACTAGTTATGCAATTCAAACCTTCTCTTATCCTTTCTCCCACCATATTTCTCCCTCCCCACACACTTTCTAGGGAAAAGAAAGAAGGTCAACACTGAAAATGGTCAGAGACAATAAAGAAAGATACTGAATAGTTTTGGACTATTTTTCTACACATATGCACACGCAGAGAGAGCCTTGTGCATGAGCTGAGTTGCACCAGTTTTGGAAGGCAAGTGCATCTTCCTGATTAAAATAGCTTTCACTGACAAGTCGAATATCAAGTCATTCAGCTGAATCAACTCTCATCAGTGGCAAAGTTTCTAGGGAGTCAGAGTTCTGAAGACAGGCCAGTTCAAATCACTCCGGGAGAGACAGATATGCCATCAAACTGCTGCTGGTCTCCTGTCAAGAAATATGTAGTTTGTGATTAATAAGTAGAGGGAAAAAATTTAGAAACTCTAAACTTCCTGCCAAAGTATTGACTTAGCTAGGATTAGGTACTTCCCTTGCTCTCACTCACAAAGTCTGGATTATTCTCTCTGTCGCCAAGCTGTCATCCTAACGCAAAGTTGCTAAATGTTCTCATGAGCATTCACTGAAATAGGCTGTTCTTAATTTTACCAGACAACTAATTATAACTGGGATGATATAATGAAATATGGAGGAAAGTTGGAGACTGACAAGTCTTGTAAATTCCAAGTATAACCTTAACCCAGATATGCCAAAAACTATTGATTTCAAATATAACTGCAGAGTCTATTAAGCTCAAGAAAGGGGTTAGGAAGAAAGAAAATACTTTTAAAAATATTAGTCAGAGAAATGGTATTTTTGGAATTATTTGTAATATCCCATCCCATATGTTATTGAAGACAATCTTTGTTGGGTCTTTTGTACACTGTTGTTTATCTTTTATGATCCCCTACATAATACTGAAGGGATTAGTATATTAAAGGTTTACTGGATTGGCTACATTATATCAGGTTTTGTACACTGTTGCTTATTCTCTGTATGATCTCCTACATAATGTTTAACAAATCTATTGATGATGGGATAGAATTTTTTAAGTTATTTATTCATTTATTTTTGAATTTTTACAATTTTTCCTCTAATCTCACTTCCCTCCCCCCTCAGAAGGCAGTCTGTTAGTCTTTTCTTTGTTTCCATGGTATACATTGCTCTAAGTTGAATGTGATGAGAGAGAAATCATATCCTTAAGTAAGAAAAATAAAGTATAAGAGATAGCAAAATTACATAATAAGGGTTTTTTTTAAAATTAAACGTAATAAGGGGTGGCTAGGTGGTGCAGTGGATAAGAGCACTGGCCTTGGAGTCAGGAGTACCTGAGTTCAAATCCGACCTCAGACACTTAATAATTACCTAGCTGTGTGGCCTTGGGCAAGCCACTTAACCCCATTGCCTTGAAAAAATCTAAAAAAAAAAATTAAAGGTAATAGTCTTTGGTCTTTGTCCAAACTCCACAATTCTTTCTCTGGATACAGATGGTATTCTCCATCGCAGATAGCCCAAAATTGTCCCTAATTTTTGCACTGATGGAATGAGCAAGTCCATTAAGGTTAATCATCACCTCCATGGTGCTATTAGGGTGTACAATGTTCTTGTGGTTCTGCTTATCTAGCTCAGCATCAGTTCATGGAAATACTTCCAGGCATCTCTGAATTCCCATCCATCCTTGTTTCCATCATATACGTATGCCACTGTTTATTAAGCCAATTGATGATGGGCATAGTACATTAAAGGTTCACTAGATGGCTCCATTTAAACAGCTTCTAAGAGTAATCCTCACCTGATGTCCTTTCTATTTATTAATATTCGTAGAGATTCCAAGATTTTATTTAATGTTGAGTATAAAAGTAATGTTTCATGTTTCTCAAGCTGTGTGAAATGAACATTTTTTCACTTGGCTGCAATTGCTACTTGTACAAATACATACAATGCACACATACTTACATACCCAAGAGGTTCATCTTGCCTTAAGAAATACCTATATGAAGATTTCAGTAGAGACAGATGTAGGGGAACTTCTACAGCCAAGTTTCCCTAACATTCTCCTTCAAGCCACTTTAAAATAATTCTTCATGTCAAATTCTGGTATGGTAAAGTCAATAAAATATTAGGGAAGGATATCTTTTCCAGCATAAAATAACTTAGGAAATCAGGAGAGAAGTATGATATGAGAGTGGAGGCTTGCCTGGAGCATATGATTGAAACATTAATGGTGGCATTGATAGTGGTGATAGCAGCATGAGCAGCAGCTTCAGGAGCTCTTGAACCAGAGATGCTAAAGGAATCAGGCAACAAGTCACAAAGACATTATGAGGCCCCCTAGTACTAGGCAGAGGACTAGAGACTGGTTGTCAAGTTGATTGACTATATCCACTCTTGGATGACAATTCAAGGGCAGGGTAAAGTAGTTCAGACATGAGGGATAAGGGACCTAAGAAGCAGTATCACTTGAGGTCACAATGGATCAGAAGCTCTTCCTGGGTAAGGACCAGAGTTTACACTAGGAAAGCAGTGGTTACATCTCTCCCTAGATCACACCACATTGAATCATCAAAAACTTCCAAACCTTAGAAATAGCTATGACAATAGAAGCCCTTAAAAGCCTAAAACTTGAAAGAGTTCCTCTCTCTCCATCCCTAATACCAAAAACAGAACTCAATGTTAACATGAAATTCCAAGTCCAGAAATATTCTGCAAAAATGAGAAAATAAGAATAAATGTTTCTGACTATAAAAAACTAGCATGGTGACAGGAAAGATCAATACAAACAAAGAAAATGATGTCAAAAAAAGCTTAAATAAAAGCATTGAAGCACAAATTGGGCACAAATTAAATGATATTCCTGGAAAAGGTTAAAAATTATTCTCAAAATCAAATTAGAATGGTTGGGGGATATTGAATAAAGAGTAAGGGAAGCAAATTGTAAAAAAAAAGCAGTTTGGTAAAAGAGTTCAAATGACTTGACCAAATGGAGAAAAGAGAGACAAAAGTTCATTAAAGAAAATAATTCCTTAAAAATTAAAATTGGGTAGCTGGAAGCTAAGGATTGCATGAAATATCAAGATACAATAAAAAGTCAGTTTTTTTTTTAAAAAAAAGAAAGAATGAATTACCTAGCTGTGTGACCTTTGGCAAGTCACTTAACCCCACTGCCTTGCAAAAACTTAAAAAAATGAAATGTCTCATCAGAAAAAACTACTGACTTGGAAAATAGACTAATGAGGAAACAAAATATCATTCTTTCCAGATGAGATGATGCTATAATTAGGGAATCCTAGGTAATCAACTAAAAAACTAATTTGGTAGAGTTGTAAGATATAAGATTAAACCCTCATAAATCATCACCATTGCTATATGCTACAAACAAAACTCAATATAAAGAGCTGGAAAGAGAAATTTCAGCTTCAAATAAATACAGATAATTGGGACTCTACTTGCTAGCACAAATCCAAAGTCTATATACACACAATTAAAAAACACTTTTCCCAAAAATAAAGGCAGGGCTTAAAAACTGGAAGCAATACTAAATATTCATGAGTAGGTTGAGCCAATATAGTATAAATTATAACTTCACCTAAGTAATTTATTTATTCAATGCCATACCAGTCTCACACCATATGCAATAAAAAGGTCTAAGGGAATAATACATTATTTAGAAATAGGGACACCATAAGCAAATTAGGGGAGTATGGAATAGTTTACATGTCAGATTTATGAATGATAAAATAATTTATGACCAAATCAGAGATAGGGAGCATTACAAGGTATAAAGAAAGGAATAGTGTTTTATAACACCATTGCTTTTAAAAAATCACCTGATACATGAGAGGGATGGGAGTTTTCCAACTTCTAAAAATAAAATTTTTCTATTCTAGGTTTGTCTTTATCTGTAAGCAATAGATTGCGGAGTTTCTATTTTTTTTTCCTGTCACAGTCTATCATTTTATTTTAAGGAAAAAAACATCCATATTTAAAATCATAATTTTCATTTTCCTCCATTTGTATTTTTTATTTGTATTTTTACTTGGTAATGATTTTTTTGTTCATTTTTTTAAGTCAGTACTTTCTCTGATATTTTAGTTTGCTTAATCTACTTAAAGGAAGCTATTCCTATAAGCATTTTTCTAATAATCCTCACCTTCCCTCTTACTGATCAATTCTTTCCCTCAAATTTAAAAAAATTGTTATATTATTGAATCATTTTTCTTCATTTTATTATCTATTCTCCTGTCCTCTTCCACTTTCTTTTCCTCATCTCAGTTAAGGAGTTAAAAATTTTTTGTACTCAGATGTTTTCTTTCTCTACTATTTTTCTTTTCCTTTTCTTCCTAAATTTCATCCTTTTATATTCTAGTCTGCATTTATGCCTCGATTTATGTCTATATTTCTTCTTCCTATTCTATTTATTTATGCTTCCTTTAGTTTCTGATTTCTCATTGAATTATAGCTTCTAAAGTAATATACCCCATTTATGACCAATTTCTGTTATTCTTTTGTAGATTTTATCCCCCCCACTCCTATTTCTGTTGTTTTCATTTTTACATTATCAATGTATAAGAGAATTAAAGATGATAGAAGGATTTTATCATGTGGGAGAAATTTGCCTGTGAATGAAGTCATGTGGTTCAATTTTAGCCCCATGTCTCTTACTCTTGATCATTTTCTTTTGCATACACTCTTCTCTCTTGTTCTGTGACCTCCTACCTTTCCACATGCTGGTTCTCCTCCTAAGGCAATATTGTTATAAGGAAGCCCAACAATCTCTCAGAGGAAATTATCTCCCCATTGGTATCTTTTACAGTTGTGTCCAACTCTTCATAATATCACTTGGGTTATTTTATATTTTTAGAATAAAATAAACATTTTTACAATATAGTATAATAAAAAATATGATAGCACATAAAACTGCTAATCTATTATGTATAGCTTAAAATAATAATGTTATATATACATTTATTTTTTCCACCACCCCCCAAGCTAGAGAAGCAACTATTAGGCATGTGTTTATATATACACACACATATATTAACATCTATGTAAGTTCTATACGGATATATGTAAAACCATTCTGTACATACTTCCATTTATCTCTTATTTCTCTGGATGTAGATTGTGTCTTCCTTCCTTTTTCCTTTGTAGTTAATTTGGGTTTTTATATCAGTCAAAATAACTTACTTGCTCAAAGTTGCTTTTAAAATATTACTGTTACTTGGTTCTTCTCATGTCATTCTTTATTATTTCAAGCAAGTCTACCCATGTTTTTTTTGAGATCACTGATCTTATCATTTCTTATACCCCAGCAGTATTCCATCACAATCAAATACCATAGCTTATTCAATCATTCCCCAATTGATGGGAACTCCCACAATTTCTAGTTCTTTGCCACCACAGAGAGATCTATTATAAATATTTTAGGACATATATTTTATTTTCTCCCAAATCATCTCTGGAAACAGATCTAATAGTGGTATTGCTTAATTACAGGGTATGAACAGTTTAGTAAATCTTTGGTCAAAATTTCCAGATTGCTCTCCAAAATGTGTAGATCAGTTCACAATTCCACCACCAATGAATTATTATCCTGTTTTTTTCACATTTCTCCAATATTTGTTACTTTCCCTTTCAATCATTTTTAATCACTTTTTGAAAGGTATAAAATATCTCAATTATTTTAATTTATATTTCTCAAAACAAGAATGATTTAGAAATTTTTTTTTTATTTATGGCAGTGGAGTTATGTGACTTGCCTGAGGTCACACAGCTTGGTGATTAAGTGTCTGAGGCTGGATTTGAACTCAGGTATTCCTGACTCCAGGGCTTGTGCTCTATCTACTGTGCCACCTGGCTGCCCCTAGAACATTTTTTCATATGACTATATATTGTTTTGATTTCTTCAACAGAAAACTGCCTGTTCATAGTCTTTGATCATTTTTCACTCGGGGAATGACTCCATCTTACTGATTTTACAATGTACTTTGTATAAAATCCAAGGGAAGTTTGGTTTCTCTAGCTCATTTAAAGATTGAGGTAAATAGGGTTAAGTGACTTGCTCAGAGTAATGCAACTAGTGTCTGAGATCAGATTTGCTCTCAGGAAGATGTCTTCCTGATTGAAATCCCCTGTACCACCCAGCTGTCATATCTCCCTGAGCATCAGCAGAATATAGACTACTGATTAGATTCATCATAACTACCTTTTTTTCTCATTATATTCTTGTGGAAGTCACCTTCAGTGGAAACATCTCCTCCATGATGTCTAGAGCTCCCTTTTTTATTTCCTCTGTTTTACAGTTCCTCAGTTTATAACCTCAACGAATTTCTTGTATCCTCTCTTTTGCTGAAGCTAAAGGAGTTGTGCCCCTTATATCATCTCCCTTTGGACTTGAGTAAGTGATAATATTTTTTTCTCTCTCTCTTCCTTTTCACCTCTTATACACTCTATATTCTATAATTTAATCCCACACCACAGATTATTTTTGTTCCTTGGTGGGTTAGATTTGGAGGCTTAGTTGATATTTCAGTTTTGCTCCTTCAATATCTGTTAATTATTCTTTAAATAAAAATTTTATTGAAATCTTTTCTTTTTATATAATTTGGATTTCTTCCAGTAACTTCCCCTCCTCCTTTCAGAGAACTTACCTATATAGCAAATAGTATTTGAAAGAAAAGGGGAAAGAAATTCTGCAAAAATATTCAATATATTGCAAAAACCAAATAATATGTGCTGAATATAGATCTCATTCCAAGGACCTCTGCAAAAAGATGGGGTAGGGGTCCATTCTCACATCATTTCTTTGAAGGCATGGTTGCTTTTTGATATTATGTAATATGCATTTTTGGTGTTTTAAAACTGTCCTTTCCATTTGTACTATTAAGTAAATTTTTTGTACTTCTTAGATAAAAACACTGAATCAAATTATATTAAATTGTTCTTTATTTCTTTAAAAAGCACTATATGTGTCTCAGAAAACACATATTTTTTTGTATTTTATAGATATTTGGAATAGGATATTCCTTCCTATTATTATTATTCCTTCATATTATTATTTGGATTTTGCTATTTATATCAGTATAGACTTATTTTGTAGTCTACAACTTTGCTAAAGCTATTAAGTATATCAGTTCAAATTTTTGAATTCAAAGAGCATCTTAGATTTTCTTCAATAGTTTTTAACAAATCATCCTATCTGTTGTGAATAATCTTGCTGTATCTTCTCATTTCATTTATAATTATTTCTGTATAACTTCTGAGTTTACTTATATCAAGATTGTCAAAGCTGTATTATTCATTGCTTTGATTAGTTTATCTAATCTAAGAATCTTTATCTAAGGATCTCATATTAGGAGTACCAACAACTCTTTTATTCATACTACTCTTCCTTCTCTCCTTTTCCCAACATTTTTCATTATCCTTGAAAAAACAGAAGAAAGTTGCATAAGAACTAGGGACATTTTGTACTATTCTTTTATTCATAAATTCAATAAACTTATAAGCATTTTAAAACATCTATCCAGTGCTAGATGCTAGGGATATCTCCAGTTCTGATTCATTGCTGACCACTGGATTCAGGTGGCTAAGGAGAAGAAAGTGAGACTGATGAGTGAGCATAGCACCCACTCACTCAAATCTAATTCACATGCTTGCCATGACATCATCTCCCTGAGATCATAGTCTTCTTCGAGAAAGAAGGCCAAACAACGTCACCTAGAAGCTAGAAATATAAGTTAAAAAAACTGAAGGTGACTATTAATAATGGGAATAAAAATTGATTATGTAAGCACTTAAATAAAAATGCATAAAAACTGAAATATCAATATCTATTGATAATAACAACAATGAAATGTAATTATATTAAAGGCTCACTTAAAAAATTGAAAATTAGAGAGTAAATAACTTAATCCTAAAGATTTGTTAAATCAAAGAAGAAATCAAAGGAAAATTTCATTAAAGTTAATGATGAAGACTCTACATTCCAAAACTTTTGGAAGGCAGTTAAAACAATATTTAGGGGGGATATTTCTATCTCTAAACTCTTTTATTAACAACAACAACAAAAGGAAGCTGCACCAATGAATTGAGAATAAATTAAAAATCCAATTAAATACCTAAGGAGAAATATGAAAATTAAATAAGAAACTGACAAATTAGGAAACAAAAAATAAAAAAAAAACTGAGTTGTTTTAAAAATAATATAAATGTATGACTTTGTTATTAATATTTCTATTTTTCTAATATTATACCAATTCCACATTCCCAATATAAATTCAACTAAGTATATAATCTCAGTGATATGTTGTTTTTGCCTATCTGCTAGTACTTTATTTACAATTTTTCATATATTTTTATTGATGAGTCAATTCAATGAAAATTACGCTACCTGAATTAAGTCAATTCAATAAAAATTACAATGCTACCTGAATTAATTTAGTTATTTGTGAAGTAAATTGTCAACAGATTACTGCTCTGTCATTTCTCAGTCATGTTCCAACTCTGTGACCCCATTTGGGCTTCTCTTTGCAAAGATACTGGAGCAGTTTGCCAATTGTTTCTCAAACTCATTTCACAGAGGAAGAACTAAGGCAAACAGGATTAACTGATTTGTCCAGGGGCCCATTTAATGTCATATTAGGCCATATTTGAACTCAGGAAGACAAGTCTTTCTGACTGCAGACCATATTTTTATCCATATATGCTTTTAGCTGAGCACAGTGCACATGTGCTAATTAATAATTGCATGTTGAATTTGATTTGTTTTCTCTACCAAAAGGATTGACTTCTGCCTTGTAAAGGATACAAACAACACTACAATCAATACTACAAATTGCTAAGAATTAGGGATGGCTAGGTGGCGCAGTGGATAGAGCTTGGGCCCTGGAGTCAGGAGTACCTGAGTTCAAGTCCAACCTCAGACACTTACTTACCTAACTGTATGACCTTGGACAAGTCACTTAACCTCATTTGCCTTGCAAAAACCTAAAAAAATTGCTAAGAATTGTTCCTAAATATAAATAAGAGATAAAGACAAAACACATAATTAATCTTGATTAAATTGAGTTCTCTGATACAGATGAACTACATTCTCAGGTACTAAAGGTCAATGGGATTTTTGAAATATCACTGTTTAAAAAGATAGTGGATAACAGGAGAAAAATTAAAGGTTCTAGGGGAAGACAAATATACAATTTCTTTAAAATAGAAGGTAACAATTTCAATTATAAGGAAAATTCTAAAATGTATTTATAACATCCTCTCTGCTGCTACTTCCCAGCTTTTATTTATGTTGGTAGTTTGGGTCTTCTGAGGACAGTAACTACAACTCACCCTAGCTTCTAAAAGTTGTAACAAAGAAAAGTTATTATAGGCAAGATGACCCTAGTTCTAGAAGAGGACAAATGTTCAAATTTTTTTTAAAATAGAAGGTAACAATGTTTTTCTATAGCCTTCATTTCAATTATGGAGAAAATTCTAAAATATAGTTATACCATCCGCTCTGCGGCTACTTCCCAGCTTCTATTTATGTTGGCAGGTTAAGGTCTCCTGAGGACAGTAACTTCAACTCTCCTTAGCTCCTAAAGGTTTAACAAGGAAAAGTTATGATAGGTCAAGACAACCCCTTCAAATTAAGTAACAAGCACCTTACCAAGAACTCATAATGGCCATTAATGAAGCAAAGTGGATACTTTATTGAAACCTTCTTAAGACTGGTGTCCCAAACAGAAATGGTCATAAAATCATGGTCTTTTATCTCCTGCTAGAAACACAAGTCCCTCCCATGTCCCCAGTTGACCTGGCATTGCAGAGGTCAAAGGACCATCTGAAGCATTCAATTCTCTCCCCATTTGGGTTCTAATTCCTTAGCAAACCTCGTCTTCCCCACAATTTGGTAACCAGGTCCTTAAGAGGCAATACAATGATAAGTGAATCAGACACCTAGACTGGCTCTAGTTTATTCACTAATTCAGGCAACAATCTAATTCTGTGGTCTCTTGCTTTCCTGTGGAAGGCTTATCTACTTCTTTATAGAGAGCAATTTCTTTTGTTCCCAGCAAGATGTAAATTAGCTTCATTTACATTTGCATTACCACTGATTGTACATCAATTCACTTTAGTTTTTTCCTTCATACTCCCTAGCTGTTTCTCTATAAGACATAAACTCCTTTCCTCAGTTTCCCATAACTAATCTAGAAAGCAAAACTAATCACTTATCATACAGGTGGAAAGATTTTTCAAATAAATCCCACTTTTAGATAAAAGTTTATTAAGGCTGGATGACTTAACTCCCATGTAATAATAAGAATGAATGCATTTGGGGCATTTTGCTTTTGAGATGCCTTAGGGACATCCAAGTAGAAAACTCAAGGAGACAGTTTAACATTTGGGACTGGTGCTCAGGACAGAGAACATGTATTGATTTGGAGCAATGGGAGTATGGGAGACTCCTAATGGAGATCTTAATTGAAATCACCAAGAGCCAATCTAGAAAGAAAAGAAGAGATAACCAAAGACAGATTCCTGGATACACTCATTCATTAGGGCAGGAGATGAATGATCTGCAAGTAAAGAAGATTCCAGTGGATTAATCCACCACACACACATATGTTTGCATGAATATGCATGTATATATGTACATACATACATGAAATTACAAGATCATCTCTATAAATGAATGTTTTTCCCATATAAATCATTGTGTAAGCTAGTCATACTCTAATCATTGCAGAGGAAAGAGCCAATGTAAATCTAGAGAATTACAGGTGATTACACCATTTTCTTCTTGTTCACTAAGCAGAGAGCTCTTGTGATACAACAGGTTTCATGTTTAACTTTCATATCTATGGATTTCCAATGCAACTCTGACATTACCCTTCTGATGAGAAGAGATAAGCCTGTTCCTGATTAATCATGGGCCTTTCTGATCTACACTATTTATCTTGGCCCACAAGCATTCTGTAAGAATGCCTGCCTAATCATAACTGGTGACCCTGGGCAGTTCTAATCTGCTTTTCAATAGATAATGAGGATTTTCCTTTTTCTAATCCAACTGAAACCTCTCTTTAGCTTCCTATTTCTCTTTTACCCATTTGAAAATCATTTTTAATCTTTTCCTCTAAGTATGTATAAGTTATAAAACATTATGTCTTTCTAATAATGGAAGAGTTTGATAAGAACAAGTACTAAAATCAGATATCCTGACTCAAGGCAGTGACTTCTATTCAACACTGATTTCTCATATATTGTGATCTCTTCTCCCTTCTCTCTTTTCCCCTCTCCCTCTTCCTCTCTTTTCTCCTCTCCCTCTTCTCTCCTCCTTCTCCCTTCTCTCCTCTCCCTTTCTCTCTCCTCTCCTCCCTCTCCTTTCTCTCCCTCCTCTCAGTCTTCTCTCCCCTCCTCCCCCACCTAGCCACCCTGCCTCTCTGCCTCTCTTTCTCCTTCTCCCTCTCTGTCTCTCTGTGTGTGTGTCTTTGTCTCTCTCTCTCTCTCTCTCTCTCTCTCTCTCTGTCTCTCTCTCCCTCTCCCTCCCTCTCTCCCTCTGTCAAAATTCAATAGCCCCTTACTGTTCCAGTCCCAATATTGATTGGTACAGCAGTTTTAACCAGCTTCCTTTTTCCAACTCTAAATATTTCACTCAGGCAGTCTCCCAACTAATGGATGGCCCATCACATTGCAAGGAACAAAAGGAGATACAAATATAGCAAAATGGATTAGAGGAGTGAATTCAAATTTGAATATAGAAATATAAAGAAGAAATAAATGTTCATATATTCAATAGTTCATAAACTATTGAAAAAAGAGAATTTAGAATGTATTTTAAAGGAGGATAAAAGTAATCTTTCCTTCTGCTTTACAGCCTCTGATCCTCAATAAACATAAAAGAAAAAATATTTGAAATTAGAGAAATAAATAAAACCAATAATGAAAGATTACAGAAATTCTAAACAAAGTTAAGCTGATCCTTTGAAAAGGCAGATAAAATTGATAAACTTTTAACTTGTCATCAAAAAGGAGAAAATTCAAATGAAGATACAAGGAAATGAACAAAGAGAAATCAAAACAGAAAATGAATAAAATATATATCTAATAGTACAAATAAATAGATGCTAGAAAAACCATGGATTTAAAAGAAATATATTATTATGTAAATATAAATTGTTCAATTTAACCCCCTAGGAAATAGAGATGTTTAAAAATACCCATCTCAGAAAATGAAATTAAACCATAAAAATACTTCCAAGGGGAGTGGAGAAAAAGAAATCAATGTTCTAGATAGATTTATAAGTGAATTCTATAAAACTTTACAGAGTAATAAATAACAATGCTAAACAAATTATTTTCCAATGAGAGAAAATAATTTAATAAGCCATTTTTATGGTCATATTTTGGAGAAGGATAAAGTACAGTAAAACTACTGCAGACAAATATCATTAATGAATACCATTAATGCAAATGTTGCCCAAAATATATGAATATGTAGATAGATAGATAGATAGATAGATAGATAGATGCATATCTGTTATTCTTATATCCAATTTGTATTCCTATGAGGGATTGAAGGATGATTCCAAATCAAGATTTCTATGTAATTAAGTCTATTAAAAACAAAAATCAACCAAAGTCACAAGAGGATATTATTTAATGTGCAAGGGAAAGGCTACACCAGCCCTGGAGTCTGGAGGACCCAAGTTCAAATCCTGCTCAGACACATAATTGGCTAACTGTGTGACCTTGGACAAGTCACATAATCCCATTGTCTAAAAATAAATGAATAAATACATTACATTTTTTTTTTTTTTAGTTTTTGCTAGGCTTGCCCAAGGCCACACAGCTAGGTAATTATTTCATGTGTGAGGCTGGATTTGAACTCAGGTACTCCTGACTCTAGGGCCGGCGCTCTATCCACTGTACCACCTAGCCACCCCTAAATTTTTAAAAATTAAAAAATAAATGTGCATGGGGAAGAAACCTTTGCAAAAACTATAATACTCACTTAGGTTTTAAAATGAAACTAAACTAAAAGGAATATATATATATATATATATATATATATATATGTTCCATTATTGCTATAAGAAACATGTATCTAAATCCCAAAGTTGTAACATATGTAATAGGAAACCACAGGGAACTTCACAAAAAATTTAGGTCTGGTTCTTTTATCCACTGCATCACCTAACTGCCCCCTTCATATTGCTTTTTTTTTTTAGGTTTTTGGAAGGCAATGGGGTTAAGTGGCTTGCCCAAGACCACAAGGCTTTCATATTGCTTTTTGACTAAGATCTGTTAATCTTATGTGTAGTCATTCACTCCAGAGATCTTACCACTGAGATTTGATGGGTCAGAGATGATTGATTGCACCAAAATGTGTAAACAAGTTTACTTAGCCTAGGAAATCTGTTCTCTGTTAATTATCTGGTAACTCACTTTGCCTTTCCTTTGTTGGAATAGGGTGAGGGTGTTTCCTGGGGAAAGTTTTTCAAACCCATGTATCATCTAATAAGCTGGGATTCAAAGAAAGGCAAAAGAAAGTTCCTTAAAAATCTCACTGACCAAAGTTGTGATTAATGAATGGGATGGAACACTGTTGTCAATAAGAAATCGTGAGCAGGCAGATTTCAGAAAAACCAAGAAAGATTTACATGAATAGCTTATAGATGAAGAGAGCAGAAACAGCAACATTGTGTGACGATCAGGTATGATAGATACTCTTATTTCTTCTCAGATCACAGTGATCAAAGAAAATTCCAAAAGATTTGTGATGGAAAATGCCATCCACATCCAGAGAAAGACTATGGAGCCAGAATGTAGATGAAAGTATTTATTTTCACTTTTTAATTTTTTTTCTTTCTCATAGTTTCCCCCCTTTTGTTCTGATTCTTCTTTCATAACATACCTACTATGGAAATAGGTTTAAAATGCTTATACATGTATAATCTATAACACATCACTTGCTATCTTGCTGGAGGGAAGGGAGAAGGGGGAAAAATGTGAACTAAATCTTATGTATAATGAATGTTGAAAATTTTATGAATGTGTTTTGGAAGAAAAATTTGAAAAATAAAATAATCCCCCCCAAAAAAGATTCATGTTGCCTAATAGGGAGAAAATATCAAACAAGTATATGCAGAAAAACTATTTGTGGGTAAAACAAGAAATAATTAACGGGGGAAGGCACTAGAATTGAGAGGGGTGGAGGAAAGTCTATAGAATGGTTTCCTTGCTCTACCACTGTATTTATTTTAAAAGCTTCTAGTATATTCTTATTTTAGACTTTTCTACTTTGGGTTTTAAATATATATATCTTATCATATTAAAATGGACCTACTATATTTATTCTTTTTAGAATAATTTATCCACGTACAACCTGTATAAGGTAGGATTTTAGTTGGGACTTGAAGGAATTCAGGAAATTCAGGATGTTTTAGTGTTGTCTCCTCCATTAGAAGGCAACCTTCTGAAAGGTAGAGCCTTCTAAGGATATTCTTTGCATCCCCAATGTTTAGCACAATGACTAACAAATACCTAAAATATGCTTATTTGACAAATTTAGTGAATAATGAGATCTATACTGATTTTAAACCAGTGGTGTGAAACTCAAATTGAAATGTATCATTGCCCACAACATGTTGACTTAGAAACCATAAATTGATGTTGTTTATATCATATTTTTATTCCTTTTGTTAAATATTTTTCATTTGCATTTTCATCTGTTTTAGGCAGCACTCTGATTTTTGCAAAGCTTGAGCCCATTGACCATGAATTAGATGATTTATGAAAAGAGACTTAATAGGAAAAGATATCCAAAAAGAGTAAAAAGTTGAATTTGATGTGCTTGTTCATATAATAACCTGGTTCATTTTATCAATAAAAGTGACCTGACCTGTTCCATTGGCAATAGTAATAAGAAAATTTAAAAGGCATTAAAGACATGGATACTGGCAAAGATGAGGGAAAAAGCAAAGTCATTCCTGCTTGCAAATATAATGGCTACCTCTGTGAATCATTAAACAAAATTCCAACACCATTTACTTCAATAAGGAAACAAGATACAAAATAAATTCACACAAATCATCATCACTTCTAGCAATAGTAACAACAATCTTTCTAAAATTAAGATGATATGAATAAATATCTGAGTCATGACCATTTCATATTCAAGACTTACCAAATAAAATTGCAAAATATTTATTAAAGAAATCAAAAATAAATTAAATGATATTGTTCATATTTGAGTCACAGCAGTATAATAAAAATTATAAACATATATTAACATATAGATTTAATATTAAACTAATCAAACTAGCCAAAGATAACCTCATAGAACTAAACCAAATACAAAATAAATTTATTTTGAGAAATAGTCAGTAATCTCAAAAGAAACAATGAGTAAAATAGAATTCCAAACACCAAATTATTTAATAAATCAGGTATCAACAAAATTATTTAGTGCTAGTTAAAGAATAGAAACATAGAACAATAGGAGGAAACAGATAAGCAAAAATCAAGAAAAAATGAATTTGTTAGTTTGGGGAAGAAGACACCAAAAAAGAAAAGGATAAAGAAATGATTAACACTGTAATCTCACACTTAAAATACTCTAAATAAATATTCAGCAAGTTCCAAATAAATATTCAACTTAAACCTATCCTGAACAAAAGAGGTACTTTTTAAAATTATGACTGTGAGGGAAATTCTTAACCTATTGGGGACAAAAGAAGATCACAAATATTAAAATACATGGTATTTTCTACTAAATGGAATTTAAAATAATTTGCAAGAAAATATCAGCATAGATGATAAAAAAGGAAACTATTCAAAAAAGAGAAAATATTTGTAAAAATACATATACTAAGTATCAGATTTCCAAGAAAAATAGGAAATTAACATAAATGAGATCAAAATCATTCCTCAATGTATAAATGACAAGGAACATGAACAAATATTTGCCCCCCACCAAAAAAAATTATAAACTGTTAACAACCATGTGGAAACTTTTACAAGTCAATAATGAAAGAAGTATTAAAAATCAAAGCACTATTGCTTTTTACCTATCAGTAATTTGACAAAGATGACAAAAGATGAAAAAGTGGTGAAGGGTTTATGTCAATATACACTCATACACTATTGGAAACTATGTGGAATTCTGATTTTTTAAAAGGAACCAAAGAGTTATATTCTTTGATCTAGAAATTCATTAGCCAAAAACAATAAGGAAGCTAAAAATAAAAATGTGCACACACACACACACACACACAAACACATATATATGGTTACATATATTCTCTTCTTTTTTAAAAATACTCTATTACTGTCAAAGAACTGGAAGTATTCAATAAATTGGCAAATGGATTTTAGAATGTGGCAAATTATTATAATGAGATATTTCTGATTCATAAAAAAGATGAATAATTAATAAACTTATGGGAAAATATGTATAAATTGATGCAAAGTGATTGAAGCACAACCAAGAGAATGTTGTCTACCTTTAGTTCAACAATATAAATAAGAATGTAACATCATAATACTGTTTTTATAATGACCATGTTTGAGTCCTTTTTATTATTTTATTTATTTTCATCCATTTGTACATGTATAATTCCAAGTCAAAAGTATCCTTCCCCCCTCCCTTCCCATTCCCCTTCCCTCAGTTGGGAATGGTCAGGTTAGAATTTTACACACATATTTTTTTTTTAGTTTTTTGCAAGGCAGTGGGGTTAAGTGGCTTGCCCAAGGCCACACAGCTAGGTAATTATTAAGTGTCTGAGGCCAGATTTGAACTCAGGTACTCCTGACTCCAGGGCTGGTGCTCTATCCACTGCGCCACTTCTCCACCCATTTTACATACATATTTTGTGAAACATATTTACAAATCAGTAATTTTTGGCAGAAGGAATTAGGATTAAGGGAAAGAGATACATAAGAGATAATTTTATAGTGTTCATCAGATTCAGTAGGGTTGGGTTTTTTTTTCCCTGTGTGTTTTGTTTTGTTTTGTTTTCCTTCCTCTGGTTGGAGATAATACAGTCCATAATCTTTCAAATATGGTTTCCTAGCTCTCTGGACTGCTGAGAGAGGTTGCTTCCATCAAGGTTGTTTATCTCATAATGTTGATGTGTAAATTGTTCTCTTGGCTCTACTCCCTTCACTCAGCATCAGATCCAGTAAGTCATTCCATGCTTCTCTAGAGTCCAACCATTTAATGTTTCTTACAGAATAATAATATTCCATATTATTCATGTACCATAACTTGTTTAGCCATTCCCCAATTGATGGACATCCCTTCAATTTCAGATTCTTTGCCACTACAAAAAGGGCTGCTATGAATATTTTGGAACATGTAGGACTTTTCCCATTTTTTACAATTTCTTCTGGATATAGTCCTAGAATTGGAATTGTTGGGTCAAAGGGTATGGACAGTTTTATTGCTTTTTGGGCATAGTTCCATATTACTCTCCAGAAAGGTTGGATCTATTCACTGCCTCCCCAGCAATGTATCAATGTCCCAATCCTCCCACATCCTCTCCAACATTGATCATCTTCCCTTTTTCTCATCATGCTAATCTAATAGGTGGGAGATGATACCTTATTGTTGTTTTAATTTGCATTTCTCTAATCAATAGTGATTTAGAGAATTTTTTCATATGCTTGCATATAGGTTTAATTTCTTCATTTGAAAACTGTCTTTCATGCCCTTTGACAATTTATCAATGGGGGAATGACTTATGACCTTATAAATTTGATGCAATTCTCTATATATTTTAGAAATGAGACCTTTATCAGAATTCTTGGTTGTGAAGATTGTTTACCAGCTTCTTTCTATTTTTGTTAGACTATGTTTGATGTTAAAGATTTATCATAAAGAACCTCTTGTCACTGAAAAGTAATTGGTGAGGAATATTGCATATAATATATTGCCAGTGCCATTGATTTATTTAGTTTTGTTGAAATTTTTGTTTTTCTCTTTTTTTAAATAATTCTTGTTACAAGAGAAGGTATACATAATAAAAGAGGTAGGCAAGGAAATAAGTGGAAATGAATGGAATATATAAACAAAGACCATTAACTATGGGGGGGGGAGAAGGAGGGAGACAGAGACAGAGACATAGAGAGACAGAGGGGGAGGGAGGGAAGGAGGGGGGGAGAGAGAGAGAGAGAGAGAGAGAGAGAGAGAGAGAGAAATGGAAAATAGGAAAGAGAGGGGAGGAGAAGAGAGGAAAGGATAGGAGAAAGATCCTTTCTACTTTCAACAATAATATTTTTTTATTGTACATCAGGCATGCTATTTTATCAAAACTTTGTATCACTTCCCCGCCCAGTCTCTAGCATCCTACCCTAAGCACAGCAAGAACTTAGTCATTGTTATTGAATAAAAATGCAAATTAGTAACAATAAACTATCACGTTATGCTTTACTACATTTACCTGTGGACAGGGATGGTAGTGGGGATGGGGGTGGCAAAGTCTTACTGAGGAAACTTTGAGTTTAAATTGAATCCCTCTCAACTTTATTCCCTGTTAGCAATTTAGCTAATGGAGAACCAGAAGCAGCCTCAATTTACTTAAATGATTTCTTTCAAGTACTATAAGCATTTATTTTTTGCAAATTTTGTGATTTAATTTTTGTCACTCAATGACTTATTTTAAAAGAAAAACCTTGCCCATTCAAAAAAACACATCTAGCTTTTATTTTTTTTAATTCTAACTTTATCTATTAATATTCTCTTCCCAAGGATGAGCTCATTTAAAAAAAATTACATTTTATTTATTTAAGGCAATGGGGTTAAGTGACTAGCCCAAGGTAACACAGCTAGGCAATTAAGTGTCTGAGGCTGGATTTGAACTCGATGACTGGTGCTCTAGCCATTATGCCTCCTAGCTGCCCCAATAAGCTCATTTCTTGAACTCTTGTTGGCCTTAACAGAAAAGTCAATCTTCTTTTGAGTATTTGAGTTGTTTACATTTTTCTATTTACATTTTCTTATTTTCTGTCCAGGTCAGGGATTTTATCAATAGAAGGAAGACAACTTTCCACATGAACCACAATTCTCCAATTCTTCAGAAGATTATATGTGAACCCCAACCTTCTGAATGCTGATTTCCTCACATCCAAGATAATCCAGAAGTTCTTACCCTGAGAAAATTGTATACTTAGGAAATGCCAGGTAGGTCCACATTGGTCCAAGCAGAGCATACTATACAGTCTAAGGTCATTGCACAATTTCTTGTGTCTACCTGAGGACATTCCTATTTAATATTAGCCTCCTATGACAAGAACTAATTATTTTTAGAATCTTGTTGATACTACAATTTAACTCAAACTTGGTTTTTAAATTCAACCTTTTCATTGATAATTTCCTCAGATGAAGATCTTTGTCTAATTCCATGTAGAAAGTCACAGCATGGGGCTGCTAGGTGGCGCAGTGAATAGAGCACTGGCCTTGGAGTCAGGAGTATCTGCGTTCAAATCCGACTTCAGACAATAATTACCTAGCTGTATGGCCTTGGGCAAGCCACTTAACCCCATTGCCTTGAAAAAACCTAAAAAAAAAAAAGTCATAGCACCCTTCTGATCTACAAAGCTATATGAATCAAACTTGCAAAAAAAACCTTATTTAATATAAATAAACTTCGATTTGTGATCTTTGGTTCTATTTAATTTCTCCTAAACTTATATTCCCATAAAGGGATACCTAGTGTCTGTTGCCAAGAAAACCCCAAGGGGTCACAAAGAATTGGATATAACTAAAATGACTAAACAACAAAAAAGTATGAAGAAAGATCTCTCATAGCAAATAATTCTAATTTTTGAATAATGAAACTTAAAGTATAAAAAAACAGGAAAATTTGATAAATTAAAAATACATACTAGGAAATATTGCCACATTTCATCCATTTGAAAGAAATAATTATTTCTTTTTTATTTATCACTCAAGACTGAGTGATCCAAGTCCCAAGTCCCAGAAACCTTATTAGAAAAAGCTCACCTTTCATTGTAATATCTTCTCATTACTTGTAAACCAATCAGCTCGGTCTCACTTAAATTCAATTTACCTACAAGTCAAAATATCACCCTCATTATATCATTGGTCATTCTCTTTAAGAATGAAGGCTGAGCACAATTTTTTTTTTTTAGGTTTTTGCAAGGCAAATGGGGTTAAGTGGCTTGCCCAAGGCCACACAGCTAGGTAATTATTAAGTGTCTGAGACCAGATTTGAACCCAGGTACTCCTGATTCCAGGGCTGGTGCTTTATCCACTGTGCCACCTAGCCACCCCGAACAATTTTCCTTTTACCTTTTAAATGAAAGATGAACAATACATGTGAAGTCCATGCTGCTAAATTTGCCCTACAAAAAAAAATTAAATGACCTATAGGAATACTTTGTTTTGACAATTAAAATCAAAACTTAATCATATCTCCAGTAGTCATGAACAGTCCTTGTTTGGTACAGGGAACTAAGAAAACTCTACCAATGCAGGCTTATATTTTCTCAGTAGTTTAGTGTAAAAGAAAGTTACTTGAACTGTCAACCACTATGTGTGAGAAGCAGGACTTACATGTAGGTCTTTTAAAATAGCTATAACTTCTACAGGGTTTTGGGAGGAGGAAAGCACTAAGGTTTCAGTCTCTTGCCTGGTAACACACAACTAGTAAGTGTCTCAGGTCCTCCAGATCCCAGGGTCAGTGGTCTATCCATTACACCATATAACTGCCCATAGATTTTTAAGATTTGCAAAGCATTTACCATGTTGATTCCTTTGTCACCACAATCCTATGAAATAGGTGCTTTTGTTATCCCTTCTTTTAGAGATAAGGTGAGACTGAAAGGCAAACAAATAATAAGTTTCTGAGGTAGTATTTAAGTTTAAGTTCTCTTTACTCTGGCATAGCCTGTTTTCATTGTTATCACCTAGAGAGCTATCTCTTACTCTCTATCCATTACCTTTTACCTTACACATGAAGGTGCATAAGGAATGTTTGTGAATGAATTGAATGTATGTTGATGAATGAATTCCAGTGTGTCCATTTCACAATAATAGTGAGGCTAAAATTCTTAAAGTAAATCATCAGTCTTCTCCCTATTTCTTACCATCACAGGTAAAAAACACATCTTTTATCCCAAACATTATTTTGAATTAACTAGATAAAAGGAGAGAGTGGAGAAAGTTATACGAAAAATATTAAAGGTCCCTTGTTTTGTTCTGAGGAAATTCTTTGGATTAAAATTGAGCTTTCTGACTTAAACACAATTTTGTTTTAAATAAAAATAAGATTGTTGAACCTTTCATTAAAAACAAACCAAAATATTACCCTCAGAATTTCTGTTGTTAAGTTAGAATTTTTCTATCATAACAATGTTTGAGACATTTTGGAAAACATTTTTGCAATGGCTTTTGGGAATATGTCTCTCCTGTATTTGACAAAAGAAGAGATTGTTGAAAGCATCTCTTTTCATTCTTCTTATAGAACAAAGTTCATTTTGTCTATTCAAAGGAAAAAATAAATGAGCAATAATCTGGAAGAAATCATCTTGACCAGCATTTAATGACTAGTTTGGTAGTTAACAGCCTGAAGCATTGCCCAAGGCCATTAAAGCTCTGAAAAATGAGGGTGGGGTTGGGGGACTATTAATTAAGTATAGGTGACTGAATTAAGAAGTCCTGGGGAAAAAGACAAAGAGTAATTTCGATGATTCTGCTTATTTTTATACCTTTATGTGATATATGAAAAAATTTAAATAAAATCAAAGTATTTAAATTTTATAACAGACCAGGTTGCATTGGAAATGATTTATCTAAAGGAATGTGGAACTCAAGGGACCAATTCCAGCCTTTTCAAGCTCAGACTACATTACTAAAGGAACCACTTAAAAAAAAATTCAGGCTAACACATTAGTTGATTGTGAGTGAATTGAAGCTCAATCATGAGATCATAAGGTTTGGGGGAGTCTTTTAAAAAATCCATAATCCTATCTCAATAAAGGTAAACACATAAGGATTATAAATGAACTAAATCTGAAGTAATATAGATTTGGGGTGAAAACCTCAAGAGGGTCAGGAGATAATGAAGATTATACCTCAATATTGGGATTATGATGTTAGTTCTTTATTTCAATAAAAGTGGATAGAGATCTTTTATATCAGGGACAGGGCTTAGCTGTAAGGACAAAGTAATCTTCTGGGAATTATGCATACAGGCTCGACATCATTTTTATTGGATGGCTGATGAACTGGAAAACTCCAGGATAGCCTGGCTTTAATTTGTAATCTTAATTTTCATATAAATCGGCACAGTTCAGGAGGAGGGAGTGGGGGATGTGAAGAGCTTTGATGACTGCTAGCACTGTAGTAATGACAGCCTATGAACACAGGATACAGTAGTAACTCATCTACTCTCTGATTCTGTCTTTTTGTCTATCCATCTGTCTTCCATCTTTATATCCATCATTTAAAGAAATTTATAGCCAGCAAGTACCAGAGGAGCTAATGTTAGTACAATCTGCTCTCCACCTCCTCTTTGAATGATCTATAGTAATCTACTTATCAGAGAACTGCACACCACAATGGACAATAATTTAAGTTTCTGCCACTAAAATAATGGAAATTGTTTCTCAGTAATACACAAAGTTTATTTGCTATTTCTTGAAGTTCCAGATCATAAAGGATCACACAGATACTTTCACAATGCTGTTGTCTTGATTTTCCCTCTCTTTCAAGAGCACACTACATGGGATTGTGTGTGGGGAAAGGTGTTGGACAGGATTTTGTAACTGATATACATTATATACATTTGATAAAAACTGGCTATTACAAATCTATTTGTAGAATATACATGTTCTTCAAAATATCAGAAAATCAAATTTCAGGTGTGTTAGGGAATTTCACTCCATTCTCTCTCACGAATGTGAAAAAATTTCCTTTTTTGCATCAATCTGCATCTCCCCTCCTTCCATTTTTCCAAATTCATCTCATTTTTCAATACTATTTTTTTAGTTTTTCCCCTTCCTCCAAATAAACTTCCAGATTTGAAGTGAACCTGCATCAACTATATAATCAATTATTTTTCATGTCTTTATTATATTGCCTCTGTCACAAGTTCATACCTCTTAGTTTGTGATGGTGCAATCAGTCTTCAGAATCAGCCCATTCTATCATCTGCCAGAATTTAGCCTGCATGTTTAACTGTGTTTGATTACAAAATATTTCAGAAGAGTGCTAACAAATAAATTATATCAATTACACTAAATGAAAAAGTATCCAAATGAATATCAAAGGATGTAGAGAGCATGATAATTTATTTCAAATTCCCATATATTCAGACATTCAATAATAATGATAATTCATATTTTCTTATATAAGGGTATATGCCTTTTAAATTCCTCCCCTTTCTCTCTTGATAAATTTATACTTTCTCCCTATACTTAAGAAATTTTAAGAGTTATCAATTTAAAATTATGATTTTGGGATAATCATTATTATTATTATTTTCAAATTTCCCAATCTGTCTTCCAGATTATGGTTGATTTATTTTAAGTGAACAGCTTCTCATTCTTCATAGACAGAAATATTTCATTTCAAAGTGACAGAATTTGTTGGCTAGCAAATAATTCTCTTTTGGTCCTGCCTAGTTAGTATGTCTCAGCATTGGAAAAAGAGTAGAGTTAGAGAAGGTATTGAATGACAAAAGAGGCACTACATTCATTGAACAAAAAATATACAAATATGTGTATGTATATTAAATTTATATGAGAGTTTTTATAAGATATTACTGGGGGATGTTTGCTTATAGCTTCAGAAGACATAAGATTTGCTACACCCATTATATAGAGATGATGCTTCAAAAGTCTAGCAATTAATTAATGCCCTATCCTTTGTCTTTCCTATGTGCTAAGACAGTTAAAAACTATTCTTAGTCTTCAGACCTTACAAAAGCAGTTGGTAAGCAAAATTTGCTGAACCCCTGTGCTAAACGTAGATATAAAATAAGCAAAAAATAGTTCCCGTTTTCATGGACCTTTTGTTCTAATAGCCATGGATAACTGGTTCATGAATTGTTACAAAGTGAAGTACCGAATAAATACATGAACAAGAAGAGACATATATACATATATAAAATATTTACAAATAAATGTAAAGTAATCATGTGATAAGGTGAGAAAATATCTGGATTTGGAATCAAAGGATAGGGATTGACCAATAATTTAATTATTAAACTTAACTTTTCCTTTAATAAATCAGTTGACACCAACTCTGTAACTTAGTCTGAAAGAGTTGACTGGAATGTTGAGAAGGCAAACAGAGAGGGGAGGAAGGATAAGACAGGTATTAAGTACCTACTATGTGTTTGATATTGTACTAAGCACTCTACAGATATTCCATTTGATCCTCATAACAACCCTGGGAAGAAGTATATGAATCGAGGTTTCTAACCACACTGCCATGCTGCTTTTCTTTCTGCTTAAAGGACCTGGATTCAAATCTCACCTCTGCTACTTAATTAATATCTATAATTTATCATGTAGGACTCAATCTCTCTGAGCATCAGTTTCCACATCTGCAAAATGAGACAACTCAGCTAGATGATCTCTAGGACCTTTTCTAGCCCTAAGTCTGTGATTGACCCCATGATCTATAATGAAACAAAAGTCACCATAAAAGAGAAAAGGTCTGTGTTTTAAACTCTATTCAAATTCCATTCAAAGCCTAAAGACTCAGGATGCAAGTAAACGAATGAGGATGTCCATTTTGTACTGATGTTAAAAAAACACCCTGGTTCAAGATTTGATTTGTCTTCCCTTCCACCCACCCCTTTACTCAGTCTTTCACAATCAAATCAATTGTAATGTGACTTTATTCTTTGTTTTTATTCTGCAATTTTCTTAGAGCAACAACCTCTTAAAATATCAGAAGCATCTCTTAAAAGCAGAACATAGATTCTCTCAACCTTACCTTATTATTTTGCTCCCTGCTCCCCCAGATCTATCAGTGAAGTGACATAAGACTTGATATAGACCAATACTACTTCCATAATCCTCATAGGGAAGCACACTCATCTTTTAAACAATTCTGTCAACCTAGATTTATCTTCATGGGAGAAGGAGTATAAAGCATCGTTTACATAAATAACATCGAGCTCTGAGTTGGACAACTCTCAGAGATGAGTAACTGCACTGAAGAGAAGCCATTAAATCAATCACCGAGCCTCAGACAATCAGACATGCGGTGACTACAGCCATACACAGACTGATCATGGCATAATCTCTCTCGGCTGCTTGATGAGGGAACAAAATATGCCCGTTCATTGAACAGCTGCTTTCATAAGGAATGCAATAATGAAAAAAATCTCCCAGAAACTTCTAATACTCACACATGAAAACAAGATTTCCGGAGAGAAAATTAAAATGCCAACAAGATTTACACATACCTATGCAGATGTTCCAAGGTCTGCATCTCTAAAACACTTTAGATTATTGTTAATGTAGGGGGGAAAGACCCAATCTTTGAAGGGTACGTTTATTGAAATATAAAGGTTATAGATAATACATTATTTTCAACATTTAGAACCAAAATGAAAATAGAAGGAGACAAAGAGATTATTTACATGTTTGAGCTCCTTGAGAGTAGAAATTGTCTTTTTGCTTCATTTTGTATCACCAGGGTTCAGCATAGTGCTGAGCAAATAGTATCTAATAGATATTTATGGATATTTTGATATTGATTGAAATATACAAGATTCAACTAACTTTTCATGTGTTTCTTGAAAAGATTTTCCCACAGTAGCATATCTTCACCATGACTGAAATGTCTTTTTTTCAAAGGAAGAAATTCAGAAAAAGATAAGGGAACTAGCAGTGGAAAGAATTGAAGATAGATCTTCTGACTCCAAATCAATGGCTCTTCCTAACACATCAAGTTTCTTTGAAATAACAAACTTCTGGCCATTACTTTGTCATAGAGTGTAATTACAGTCAAGTTCATTGTGACATAGGACCTTGACTATTTTTAGGCTTCAATCTAATGTCTATTTGAAACCTGACCAAAATTACACAATTGACCTCCAGAGAGTGAGATAATGAGTAGGGACTAGGAAGTCCACTAACTGTGTTGAAATCCCTAAATATACAATGATTGTGACATGTATTATCAAACACATGTATTATAGGAGAAATTATCAAAAATACCAAAGAACAAGATTCTCTTAGACAATAAAAATGCAATCTTCAGCACTACTTAAATATGCAAAATGTACAATTATTTGAATTTTATTTTTCTAATATTGTGATCTTGAAACAGTATATTTCTCTCACTTTTCCTTTAATCCCTATAATCAATGAGTTTCAAAATTCTTCCAGCAAAATAGTTCTCACATCCATTCATTCTGTAACCTAAGTTAGTCCCTCATCACCTTTCATCAGGCTCAAAGTTTCTTTTCTCTCCTGTTTTCAATCTAGCCTCCATTTAGTTTCCAGATCGTTGGTACTAAAACAGAAGTATGTCCTTTTCACACTCTCTCCCCAACTAAAAATCTTTAATGATCCCTAACTGCCTTTATGTTGGCTTGCAAACTTCTTACCTTTGTATTTTAAGCCATCTACATTAGACTTCCTACCAACCTTACTTATCTACCTGAATTTATTGTAATAGACTCCTGTTTGGTGTCCTTCTCTTGAATTTCTCTCCACTCCAGGTCATCCTCCATTCAGCTATCAAAGTGATCTTCCAAATGCAAATGGTAGACCATGGCACCTCCCACAACACACACACACACACACACACACACACACACACAAACTCACTCAATAAACTCTATTATTATGCAATTCATGCTTAGAATCAAATATAAAATCCTTTGGCATCCAAAGCCCTTCATAATCTCTCTCCTTATATATATTTCCAGTCTTCCGATATCTTGATCCATCATCTATCAGATTCTATGGTCCAATGACTTCCTTATTGTTACTCAAAGCAATTCATTCTATTTTGTTCATGTCATTGTTAGCTCCTGACACCACCTTACTGCTCAATCAAAATAGGGCAAAAAAAGCTCTAAGCTCACAATTACAAGAATGTTATCTAAGCAAATCATGTGATTTAGAGGTCAACACTTTCTCATATACAATTGAGTAGGATCATCTTGATTCAAAGATCTAGTCCCAAGGAGTAAAGTGGACTAAAATGAAAGAGAGAAGATACCTGACTATAAGCATTTTCATAGGCTATACCACATGCCTGGAAATGTCCTCCCTTCTCATCTTTACCCCTTGGCATTTCTAGCTTCCTCCAAATCCTAACTAAAGTTTCACCTATAGTTTGACCTGCCTTTTATGATCCCCCTTAACGCTAGTGCCTTCTTTCTTTTGTTCATTTATCCTGTATATAACATGCATGTTGTGTCCTGCATTAGACTGTGAGTTACTTTAGGGCATGGAAAACTTTTTTACCTTTGTCTATATGGAATATCTTCTAGGAGAGTATAAGTTCCTTGAAGGAATATACTGTTTTGACTTTAGTTTTGTATCCTCAATGTATAAGTTCATTCCTAGCTCATTTTGGACACTTTATAAATGTCTGCTGAATTGCTCCTATAGCAAGAGTGGAGTAAGATCAGATGCCAAACTGTGGAATCCCTACCTAGGCATCCTGGTCCATTCAGATCACATGGTATATCACTTAGAATCAAAGTTATGCTTCAGGTCCACTCCCAAAGGGACACAAGACCTTCTAATGTAGTGTGTAGTAGAAAGAGTTAGGAATGAAGGGAACGGGTGCTATTATAAGAATAGGAAGTTATAAACTCATACATACATATAAAAATTTAATGTAATATAATATGTAATATATATTATTTCTGCTTGATATTTCTTTCTTTGAAGGTAAATTACATATTCCTTTAAAAGTCTAAGTCTTTTGAAGTTTTTCTAAATCAACCAACTCATTTCCTGTGTCATACCAATATTCCAACCCAATCTCATTCTATCTCAGAGATTGTCTATGAACATTTTCCCCAGGCTTTTAGAAAATTTGACTCCTTGGGATGGAATAAATGAATCAAGAAAATTCTACTCAATTGGAAAATGTAAAAGTCTTGCCCCTTAATCCCATGAGTGTATGAGAACACTCCTGTAATTGTGAATTAGGAAAGTGAGGGACAGGCTATTTTAAAAGACACCCCCTCGATAGTTAAAACATCAAGAAGATGATGGCATGACCAAGGAAAATAGGGAGCTGAATCTACTGGAAATACCTAATAAGGTATTTCTAACATCCTTCTTATGTTAGCAAAATAATAAGCTGACTTAATGATTTCTCTTCTCATTGTTTCTTTTATAAGCTAGTGAAACTCACAATGTTTAGGGGAGAAAGATGTTGATTAAAAAAAAGGAAAGTTGATTTAGTGTAGTGGTATCAAACTGAAATAGAAATGGGACTCACTAAACTGTACTTACACATTTTTATGAGATAAATATTGACTTAGAAAACCATATTAACATTAACTATGATATTCTGTTATATTTTTATTTTGCTAAATTTTTAAATCTGGTTCCAGTGGCACTTGGGAGTATTGGTGGCAGTATTTGATATTTGTAATGCAAAAAATATAAGAGATAATTTTTAAAAAACTAAGAATTTGGAAGAATTCTTAAATTTATCTGTCAATACAAAAAAAGATAAAACTCTTGCATTTAAAATCCCTTGTTTTTTCTGGAGGCCATTAACAGGAAAAGATCAGAGACTATGAAAGGAGAACAAGAATTATCTAAGGAAATTCAAAAGAAATAGCAAGGTAAAAGGAATTTATAAGAGCATGACCTTGGAAAATATTTTATCTAAATTCCTAGAATGCTAATGAGGGACATGATATCCACTGAGGATATGTATTCCAGGGGAGTCTAAATGGTTAGGGAAAGGATATAGATTTTGCTTCACTTTAGAGTCACATTTTCTTCCATTACACCATGGTACATTTTTGTGAATTAATATTTTGGGGCATGAATTTCCATTTGTAAGGTTATATGCCCTCTTACCCTGTTGTATGCTGGTGATACCAAGAAGTTTCTCCTGTTGCAATGTTTTTCTTAAGGCACAAAAGGTAATTCAACATTCGTCAGTCTGCAAGTTTATGAATTTCACATATTGGTATTACCCTCCCTTCCCTATCCCCTCCCCATGGCAATGAACAATCTGGTAAAAGTTTTACAGTCATGTTTAAGCATATTTTCGTATTAGTCATGTTGTAAAAGAGGAATTAGAATTCATGGGAAAACATCCATGAGAAAGAAAGAAAAAAAAAATAAAAGAAGTTTTAAAAAGAGAAAGTAGTATACTTTGCTCTGTATTCAGACTCTATAGCTTTATCTTTTGATATAATATTTTCCATAATGTTTCTAAGGATTGTCCTTGATTGCTCAACTGCTGAGAATTGCTGCTTCCATTATAGTTGATCATCTCACAATGTTGTTGCTAATGTGAACAATGTCCTCTTGGTTCTGCTCACTTCACTCATCATCAGTTCATGTAAAGTCTTTCCAGGCTTCAGAGAAGCCTGGAAAGGATATCTTATGGAGCAATAATAGTCCATGGCATTCATATACCGTAAGTTGTTCTTCTATTACCCAATTGATGGGCAATCCCTCAATTTCCATTTTTTAACTCCTATGAAAAGAACTACAATAAATATTTTTTTTTGTATATGAGGCCTTTTCCCATTTTTTATCTCTTTCAAATGTAGATTTAGCATAGGGTATGAACAATTTTATTGTCTTTTGGGCATAGCCCCAAATTGCTTTCCAGAATGATTGAATCAATTCAAAACTATGCATTAGTGCCCAAATTTTCCCACATTCTGTCCAACATGAATCATTTTCTTTTTTATCATCTTAGTCAATTTGGTGACTAATTTGCCTTTCTCTAATCAATGATGATTTGGAGTATTTTTTTCATATGATTAAAAAAACCATCAGTATCATCATTAGAAAACTGCTTATTGATATTTTTGTTCATTTATCAATTGAAGAATACATTCATTTTTATAAAGTTGATACCTTTCTCTATATAATTTAGAAATAAGCCCTTTATCAGAAATACTAGCTGTGGAAAATTATTTCTAAAGGTTATGCATTCCTTCTAATGTTGGCTGCATAATCTTTTCAATTAAATATATTAGAAATGATCCATTTTTGCAATCTATAATGCTCTCTATCTCTTTTTTGCTCATAAATTTCTCCCCTTTCCATATGTCAGATAGACTCTTTCTTGTTCTCATAATTGGCCTATGGTAACACCCTTTATGTTTAAATTGTGTACCCATTTCAACCTTGTTTTGGAATAGGGTTAAGACATAGGTCTATGCCTAGTTTTTGCCATACTTAATTCCCAGAAGTTTTTGTCAGTGAGTTCTTAGTGTCTTTGAGGCTATCAAATGATAAATTACCATAGTAATTTCCTGCTGTTTCTTTTGTTCCTAATATTCCACTGATCCAAGTCTCTATTTCTTAGTCAATACTAGATAGTATTGATGACTGTCATTTTATATTACAATTTTAGAACTGGTATAGTTAGTTAGGCCACCTTCCTTTGCATTTTTTTCATCAATTCCCTTTACATTCTTGACCTTTTGTTTTAGCACCATATTACTATTTTCTCTAGTGCAATAAATTGTTTTGGTTGTTTGATTGGTATGACACTGAATAAGCAATTTGATTTATGTAGAATCATCATTTTTATTATATTAACCCAGTCTAAGCATGGACAATTGACATTTTTTCCAATTGTTTAGATCTAACTTTGTGTGAAAAGTATTTTGTAATAGTGTTCATATAGTTTCTCAATTTGTCTTGAGAAGTAGGTGCCCAAGTCCTTTATTTTATCTACAATTACTTTATTTTTTTTCATTTAAAAATTATTTTCCCACTACATTCTGTGGTAATTTTCAGGAATCATTTATTTTCTTTTTTTTAGTTTTTGCAAGGCAATGGGGTTAAGTGGCTTACCCAGGGCCACACAGCTAGGTAATTATTAAGTGTCTGAGGCCAGATTTAAACTCAGGTACTCCTGTCTCCAGGGCCAGTGCTCTATCCACTCTGCCACCTAGCCGTCCCTCAGCAATCATTTTTTAACAAGATTTTGAGTTTTAAATTTATCTCCCTTCCTCCCTTCTCTTCTTCACTCTCTAATGTAAAATAATCAAATATAGGCTCTATATCTATAGTTACTTTAAATTGAATTTCTCTTTCTGTCTATTGCTCTTGGGCTATCTTTATCACATAAAACAATGCAAACAATTTAAGGGGGTTTATTTTATATCCTATTATTTCCTAAAGTTGTTAATTGTTTCATATAGTTTTTTAGTTGGTTTTCTGGGATTCTCTAAGTATGCCACCTGCGAAAGAGTGAAAGTTTTGTTTTCTCATTGCCTATTCTAATCCCTTTACTTACTTTTTTCTTCTCTCACTGCTAAAGCTAACATTTCTAACACTATATTGAATAATAGTGGTGATAATGGGCATATTTGTTTCACCCCTGAAATTAATGGAAATGCTGATAGTTTATAATCCCCATTGCATGTAATGCCTACTGATAGTTTCAATAGATACTGTCTAGTATTTTAAGGAAAACATTTCTTTTTATGCTCTCTAGTGTTTTTATTAGGGTACTATATTTTGTCAAAGGCTCTTTCAGCATCTATTGAGATAATCACATGATTATTTTTAGTTTTGTTATTGATATGTTCAATTTTGTTGAGTGTTTTCCTAATATTGAACCATCCCTGCCTATCAGGTGTAAATTCTATCTGATCAAGATTTATTATCCTAGTAATAACTTAATGTAATCACTTTGCTAAAATTTTATTTAAGATTTTTGCCTCAATGTTTATTAGGGAAATTGGTCTATAATTTTCTTTGTTTTGTTTCTTTCTAGTTTAGGTATCAGCATCACATTGGTGTTATGAAAGGAATTTGGCAGAAGTTCTCCTATTTTTAAAATAGTTTATGTAAAATTGGAATTAATTGTTCCTTAAATGTTTGCTAGAATTCACTTGTGAATCCATCTGGCCCTGGAGATTTTTTCCTTGGGGAGTTTATTAATGGTGTCTTCAATATATTTTTTTCTGAAATATGGTTATTTTAGTATTTTATTTCTTCTTCTTCTTCTGTTAATCTGGGTGGTTTATATTTTTGCAAATATTCATCCATTTCAAATATATTGTCAGATTTGTTGGTATATACTTGGGCAAAATAGCACTGAATTATTCATTTAATTTCTTTCTCATTTGTGATGGGTAATCCCTTATCATTTTTGATATTGGTAATTGGTAATTTTTTAAAATCAAATTAACCAAAAGTTTATCTATTTTATTGGTTTTTCATAAAATCAATTCCTAATTTTGAATATTAGTTTAAATGTTTCTTTCAATTTTATTAACTTCTCCTTTGATTTTTTTTTAGAATTTAATTTAATTGGGGATTTTAATTTATTTTCCTAGTTTTTTAAGTTACATGTCCAATTCAGTTCTCTCTTTATACCCTCTATGTATCTCTCTGTTTCAAATGTGTTTCTTGTAAACAACATATTATAGTGTTATGGTTTTTAATCCACTCTGTTATCTATTTCTGTTTTATGGGAGAGTTCATTCCAGTCACATTTAAAGTTATAATTACTTTTCTGTATTTTCCTACATTCTATCTTCTCTCTCTGGGGCAGCTAGATGGGATAGTGGATAGAGCACTGGCCTTAGATTTAAGAGGATAGGAGTCAAATTCGACCTCACCAATGTTTTGCTTCTGACTGCTGCCTTTTGAAGGAAAATTATACTAAAATTCTAGAAAAAGAAGACAAAATTGTCCCTAAAAATCCACTGAGTACTTCCAGAAGGTCACCAAATAAAACTGCCAAGGAATATTTGAATCTTTGAGTCTTGAGTACTTTACATTGTCTTCTATTTTTTCAATCTTTTGGTTTTATTTGATGGAATCTTGGTCTCTCATAGAGTCATTAGTTTCCATTTGTACAAATCTGATTTTTATGGCTTTATTTCCTTCTATCAGTCCTCCCCTTTGTCAGCATTTCCCCCTTTCTTTCTCCCTTTTCCTTTTTAAAAATTTTACTTTAACTTTCCTGTTATTTTTGTCCTCCCTTTTACCAGTCCCTTCTCCCCTTTCTTTTTCTCTCCTCCTCTGTCCCCACTTACCTGTATGGTAGCCTAAATTTTTAAAACCAATTGGAATGTATATTATTTCCCTCTTTGACCCAAATTTGTTGAGAGTAAGAATTTCTTAGTGCTCAGATCCCCTTTTCCCCTCTACTTAAATACATTGTTGTGCCTCTTCATGCCATATTAATTGTCCTCTAATGCATATATCTTCTTCTCCCAATATAATCCTTCTTTTCATACCTTGTTTAATACCTGTCTTTTACTCAAAGACTGAAGAAATATACTCCTTTTATCTTTACTGATAGAAGCACAGTTCTCAAGGGCTGATTGACTGATTGCTTCATTGATCAATTTATTAGCATCTTTACCTAATAATCACTTCATACCCATAGCCTCTGACCAATGCCACCCCCAAACTATCCCATTAGAAACACAGTTCTCAAAAGCTATAAGCATCATCAAATTATAATCAATTTATACCAAACTCTCTTTCGAAGTACCCTCTATTTAAATACAACCCTCATGAGCTAAAGTATGAAATAAATCAAAATCATTTCATGATCATTTATATCTACTTGCTCTAAGTAAATTCTTCCAACTGTTCCAACAGGAATACAATCCTCATGAGGTGAAGTATCAGTTAAAGTATCATGACTTTCATGATCAGTCTATAACCAATACCCATACTCTCTCTCCAAGTATGCATCTTTTAATTATCCTAAGAGAAATACAAATTTCAAGATTTACAAGTTTTGTCTTCCCACATAGGACATATACGGTTTCATGTTATTGACTAACATTATTTTTCCCTTTCCATTTACTTTTTGTACATCTCGAGTCTTGTATTTGAAAATAAAATTTTCCATTCATTTGTGGTCTTTTTTAATTAGGTTTTTATTTTGTTGAAAATCCATTTTTCCCCTGAAAGAATATGTTAAATTTTGTAGTGAACTTGATTCTTGTTTATAATCCAATGTCCTTTGCCTTGGAAATATAATGTTCTAGGCCCTCTGATTCTTTAATGTTGAAACTGGTAAGTCCTATGTATCCTGATTATGCTTTCTTGGTATTTAAATTCCTTCTTTTTGGTTGGTTGCACTATTTTCTCCTTTAACTGAGAATTTTGAAATTTGACTCAAATATTCCTTGGAGGTTTTATTTGGTGACCTCTTTCTGGAAGTACTCAGTGGATTTTTTTCAGGGACAATTTTGTCTTCTGTTTCTAAATTTTAGTATAATTTTCCTTGATAATTTCCTGAAAGATATTTTCCAGACTCCATTTTTGTAAGAGACTTTCAATTAGATAAATAATTCATAAATAATCTCTCCTGGACCTAATTGGTTGATATTCCTAAGAGGTACATAACATTTTCTTCTATTTTTTCAATCTTTTGGTTTTATTTCATGGAATTTTGGTGTCTCATAGAGTTGTTAGTTTCCATTTGTCGAAATCTAATTTTAATGGTTTTATTTTCTTCATTGAACTTTTGTGTTTACCTTTCCAGTTAAGTTTAGGTTTTGATGAATTATATTCCTTTTCCAGCTGGTAGCATTTCCTTTTTTTTTTTTTTTTTGGATTTTTCTTTTTTTGGGGGGGGGGGTTCCAAATAGGAAATTTATTTAAACAGATCAAATAAAACTTGTGCCTCCTTGCCTCTGCTCTTAGAAGAATGTGTTGGGCCTCTTGGTAGTAAAGCGTGGTTTGTGCTGGTGACGCAGAACTCTGTGGGGCAGCGGGAACTTGATTTTGGAGTCGTGAAACTGCTTGATTGCTGGTTGGCGGCACTTGCTGGCAGGAATTTCTTCCACTTTCATGATCTGATGGAGTGGGCTCGGGCACAGTGACGGGCCCCCCACATCTCGGTAGCACTGAGTGACGGCACCAGCAGTGGTCAGATCTCTGTATTCCCTGTACATGTTGTGGGTTCCGCTCCTGGAATCGTAACACAGCCAGATGCCAAAATTTTTCACCCTAAGAGGGGACTTTTCAAAGGCCTGTCCTCAGTATACGATCTCTCCAGAACACTTCTTCATCTTTTTTCAGCTGGGACACAAAGTACCAGAATCGGGACTTTGCTACTACATGGTTAGGAGCAAAGATCCGCATGCAATAAAGAGGCGGCACTGGACTCTTGGGAGTAGGCAGGCATCTTCCAACTAACTTGTACTCTCTCAGGGTGCCCGAGACCTTCATAGTGCTGCCGCCTCACTCCCTGCCAACCCGCAAAAGCTTTTTAGGATTTTTCAAGGCAAATGGGGTTAAGTGGCTTGCCCAAGGCCACACAGCTAGGTAATTATTAAGTGTCTGAACTCGGGTTTGAACTCAGGTACTCTTGACTCCAGGGCCAGTGCTTTATCCACTATGCCACGTAGCCGCCCCCCAACATTTACTTTTAAAGAAGTAGTTTTCCTTTTCCACTTTTCAATTTTATTTTTAAAGGAGTTGATTTCTGCAATCAATTTTTCATAGTTCTTCTGTATGGCTCTCATTTCTTTTCTCCATTTTTCTTTTTCTTCTGTTCTTTGGTTTTTAAAATCTTTTTTGAACTCTTCCAAGAGATATTTTTGGATTTGAGATCAATTTATAAGTTCTTTTGTGGCTTCACATGTAGGCATTTTGTCACTGCTTTCTTCTTAGAAGATGGTGATTTCATCATCCCTATCAGAATGGTAGCTATCTATAGTTAGAAATTTTTTTATTTTTTTGTTCATTTTTGGTATTGAACTCTGCTTCTGGGGCATAGAAACTATAGTCCTAAGCTGTCTGGTCCCTGGCTTACCACTTATCTATGGCATAGTCTATGAAATAGTATGATAACTGTTTTAAGGTAGCCCAACTTAGTCCCATTTGCTGCACCAGCATTTCCAGGGATTGACCCTTGTCTTATGAGCTGGATTTGGAGCCCTCATTGCTTGCCTGCTGCAATGCAGATTTGCTGAGCCTTGATATGAGGTATACTGTGGCTAAGAACCTTCTGCAGACTTTCTACCTCTCCCACCTACACTGGTCTATATTCTCCTGTGTGAGACAGATATTTGATGAAGCTCCTCCACAATATCTTGAGTAGAGAACTTGTTTTACTCTTGTTTGTGTGGGGTCTGTAGTTTTAGAATCCATTTATAGTCTTCATTTAAAATTATTCCTGGAAAAGCTCAGGAGCTTCCTAGCTTCATACCACCATCTTGGCTTCACCCCAGCAGTATCTAAACTTAAAAGCCAGTATCTTTTGGTGAACTCTTTCTGCTGAAAAAATATATCACTCCCTACTTTGCAAAAAAGAAAGGGATTATAAGTGTAGAAAAATATATACATTGGCTGATGAGTTTTGCTGAACTATTTTTTTCTTTTTTTAATTTTGTTACAAATAATGTCTCATTGGATACAAGAATAGGGAAAGATATACTGGGTAATAAAGTGATATAAAAACAAAAGAGTAAAATATTTTTAAGTATAGAAAGATATTCAGTATGGAAAAGAACCTTTGGATAAAGTCAGCATTGAAAGGTACTCACAAAAAGATGAGAGAGGGGCAGCTAGGTGGCACAATGGATAGAGCACTGGCCCTGAAGTCAGGAGGATATAAGTTCAAGTCTGACCTCAGACACTTAATAATTACCTAGCTGTGTGACCTTTGGCAAGTCACTTAACTCCATTGACTCAAATAAAATTTAAAAAGAATATGAGACAGTGGAAATCTCAATGAATGGGGCAAAGAGACTCAAGAAAATGACATGGATGTCTGTTATTTTCACAAAAAAAGCAAAAAGGTTTACTAATCAACCAGAATACAAGTTTCAAGGAAAGAAGTAGATATTCAATCCTTTGGTTCTAGCCCTCCATTATATAAAACTATTTTTGCTTTCAATAGAGCAGCTAATACAGAAGTCAAGACGTAATGAGGGTTTCTTATGAGGAAAAGCTCCAGGGAATTATAAGCTATTCAACATTTTCTTATCAATAAAATTGATAAGATATAAAAATTATGATAATTGAAATAGTTATCTTTTAGTCCCAAGTTTTTCAAAGCCATTTATAGTGATTGAACCAAATGGTTCTATGGGCAATGAATGAACTAAATTGGTATCTTTTAGCTTGTCCCACTCCCCACAGATGTCACTGTCTCTTTGCCAGTTCTTGAGGAAATTGGCAATATTCCTCTTGGCTAAAAAAGAGAAACTAGGTGAGCAGGGAAATAGTGATGGAGAGAGAGAAAAAGCAAGGAAATAGAGAAAGAAAAAAGACAGTAGAAAGTTGGAAATAGAAATATAGAGCCAAAAATGAAAACATATATACAGAGATCAAGAGACAGTCTTTGTGTCTATAGATCCTAAGTTTTTAATAAGACCTGGATCTAATACAGTTCATCTGGAGAGAAATATTTATTTCTAGTGCTATGGAATAATTAAATTTCTGATAGTGGATCAAATTATTCTTCAGTGTATGAATTTACTTACAGGATTATCATTGTGAGTTTCAAAATTTCTTTTGCCCATCCATTGTATTCTACAAGATACAATGAGAAATTGTTATTTTTAATTGTATTCTAATGCTCTAGTTTCCCAAAAACCAGTCTTTATTTTTGTTCTTCCTGAAAAAGGTTGAAAAATGCAAAGTAGTCCTCCTATTAAATGTCTTATTTTCCCATTTATCAACCTGAAGACCTATTAGCCACTAATCTCCTTGGAATTTGTGTAATTAACTAACAGATTTCCTGACAGGAGAGAGTTAAATAAAAAGATGTATATTCTGGGACTTGGAACATTTGTCCTAATTTCACACCTTATGTTGCAGCTCAGTCAGAGCTTAAAGGCAAAGCATGCCACAAGGAAACCAATGCCACCCTCACCTTTCCTTTTCCCTACAATTCACAAACCCTTCCAGCAAGAAGAGTTGCCTGCCATCATGGTCAGGAGCCTGGAGGCAGATGCTTGCTTGTCATTCAAACCCTGTTACAAGCTTTCTTTACTGCATTCCATCAGAATCTCTTCTTTTACAGATGGCATCAACAACAAATCTACCTAACCATTCCAGCCACTCACTCATGGACCATGGATTGTTTCAACAGTTCTGGATGAGGGACTGTGGAAAATACAGAATTAGAAGCAAAGAAGCCCTTATCACCCTGTAAAGAGAGGGCAAAACCATCTGAAGCCAATTGTGACGTAGATGAATAGCACAATAAGATGGCATTTGTGTGCCCTAGGCAAGGTTGGAGCATCAGTCTTTCCTATCTGAAGAGGATATTTCATTTATGTTGCTATTCATAAGAAGGCTTTGCTGTAAAACATCTAACTTAAAACAAATGTCAGCAAGTCATTGAGAAGTGGCATCACATAGAAAAAAAAAAAAGAGTTGCAAGTAGAATCACAAGACCTGAGTTCAAAGTAACACTCTTTAGTGTAACTACTACTTTGGGATCCTGGACAAGTCACTGAGCTTTTGTTTTCTCATTAGTTTTCTTATTTTTCTTATTAGATGAGGGAATTTGAAGACTTTTACATTTCTACTTTCTCAATTTCTAGAATAAAATAATAAAAAAAATTGCACATAAAACTGAAAATCCATTATGTAGAACTTGCTAATCCTTTTAAATATACAAAAATTGTCATGTAAATTTCTTTTTCTTTTTTCTTCCTTTTCCACTACCTACTCCCCATTCTAGAATTAAGCACAAATATGGATAGGTATACATATACATATATGTAAAATCATCCTACACACACTTCTATTTATCAATTCTTTCTCTCTCATATGTCCTTTGTAGCTGATTTGGGTATTTAAAATAGCCAAATTTTCTATATAATTTAATGTTGCTTTCAGCCTAAATCTATGGAATCGAAAGGGAACACATTTTTCTCACATTCAATATGTGTGTGTATATATATATATATATATATATATATATATATATATATATATATTCATACAAAGAATTCTGAAACTATATTTTATTGTGCCTCCCTGTGGTACATTATCTGTAATTAATTGCATACTTCTCCACAAGCTTCATTCTATTTGCATATAGGAGTCCTCAATATTTATTAAATGAATGGGCTTAAAAAATCAATTATGTTTATTCCATGGAGAGAAATGCTTTCTTTTAAAGTATAACAACCATGTGGGATTAATTCTAAGAATTATGATTAAATGTACTTAAATACTTTGATAAATAACTAGGATCGTGGAATCTTGTTAGGCAAGCAGACAGCTTTGGCCTGTAAGCCTGGATTTAGGGGCAGCATGGGAATAGAGCCAGAGTGGATGTTAGTTCAGAAAAATGTCCCATGGTGGTGCGGACTGTGGTTCTGGAAATAAGAATACTTATCACTATTGGGAATAGCGGAGTTACTCTCTCACCCTGAGCCCATGTCTATACTTCATTGAATGTTCTTTTACACCAGAAATGATGACTGCAGATCTGTCCACACGTCAGCATTCCTAATTCTGCCCTTTACTACTTGGGTGAGCAAGTCAAGACAGGGCAAGTTGAGAAGACCTTTCAAATTCCCTAAGACACTTAGTCATTGGATGATCCAGGGCAAGTTACATGATATTTCTGGAGCTCAGTAAATTGAGGGACATGGACTAGATGAGTTCTAGGATGTCTTCTAATTGGAAAATCCTGTGAATAACCAGAAATAAAAAGAAAGGTAAAGAAGCTGAAAATTGCCAGAGGTCCCATGGGTTCCAGGACCAATATTGTCTTAACTCTCCATGCCTCAGTTCTTCTATTTTCCAGATTACCTCTTCATATGAATCTGAACTGGCCCCAGTTTCTCTGACTCAAGTGCTTCATTTCATCTAAAACTCAAATCTCAGCTAACAACTTCCTGGGGCTCCCCTCCCTACCCCCTACATGCTATTCTACCTAGACTATGTTGGAAAATCACTGAGTCTTTCTGAGCTTAGTTTTCTCTAAAATGAGAGTTAAACTAAATTGTCACATTAGTTTCAATTTTAAATCTATGGTCTTGGGGCAGCTAGGTAGTATAGTTGATAGAGCACCAGAGTCAGGAGAACCTGACAAATCCAGCTTCAGACACTTAATAATTATTTAGCTGTGTGACCTTGGGCAAGTCATTTAATCCCATTGCATCATAAAAAAATCTGTGATCTTATGTCTTTAGAGAGCAGTTGACTTTTAAAAGCCTTCATAAGAACAGCTTTTCTTTAAAAAAGTGGACAGGGATTGGGTACATAATAGCTGAATCATCACTGCCCATATTTAGTAAAAATTAGATCCTTCTAACCCTTTTTAGTCAACTTTAGTCCAGGCTCTGTGTAGAAATTTTTACTAATGCAATAATAGAAAAAGATGTTCTTTTTTTTGTTTGTTTCCTTACTGTAGTTATTTATCAGAGATCAAGAGGTATCTGGAAAGGTCATGCCTGTTCCCATACAGCTTAGACACCACTCCTTTTATTTCTAGCTGAAGAACTTAAAAGTTTGGTTCCAGTACAATGAATTTTACATTACCTCACAATTATTTGTCATTAAACCTATATTTGGTGGGGAGGATTGAAAATTATTTAATTTAATGTCTACATTTGACATATAAGGAAATTGCCACTCTCCCTGACAGAGGAAGTGATTTGGTCCAGGTCTGATAGTTCATAAACAGCAAATTCCAGATTCAAACTCAGGTTCTTTGACTTCCAAAGATGTCCTTCTGCCATGACATTAAACTGCTCAGAATTTTACTGTGAATTTTTACTCAGAATTTTATTACTAGATTTTTCATTTCCTTACAAATATATTAGGTATAATTTTTAAGTTCCCATCTCACTAAAATTTTTCAGGGAAAATAGGCCAATAGCAAATGCAAAGGGAGGATATTTAGGGAGCAGACAGAACAATGTCAAGGGGGCAGGCATAGTGACTGAGGGAAATTCTCACAAAAAAAATCACGCAAAAATTCATTACAACTATATTAGAAATAATTCCCATCTCACTAGTTTTTTCATTAAAAATAAGCCAATAGCAAATGGAAGAATATTTAATGACCAGGACAAACATCATAATGGGACAGGGACAATGACTGAGGTAATTCACAAAAGTTTTGGGTACTCTCTGTGGCTAAGATACAAATGCAGCTCCTGGAGAACTCATATCTAGGTTTCACACAGAAACTATTCACAGGAGGAGAGAATTGAATGGCAGAACATGTTTAGATTCCATTTAGTGCCAGAGGTGAGAAACATTTTGTTACTGTAAAAGGTCATTTGGATATTTATAACTTTACTCATGGGCTATATATTTAGTCAAACATTAATTAATTCACCCCTAAAAAGTTACTGAATTTGGATTTATTGAATTTTGAGACCTGTCTGCTGTAGCTTTGGCAATGCCAGACCAATAGAGGGGGCAGACCAGAGGTTCCCTGCTCCTAAAATCCCTCTGAAATACCATTGTAGTGTTTTTCATTTCAAGAGGGTTTTTTTGTTTATTTTTGCAAGGCAAGGGGTTAAGTGACTTGCCCAAGGCCACACAGCTAGGTAATTATTAATTATCTGTACCAGATTTGAACTCAGGAGTTCCCGATTCAAGGCCAGTTCTCTATCCGCTGTGCCACCTAGCTACCCCATATCAAGAGCTTTTAATAATTTTTAATTGTAATGGATTGAACTATCTGATGTTGTATTCTCAGTATTTACCACAGTGTGGGACACATAAGGCACTTAATAAATTTTTATTGATTGATTGATCAGCATTATATTGGCCTATTATGGCTGTTAGTTAGATCTACATTTAATTTTGATGATATAAAAATATTTAAAATCCTTAGAAACTTTCAAACTTTAAAAAATTACTATTATTTCCCTGTTCCCTACTATAATTTCCTCTTTGCTCTGGTATCTCAAACTAGAAGATGTAAAAATAATTAAAATGGAAAATAGCAGGAGTGGAAGAAATCTTTTGGTTTTTAATCACCAAGTTAATTTAATTATGTCAAGTCCTCCTTGAGAGAGCTTGACTCAAAACCAATATAATCCATTTATTATGGTATAGAAAGTCAGTTAATGTGGTGGCAAAGACTTTTGGCCTTGGAATCAGGAGACCTGACTGGGATTTCCAACTCTGCCTTTTACTAGATGATCCTGAGAAGGTTATTTAATTTCTTGGAGGCCCTGTTTTCTTCTCTGTAGAATGGCAAGAATAATATCTTTATTACCTCCCTCACAATAAAGAAAACATTTTGTAAACCTTAAAGGTGCTATAAAAATGTGAAATATTATTCAGTCTTTTGTGGAGTCATAATTACAAATTCCAAATAGAAACTATAATACACCTCCCAAATCTCTCATATTCTTATTCAGAAAAATCTAGTTTTTATCAAGTATATTTTAAATTGTTTCTTTTAATTCCTCATATTGCCTTTCTTTCTCCAAGAATATAGCTCGAAAGCATCTTCTAGAAACTAGAATTAATTTACACACTCCTACTACCTAAAAATAACATCTTTCATCAAGAACAACAGGTTAATCCTGGCTTTTGAATCACAGTAATAAAATTTAAAAGTATATCCTTTGATTTATTTAAAATCTGAACATCCAACTATAATCCTATAAAGCCACCACGATTTTAGATGGACAGAACAGGTAAATCAAACTTGAAGTGAATGGATTAACATACAAGGACAGGTTACTATACTATTCTTTTGTGTTAAGTAATAAACAGATTTTGTCAAATCTTGCGCTCTAATTCCCATCTGGAATAGTCTTACTGTGGAAATGAACAGGTTTGAAAGTATGCTTTTTTATGACATTTGTAAAGTAAAAAGCACCAATTGGAAAAGGCTTAATCCCTCATCCAACACCAGGTGCTTTGCATACAATCAGAACAGCTGATGAAAGCCAAATATTACAGATGTACAAATGGTTAGATTTGTTTGTACAATGGTTAGATTAAAAGAGAGAGGGAGGCTCCCATTGGTTTAGCCTCACTGTATTCTATCCTTTGCTCAATTCTGAGTTATATTCAGGTAGACAGTCAATATGGATTGACATCAATCTAGGTCATAAACTGGGGCAGGTGATGTAAAATGATAACCCAGCTCAATTCCATGAACCTTCAAAGAGAATCATTTCTAATAGTATTTTCATGGGTATCATGCTACATTTCAGTCTATATTAGTGTTTTATCTGTAGGGGAAATTATTATCTTTCAACTATAACAGCATTTTTAGGGATTTATTTTCCAGATCTCAAAATGGGGAAATATTACCCCAAATGGAAAAAAGATCAAGGCTGATGTTTTGATCCAATAAATGCAACTGAGATATAGACCGCTGGGTCCAAATAGAAACAACAAAAACAGGTAAATGACTCCCTAATAATCTTAACAAAAATTTTTCAGAATGATTGTGCAGATATCAAAGATATATCTATAGAAAATACCAAAAGACTCTTACCATTAATTGTCTAATAGCAGACCATATCTTCACAGTTACAGAACTGACAGAGAGGGAAAGTAAAAGAAAGATATTACTCTGTCTAGTGTTTGTTGGCTTTTTATAGTGTTAGATTTAGTAGAAGAAACACAGTTTTCATGGCATTTCTGAAGCAAGGTACCTTGGTACAAAGTATATATTGGAATTAAATAAGATTCATGAAGATACAACTTGTTCCATGGTCCACTGACTATAGACATCAAGGAACTGCTTTGAAGGACGTCATTTCAGAATTCAAATAATAACTATTCTCTCAGCATAGTGAGGTTGTCCAGAAATCATTGTTTCCATTGTGTCTAGTGTAGGAAATAATTTTCTTAGGGAATTTTTTAAAAGTGTTCAAAAGATAAAGATTTGCTCCATCTATGCCAGAAAAAAAAAATATGCTAGAGGAAAACACTTATTGGACAGATCATGACATGCAGTTAGTTGAAAAGCCCATTGAGTTAGTCCATCACTATCCATAAGTTTTACAGGAAGTACAGATGAATACAGATGAACATTGAGCCATATTGCATTGGAAAATTTGGATAACGAATTTAATAATACAAAACCAGTGATTCAAAAGTCCTTATCTTTTTTTTTAGGTTTTTGCAAGGCAAATGGGTTTAAGTGGCTTGCCCAAGGCCACACAGCTAGATAATTATTAAGTGTCTGAAGTCGGATTTGAACCCAGGTACTCCTGACTCCAAAGCTGGTGCTTTATCCACTACACCACCTAGCCGCCCCAAAAGTCCTTATCTTTAACACATCTTCTTACACAAAAATTGTAAGGCTAGAATTACAAAAGACCATGATTTTGGAAGAACTAAAAAGGTGGTCCAAATGACAATGGAAAGACATATTGTGGGCATAAACAGTCTTCAACTTGTTTCTAATGATGTAAAACACACATTTTAAGACATGTATGTTTAGAAAATAAGGTGAATTTTTTCATGAAGTCCATAAGTACCAGAGATGGAAAAGCTAATCAGTCATTAAAAAAACAAGAAAGCTCCAGAGTATTAAGAGGGTTCTCTATGTATGATGTATAGAAGGAAGAAAAGTAGGATGAATATGGATTATGGACCAAAACCTTGGTGACTTAAAAAATGCATCTTTGTAATCAAACAAGTCCCAGACTTCCTAGTTCTTAAAATGTAAAAATTCTTCTATAGTATGGAGAGATGAGAAAAGAGAATGAAAATTCTTAATTACAGAGTTGAATTTCATTATATCATTGAGGTAGGTTTATAAATAATTCTTTAATCATATTGGGTTGTTGGGTAATAGTTTCAGATTTGGAGATACCTGGAGCTCAACAAATCCCCTCTCTCTTCTTCTTCCTCCTCAATACGTCTATGTACATAAACACAAAGTAAATTATAAAGTGTCAAAGGGGAAAAAAACTAAACAGAATGTGAGAATTCAGAAATGTCCCAGCTCCTGAATCCAACCTTTGCAAATTCTTTCAGTCAGTCAAAATAAGCACAATCAATGCTTATGGATTGATTGATTTAGCCCCTACCATGTAACTCTGGTACTATGGTCACTGTGATCCTCAGCTGGTATCCTTTTTTTTTTTTTTAGTTTTTGCATGGCAATGGGGTTAAGTGGCTTTCCCAAGCCCATACATCCAGGTAATCATTAAGTGTCTGAGGCCGGATTTGAACTCAAGGTACTCCTGACTCCAGGGCCCGTGCTCTATCCACTGTGCCACCTAGCCACTCCTCTAAGCTGGTATCCTAAGACTGTGTTATTGTCCAATCAAATCTGACTCTTTTTGACCTCATGGTCAAGTCTATGAGGTCTTCTTGGCAAAGATACAATAGGGGGGCTTTCCATTTCTTTCTCCAGTATGTCCCCACTTTATAGATGAGGAACATACACATTAAGAGCCGTGTCCAGGGTCACACAGAGGTGTAAATTTGGGTCTTCCTGACTCCAGACCTGGTGCTCTGTCTACTGTATCACTTAGCTGAAGCATTAATACTTTTTTTATCTTGTATCAATGGAGTATCAAGTGAAGATAATATAATCTGTTTTTCATTGTTCCTGGGTACTGAATCACCATAAGTCAGAGCTGTCATTGTAGGAAAGAAATAAGCATTTATTAAATGTTTACCAGAAACCATGCTAAGGGTTTTACTATTATCTCATTTGATCTTCACAATAACCTTGTGAGATTGGTTGTAACAATAATGATGATGATGAAGAGGATGATGATAGCAGCTAATGTGTATAATAATTTGAAATTTACAAAACAATTTAAATATCTCATTCTTCATAGCAACCCAATGAAGTAGATCCTATTTTTATCCTCCATTTATGCGTGAGAAAAATGTGAAGAGAGGTTTGAAAAAAACAATAAATTAATTTTCAAATGCCTGAGTCAGAATTCAGATCTAGGTCTTCCTGATTTCAAGTACAGGGTTCTGTCAAAAAATTGATCACCTTCTTATTCATGGAAACTATGTTTTCTTAAATTGTTTTTATTTTATTTTCCCCCAGCTACATGGACAAACAAGCTTGAACATTCATTTTTTCCACCCTTACCCCGCATTGTGAAAGCAGGTAAATTGATATACATTATGGGGGCAGCTAGATGGCACAGTGGATAGAGCACTGGCCCTGGAGTCAGTAGTACCTGAGTTCAAATCCGACCTCAGACACTTAATAATGACCTAGCTGTGTGGCCTTGGGCAAGCCACTTAACCCCATTGCCTTGCAAAAATAAAAAACTAAAAAAAATGTATAGTCATGAAAAACATTTCCATAATAATCATGTTGTAAAATAAAACAGGCCCCTAAAAAACAGAAACCTCAAGAAATAAAGCTTAAAAATATGCTATATTCAGATACCATCAGTTCTGTGTGTGTGTGTCTGTCTGTCTGTCTTTGTTTGCCTCTTTCTCTCCCCTTCAAGGAATGCATAGAATTCTATGTCATAAATCCTTCAGAGTTGTCTAGGGTCACACAACTGGTGAGAAAAACTAAACTATTCATAGCTGATCATCCTACAATATTGCTGTTACTTTGAAATCAGTGCATTTCACATCGCATCTGCTCATGTAAGTCTTTAGTTTTACTGAGAACATCCTGCTCATTGTTTCCTATAACAAAATAGCATTCCATCATAGTTGCACATCATGATTTGTTCAGCCGTTGCTAGTTGATTGCTATCCCCTCAATTTCCAATTTCTTGTCACCAAAAAAGAGCTGCCATAAATATCCTTATTTATATAAGTCCTTTTACTTCCTATTTTTCCTCTGTAATATAGACCTAGTAGTGGCATTGCTAGATCAAAGGTTAGGCATGATTTCATAATCTTTTGGACATAGTCCCAAATTGCTCTACAGAATGGTTGGATCATTTCACAACTTCTCCACACAGTGCATTAGTGTCTCATTTTGCTCACATGCTCTCCAACATTTGTCATTTTTCTTTTCTTCCCTATTAGACAATCTAAAATGTGTAATGTAGTACCTCAAAAAGTTTTCATTTCTCTAAATAAAAGTGATATATGATGTGTTTTTGAATATGGCCATAGATAGTATTGATAACCTTATCAGAAAACTTCATATTTTTGATAATTTATCAATTGTGGAATGGTGTGACTCAGTTCCCTATGTTGAAAAATAAAGCCTTTCTCAGAAAAACTTATTTTAATATTTTCCCCACAGTTACTATTAGTAACTGTATTTCCATCCATCCTATTTTCCCCAGCTCCCATTAATTCTATTCTCTCTCTCCTTTCAACCTGTCACTCCTCAAAAGTGTTGCTTCTGACTACCCCATCTCCCAACTTGTTCCCTCTTTTATCACCCCATCTTTTTCCATCCCCTTTCCCTCCTAGATTCTTATAGGATAAGATAGATTTCTATACCTTATTGAGATATGTTATTCCCTCTCTGAGATAATTCCAATGAGAGAGTAAGACTCATTCACACCTCCCAATTCTTCCCTTCTTCCACTACACTGAAAAAACTTTTTTTCTTGCCTCTTTTATATGAAATAATTTACCCCATTCTAACTCCTCTTTTTTCTTTCTCCCAGTACAATCCTCTCTCACCCATTATTTCCATATTTTAATATATTATCCCTTCATATTCAACCTCCCATTTGTCTTGTCTATATATTCTTCCCCATTTCATTCTCACAAAGTCAAGTTTGTGAATCCCAGTGCAAGAATTTACATTTTTCCCATTCTAGTCTTTACAGAGCTTTGTCAATTCTGAAGTTATCACCCAGTGTGTTAGTTATCCCTCCTAGCCCAGTGTCATCTACAAATCTGATGATCACATCAATTTGCCTTCTTATAAAATTCATTGATAAAAATATCAAATAGCTCAAGGTCAAGAACAGATTCCCAGTTCACATATAATGTGTTATTTCCCATTTTTTCTACCTTTGTTATTATCCAATTGATGCAATGTTCCTCTGAGATGCAAATTTCTCTCTGAAAAGAATCAGCAAGCATAAATAATTAGTATAGAGAAATATAAAATAATCTCTTTATTTGCAAAGAAGAACAAAGTAAAACTTGCTGGTTGGAATGTGGATTAACAATCTCTTTTGGATGCAAATGACTTTGTAAAAAAGGGGGGGGGAGATATTAGCAAACTCTTCTCTCTTTTTTTTTAGTTTTTTTTTTTTTAGTTTTTGCTAGGCAATGTGGTTAAGTGGCTTGCCCAAGACCACACAGCTAGGTAATTATTAAGTGTCTGAGGCCAGATTTGGACTCAGGTACTCCTGACTCTAGGGAAGGTGCTCTATCCACTGCACCACCCAGCTTCCCCCTCAATCTCTTCTCTTTTCAATGATTTTAAGTTTGTACATAATTTTGCAAGCTTTATAATTATTTCTAGGACCCTGAAGCACAAAATTTCTATAAATTCCTTTTTATAATCTTTTTACATATTTCTCCTAATTTTGTTGTATTTTCTCTCACTAATTATCATTAAGGGAAACCACATAAAAGAGACAGAGAAGCTGTCAATTAAAATTATTTATTTCAATGATGTGATGATGATGATGATGATGATGACAGCACCAACCATGATAATATCTTCACTTTATTTGACATTTCATGTTTACAGAGATGTTTAATATGCACAGCTTTGAAGTATATCTTCTATAAGTTTCACAGGTTCCCCATTACTCTGTGATAAAATACACACTGGTCTGTTTTGCATTTAAATCCATTATAATCAGGATCCAATCTACCTCTTCAAACTTGATGTATTTCTCCCTTTCCTGTACTCTCTAGCCCAATCAGATTGACCTTTTTATTCTTCGTCATATACTAAATCTTCTATCCATGTCCCTTTGCATAGACTGTCACCTAAGTCTTAGAATTCTCTCTCCTCTTACACTTCTTTCTTTCTAAACTCAATTCAAAGACATCTCCATGAAACTTTAATGGATCCTGCACAGTGCCCCACCCTTACTGTAGTTATTCATGCATATATTTTATCATTTATATTTGTACATGATGTCTGCCACAAGAGAATAGAATCTTCCTGAAGGCATAACCTATTTCATTTTTTCTCTTTGTATTCACAGTTCTTAGAAGCGTACCTGGCACAAAGTAGGGAATTAATACTTTTTAATTAATTGACTGGTTTTATTTAAGGGTCATTTCCAACTGGCCTGATCCATATCTGGCCACTGGACCAAGGTGACTCTGGATGAGAAAGTGAGGCTGGTGACTTAGCACAGAACTCCCTCATTCAAATTCAATTCAACTGCATCCCTGATATCATGATCTTCTTTGAAAATAAATGACAAACACAAGGTTTGATCTTAACATCAAATCTATGAAGTACCATTTGTGTTTTATAATGATTTCATAGATATAGAATCTGTGACTTATAAAAGTTTGTTCACTTGTCAAAAGTTATGCTGGGATAGAGGACTGGCTCTGGAAAACCTGAGTTCATATTTAGTCAGGAACAGAAGCAATACCTATCTAACCATGAAGGAGACAGAGAATAATTTAAATGGTGGTTAGAGTTAGAAAAGACTGTGCAAAGTATTCTCCAAACCTCTTGTTGTTCAGTCATGGACAGGACTCTTCATGACCCTTCGGGGCTTTCTTGGAAGAGCTACAGGAGTGGTCTGACATTTCCTAGCTCATTTTACAAATGAGGATATGGGGGTCAACAGGGTTGAGTGACTTTCCTAGGGTCCTATAAGCAGTCAACCTGACACCAAATTTTAACTTACAAAAATGAATGCTCCTGACTCTAGCCTGGAACTCTTAGTTACTGTACCTCCTAGATGCCTTGATGAACAGATGAGGAAATTGAAGATCTGAAAGATTAAATACAGACACAGCAGTCCACCTAGTAGCTACAGAACCATATGTCCTAATCCATTGGTCTTTCTATGGCATCATGCTGTCTCCCCAGAGAAAAGAAGATATGAATTCGGCAATGTTGTTGCCTTTTACCTGCATTTCAGATTAATATTTAATTCCCAGAATCAATCTTCATTAAAGATGTATTAATTTCTTTCTATCTTTTTTTCCCCAGAATTGCTTGGTTACCACTAACACTCAATATGCAAGATCTCTCTGGTCTACCCCCACTCCCCACACCCACACCGTGCACAAAATCTGAGTCTAAAAACTAAATTATTTCTTACCATATGGGGTCTGTGACAAAGATAAAACCCAACCTGGACAAAACATCATGCAGGAAGGAGACAAATGTTCCTAGAGTCCTGGGCAATGCCTGGGAGAGTGCCTGCCAGGACCTACTGTGTTCAAACCATTTTCATTTCTCTAACAATTTGGATCTGCCAAGAGGAAACTGAGACAATGAAGCTACCTGCCAAATAACCATAAGAGTAAGTTTAGAGATCTCTGCCTGTCACCCCCTCCCCCCAGCATGAAGAAGCTGGAAGGAAGAGACAAAGACAAAATAATAGTATGAGGAAGTCAAAAGTTTGGTATAGCATAATAATTTCTCTGACATTTCTAAAATCAAAAAACTATGTCCTTTAAATGTATTTTCTATCTAGAAATAAACTAGCCCATTTCCTCCCCTCTAATATCCCCTTGGTGATAATTCCTTACAGTATTTGAAGAGAATACCTGTCTCTTCTTCATCAAATTTGACTGAAGAAAAGATTGTGCAATAAGGCAGGCATGTACCTGGTAGATAGAACCACTACCATGTCAATCACCTCCTCCTTCTATACTCTGGTTGATATGGCATCAGGCAAATGAGCTCCAGAGTCCCAGTGGTCCTAGACCACTGGCTTATAGAGGCAGCAGATAGCACACAGTGGCTAGAGAGCTGGACCTGGAGCTAGGAAGACTTGAGTTCAAATCATTCTTGTACATTCACTAGCAATGTGACCCTGGGGAAGTCAAATAATCTCTGTTTCAATTTCCTCAGTTATAAAAGTATTATTTTTACTTTTTTAAATGTGTTTTTTGCTTTTTTCTTCTTCTGATTTTTCCCTTTTTGTTGTTATTCTTCTTTCCCATTGGGCCGTATACAGAAAGAAGTGCAATATGATTGTACATGTTTAATTCATAGATTACTTTCTATCCTAGAGTGGTGGGGGGAGGTGGCAGGGAGAATACTTTACAAAAATGAATGCTGAAAATCAATTTTACATTTAATTGGAAAAAATAAAATTATAAAATGAGAATACTAATATAATCTACTTTTCAGAATTGTTGTGAAGATCAATTGAGATAATATCCTAGTAGGTCTATTTACTTCCCCTTTCCTCTGTTTTCTCCTGAACTCTGATGTGATGTTAATCATCCAAGGGAGCAATTCTTGTGAAAATACAAACTAGGAAAATCCCCCTACATTTTTCTACAACCTTAGATAGTGAAGACCCAACAAAAAAAAGTTCTCACCACCCACAATCTTGGCATCATCAAACGGTTCAGCAAATACAGTTTAATCAATGACAACAACACTAAAGAAGATGCATTACCATCTGCTTTGCTGCTACACCCTAAGGACCTTTTGACTTGCAGCTGAAAGTTCCCATAGATGTTACTTTCTTCTATGAGGATGTGAGCTCCTTTTCAGAAGCCTCAGAGACTGTCTTGCTTTTCTATTTTATCTCTAGAGACTAATGTTTTACACAAAGTTAGCATTGAAATAATTCTTTTTCATTCATTCATTCTGCCTTCCCTAACCTTACTCTGGATTACTCTGACAAATTCTGAGAGTGACCAGCTCCCAGTGTTGGTTCAATTTGGGCACACAAAGTCTTGATGCCAATGTTCCAGGAGGACAATATATTTCAACTTTGTCCTATCCACTCTCAGTGTCTTGGTGGTCTTCCAACTCAATCTCTATCCTAATACTGGTTGAGTCACATTAGAGGAAAAACAAAAATTTAACCATTCACAAAGAAGACCAATGTGGGACCAAAATAAAAAAAGTGAAAGGTGAAACCCCAAGGGGTATTTATACCGAAAAGGGGGAAGGGACAGTGTGTGACAAGGTTACCTTATCAACTTTGACAGAAGAAACTTACTGTATAATATCTAGGACCAAGTGGGAAAAAAACTGCAATATATTACAGTGGAAACTTTCTTTTCATTACCAGTGCCAAATTATCAGGTAATTGGGGTCACATTGGTGATTTTTAAATATGGGTATAATATGGATAGGTATGGTATGTTTGACAAAACATGGTAAGGTATGACTTGTCAATCTGTCCAAGGAATATTTGACCTAATTTGAGATAGAAGAGTTTTATGAAGTTCAGATCTTACCAGTGTTCTAAACTAAAGCAAAATTAAATTCCTCAATTTTGGATTAAAATCGCACCATTGTATATGTTTACACAGCTTTTTCATTAGAAATCAATAATTTCACCCCCATTATTTTATGTTTCTCACAACAACTTCATGAGGCAAAGAATTTCGAAGTTTTACATATAAACAAATCTAAATTCAGATATGCTGTGATTGGGACATCTAGGTGGCACAGTGGATAGAGCACCTACCCTAGAGTCAGGAGGATCTGAGTTCAAATTCAGCCCCACACACTTAAGAAGCTGTGTGACCTTGGGCAAGTCACTTAATCCCATTGCCTTAAATAAATAAAAATATATATAAAAAAAGAAATACTGTGATTTTCATGAGAGTTATCAAGTACAATCTTCTCACATGTTTTAAAATTTATGAAGGCTATTATCGACATTATAGCGTTTATTCTTCACATTAACCATGGGAGCCATTTCATGGCTAAGGAAACTGAAACTTTGAGAATAGAAGACATAGAGATGGTAAGTCATAGAGTAAGATTTCAAGTGTGTCTTCTGACTCCAAATCCTGTATTCTTTCCATTGCCCCATTATTTCTCCTCTGCTTTTGCCTTTATTATGAACTTCTTTTGCTTACTGGGGATCATCTAATTGGAGGACATCTGATGAAGTATATGTAGGGATAAGTCTACAGGGACTATCCTATTAAACAAGGTAACTTCTGTAGACACAGTAGCTCGATTTCAAAGGGCTTTTCAATGTTGCAGCAAATTCTGGTGTATCCCAAATTCCCCAACCAGTGACAGTTGGAGGGATTTGGGGAAAGGAGAGAAGGCTATGTCAGATTTGACTGACCACAAAGCCAGGAGCAATGGTCTAGTAAGCAGACCTTAAAGAAAAGGAATCTACACTATGAATTTTATTCTTTCTTTCTACCCAATAAATAAGAATTCCTTAAGTCTGTGTCTCAACAGGTAGTAGAAGGACAGTATGAGGCAAGTATGAGAATGAATCAGAAAGCATATATCCTCCCTATTTGAGCTTGAGTCTTGGTTTTGGGCTTTTGGACTGCCCCTTTCTTTTTTTTTTCTTTCCTGAGTAGAAGTGATTAAAAACACTACTGAGAGGGGGCAACTAGGTGGCACAGTGGACAGAGCACCAGCTCTGGAGTCAGGAGTACATGAGTTCAAATTCCGCCTCAGACACTTAGTAATTACCTAGCTGTGTGGCCTTGGGCAAGCCACTTCACCCCATTGGCTTGTAAAAAAAAATTAAAAAACCAATACTGAGATGGAGAATTCCAGTCTTAGAGGCAATCTTGAAAGGTAGAGAATTTTTCAAGCTCCTGGCTTTCTTGGTCAGAGCTAACTGGCAACAGGACTGGTGCTCTTCAATTATTCCCTTCTTTGAGAAGATGACCTTTAGGAAAAGATTAAGGAAAAACTTGAACCCTGAACAGGTTTTCTAGAAGATGTGGACCTGGAGGAAATTTTTGGACAGTATAGCTGTGAGATGAGCAGTCCCACAAACTATTTCATGTTTTAATGTTTAAATTACTGATACTCAATCAAATATTTTTTAATGAGTGATTGTGCTTTATGTTAAACATTTCTCTTGCATAGTAGAATTTTTTCAATCTTTCAAATATATCCAAATCATATCCTACTTGGAGTTCTTTGGCAAAGATTTTTGGAAAGGTTTGCCATTCCCTTCTCTAGCTTATTTTATAGGTGAGGAAACTGGTGGATAAAGTTAAATGAGTTGTCTAGGGTCACACAACTAGTAAGTACCTGAGATCACATTTGAACTCTGTCTTCCTGATTTCAGGCAGTTGTTCTATTCACTGTGCCACCTAGCTACCCCAAAGGAATAGCCACCCTATATCTAGTACTCATGGTTTATTGAGTACCTTTCTATTCTCAACTTTAGGAAGAGACCCTAGACTTGAAGAATAAAAACTGTAAATGGTTCTCCCTGGAGATCCAGCATAGGAACACAGAGTTTGAATAATAAAAAGCCTGATCCCTCTGTTTCTGGGTCAGAGTTCCCCAGGACTGAACCCCTTCCACATGCCTCAGGTTAGGATAAGAGAGGCCCCTTAATAGAAAGGAGGAGACTAAAAACCCTCTCCCCTCCACAGACACAATGTAAGTATTTTATCTTTAGGGCATCCTAGGATTTTTTTGTCCAAACTCCCCCTACCTCTGTTTTGAAAATCTATGAGAAAGTCTTATGTGACACTTTACATGCAAGAGGAAAGTTTATCAATACCAGAGAGATTTTGTCTAACTTGTTAATCATGCCACATTGCTGAGGATTCAGAAATATTCCTTCATGTAATGATGATCACTCAAACAAACTACACAATGCATCAATATGTAGTGATGTGCCACTTTAATTTGTACAATTCCTGGGTCAGATGATTCAAAAGCAGCTTCTCAATTCATAACAGTCGCCTCTGTATGGACAAGCAGACTTCCCACACCTTTCAGGAAAAAATGTGCAACCTACAATTGATTTTGCCCTATCCAAATGGAGAATTGTTTACCAATTCATTTAAACCCAGCTTCTAGTCCATTTAAAAATTGGTCTCAGGACATTTTTCAATGCCATCCTTCACAAATCTTATGAATGTTACTGACCTTGCATAATAATTTTTTTCTTACAACATATTAATTATTGTTCTGGCACCTCTGGTCTACTCATGAAACCAATGAAGCATGAAATGCCTCTGTGCAGAGTAATATTTCACATTTTGTATTTTATGTATTAATTACTTTTCTATTTTTGCTAATCCTTTCTGAGGAGGGGAAAAAATGAACCCATGGAATCCTACAATGAATCCCAGAAGTGCCAAAAGAGAAAAACGGGATAGTAACAAACTAAGTTTTATCTGCTGTCGTATTGAAAGCCAGCAACCAAAGTATTGCTTCCATTTCAGTCTCCTCTCATTGGAAACCTGTTTCCAGGTTTCAAAGCAAGCAGCAGCCTGCTTGACCAATAGGAACATCCTTACAAAAGAGTATTGCACTTATTTCTCTGTTCGTTTATAGTAATAATAAAACATATAAGGCCAGGAGATCGGGGTGGGGGGGAAGTGTCCCCTTGTCATGGATTTGAGTATCTCCCCTTCAGGGGGAAAATTATTGTTTCAATCCCAGACGATAGACAGACTTCATTATTAATTACAACCCTAAAAAGGTTAAAAGGTTTACTTGTGGTTTCTCTGGCTCAGGGAAACAACTAGAAGCATATAAATCAATTTGATAATCTGAAAGGACATACTTTAGTCCTAAATTCTTCATTCATTGTCTTTCCCCCCCCATCTCTCCCTTTCTCTCTCTTTCAAAATGCCAGTCATTCATCCTGAACAGAGAAATTCAGGTGCAATCCTTTTTGATTCAAGAGCTCTGTTAAACCATTATAAAACTGCTGTAATTTACAGCAAAGGATAAAGCTAACCTAAGAGACCTCAGCCCTAATTTGTTAAAAACTTATTACACCTCATTGGTCACTGAATAGCTGGGGGGAAAATAAGCTTATCTGAATAAAAATAAGAAACTTTACTAGCTTGAGCCTAATGAGAAATGATTGGCTCAAAATCAATAGGTTCCATTTAGTACTATTTATGATGTTATGGTTTCCTATTACTAGAGATATATAAAATGCAAATAAGTTATTAAAACAAAACTAATGAGTTGATGGATGTTGCAAAAGTTCTGTTTGTGAGGTTCAGCTGAATAACTCGGTACATATATTTATATTATATATATGTATATATATATATATATATATATATATATGAACAGCCAGTAACTCCATACTAAAGATTACAGCTCTCATCTTTTTATATATTCAGGGAGAACAAAAATCAATTTGATCACTGTAAATGAAACTGATTTTGTGGTCAAGGCTATCTCTTTCTCATGATTTACCTCTTGAAATGTTAAACACAAAATGGTACAACCAAGATCTTTGTTCAAAAATGTTGGTCACCATAATAGAAAGCACTGTCTATATTCCATGGAACACTACTATGGAGTCAAGTTAGACAAAGAAGAGTTCTACAATTTGTGTTCTCAAAGAAAAAGGGGATCCAAAGGTATGTTCTCTCCTTTTTAAAGTTTACAAAGTGCTTTCCTCATCATTACCCTGGAAAGAAGGGTTTAATGATCCCACTGGACCAAGAAGAAAAATTTCTGAAGATCAGAAAGTTTAAGTGAGAACTAACAATAGTGACAGGTTTAAAAAAAGTAAGAGGCACAGATTTTCCTCAATAATTCACTATTTTTACGGGGTGGGGTAGAAAACATTCTTGTAGTTAAAATGCCATCTTATAACTAGGATCATTGCTCACATCTCAGAGGAATCACATAATGGTTGTCAGGTCTGTCTCACACAGACATGTGTGCCCTAACCATCTTTTATATTCTCTAATGACAATCCAAGAGTACCAGTTTGGTGAGGGAATTCCACATTTGACTTTTTTTAAACTTCCATTAAAATCATAACCGTAAACTTGGAAAGACACGTACTTTTAATACTCTTTTGAATTTTACCCCTAGGCATTTCTCTGTTGGCATAAGTGGAACATTTCTTCATCCAAAAAAGTCAATAATTACTGAAGCATTTGTTCATTTCTTAAATTCTTAGATTGTTTTATAGATCAAGAAAGTTAACCCAGAGAGACTAAATGACTCAACCAAGGTCACATACATTATTGGCAGAGGCAAGGATTGACACCATGTCTCCTAACTCCATCACAAATGTACTTCCCACTTCACGGCATTATTTTATTCAGATGAAACTGATTGAAACAAATATAATAGTCTGGTACTGACATTCTGTGAAGTACAGGTATAGTCAATTATTTTTTGATAGTTCAAAAAACAGATTTCTGAGTATGAAAACAATCATTTCAAGGAGGTATTTTGGCTATGACATTGAATTTCTATGTACTCATTAGAAAACCAAGAACTGGCTTGGAATTTCTAAAATTATTAAATCCAAAACTAGGAGACTCCATGGTACTTGTCAATATTTCTTCCACAAAGAAAAATTGTTCCTGGCTTCCTCAATTGACATCAATTCCTATAATGTAATCTTTGTTTCATGAACCTATGGAATCCTATAATGTAGCCCGGAAGTGCCAAAAGAGAAAAACGGGATAGTAACAAACAAGTTTCATCTGCTGTCATATTGAAAGCCAGCAACCAAAATATTGCTTCCATGTAAGTCCCCTATCATTGTAAACCTGTTTCCAGTTTTAAAGGAAGCAGCAGACTGCTTGACTAATAGGAACACTCCTTTCTAGGTGATCAGTGTATCTCTATACTGTTCCTGGTGACAGGAAGATAAGTTCACATCCAACTTCAAAACACTTATTACCTGTGTGGCTCAAGGTAAGTCATTCTATCTCAGCAAAGAATGTCTAATATCTGTGAGGACATATGTACACGTATACACCCCCATACACCCACTAACCCAACATACATATCTGTGTGGACATAGATAAATATTTGAAAAATATTTGCAAAATAATTTGGGGGCAATTTGGAAAGGCTTCAACAATGATGTGATAAAGTATGCTAAGTTAGAAGCAAATCTTGAATGCCAACATTCCCTCTGTCCTAAATAGACTTTCATCTTTCCTCTCTCTTTCTCTTTCTTCTGCCTTTGGAGTGATCTCATTTACACTCCCTTTGGAGTGATTGATCACCTTTGGGTGATCTCATTTAGTACTCATGGGTTCATTTATCATCTCAATGTACATAATTTTCAAAATAACTTTAAATGAGTTGCTTGACTTGGGTAAATTTCATCATCTGTAAAATAAGAAGATTGAATTAGACAATCTGGGATCCTATATGTCCAATCCTAGTCAAAATGGAAAGTCTTCCACTAGAATATAAAATTCAATTTCTTAATGAAAAATGGAACAGACGTGGTTAGACAGCAGTTTGTGTGTAGAAGACCTAGGGGATTTATGGACTGAAACTCCATTTTGAGTCAGTCAAAAAAAGCAAACTAAGTCCTACAAGACCCCAAATACTCCACAAAACTCTTCATCCATTCACAAACTCACAATCATATGCAATTCTTTACTCATCATCACCCTATGCACCCAATTATTTGACAAGTTTTATGGATTCTATCATAAAAACATCCATTCCTTTCTGTTCTCCCTGTATTCAGCCCACATTCAAACCTTTGCCTGAATTATCTCAGTAACCCTCTAATTGATATTCCTGCCTCAAGACTCTTCTCTGTCCAATCCATTCTCCACCCAGTTGTCAACAATTCTGAGACAGATCAGAACTTGATATGTCCAAAGTGACAATGACCCTGATACCTCTAGGATAAAATTCCAACTCCTATTTTTGGTATTTAAAACTCCCCACCTCACAATTGGACTCCAGGATCTTTTCAGACTTACTTATGCATTACTCCCCTTCAGTGCAGACAAAAATGATCTTCTTACTGTTCTTCCCACATCATATTCCATATCTGTTTCTGAGTCTTTACAGAGGTGTAAAGGTACCCCCTCTGTAAAGAGATAGTAACTCCCTGTGACCTTAGAACCATGCCTTCCCACAAAATTCAAACTTCTTTCCCTACTGAAACTTTTCTTCATTACCAGGACTATTATTGTTTCTCTGAATTCCCCAAATTACTTTTTATTCACTTACTGTATATTTTGCATTTAATTATATGTGTATAGACATAGTTTCCATCCATAAATGTGAATTTGTTGAGGAATGTCTTTCTTTTATATTCTTTTTCCTTTGTATTCTCAGAGACTAGCTTAAATATTGCTAGTTGATAGGAGCTTAATAAATATTGATTGATTTTCTAAGATGGACATCAAGAATAGGGACAGGAAAACATTCCACTGATTTTGTACCTTTCTATGCTGATTAAATTCAATTTTTTAGAGACTAATGACTTCATTCTGTAGCATCAAATGAGACAATATTTGTGTGGAATAGGCATAGTGGGATAGGAATTTAATAAATGCTTTTCCCTCCCTCTGAAGAATAGAAGTTCCTTCAATTCAGTTTCACCTAAACCACCTCATCTGATAAAATGATTAGCAGACATTTGGAAAACTAAGTTCCATGCTCTTTCTTAAATTTGGGCAACTCCTTGAAGACCCAAATGTGGATTTAAATCCTATACTTTAATGTAGAGAATTTGGATAATGATGATATAATTTTAGAATCAAATTAGATGACCAATGAATAGAATAACACCCTTAATTCTCAGGGACAGGAAATAATTCTCACAAATCGTGGACCTAAAAAAAAGGTCCATCTTTTGTTCTTCTTTTTTCTGCATTTAATTGTTACTCAGATATATCTTCCCCCCCCATCCCCATAGTCTGTGGCCATTCTGCAATCCTCTGTGGTATGGAAATGAGTTTATTTTTAATGTCCTGGAATACATATAGCCCTGTTCTGCAAGGACATCCAGTGCCAAAGTGTTTGTGTTATTAACATCCTCTAAATTTACTATAGTGACTAATTTGTGAGAGTCACTGGACAGAAATCATGTAACATGATTTACACTTCATGCAAAATCTTTACTAACTTGGGCCCCATAAATTTGATCATTTAATAATTTAGTGCTAAACCTCTTATTTTAATGAAAGGAGAGTTAACAGGATTATTATCAATGCTATTTTAGTTAGTTTTAATTATGACATTATGATAAAACATTCTATTTAATTTTTTAATATTTCAACTCAAAATTAATTTTCAAAGTCTTTAATTCTAGTCAGTCTGCATAATTATAAGGTATTGTAACACCTATTGCAATTGAATGTCTCCCAAGTCCTTTTAATGATAGGGGTCTATAAAGTGGTATCTCAGTTAACAACAGGATTGGGAGTTGGTATTTCTTTTTCTGAATGACATCAGATATCGTCTTCAACATGAAATTATGAATTTCTTCTCTTTCTGCCTAAGCAGCCAGTGAATCATTTATAACAAAACAAAAGTAAAGCATAATTTGAACACATTTATACATTCCCAGAATGTTCTGAATTTATTTTACTTGGAAAAAGAAAAGAAATGTCAGTTTAGAGTATAAAGACAGTAGCGACCTCTTGGAAGACTTTCATGCCACCTCCTGACTCTTACAACATCAAAGTGAAATTTTCAGTTTTGTTCAAAGCTATATTTGGTTGCTACAATAGCAGGTGTTGAAGTCTGTGCAGCTTGCAACTTAAGACCACCATCTACTGGTTCTGTCTAAAGCTGCAAAAGCTTGTCATCTGTTTTCCAAATGAATACTGAAATCTATAGTGGAAAATTCTCAAATAAACCTCATTTTTCAGAAACTTGTCCTCTTGCTCCCTCCCTATCTCACCAATGCCTTGATCTTCTTTTTTTTGCATTTCTACAGACATATCCTTTCTTCAACTAATTGTCCAAACTAGAATGTTACCAAAACAGGTAAGCCACTTAGTTAATCAGTATTAACTTCCAGTCTTTCTCCCATGAACTCGATTCCTCTGAATCATAGTTGATTGACAGACATGAATATCAAAATATATGTCCAAACAAAAAACCAGATACTTCACTGAAATCAGCATTCCAATTAATATCTAATGAGATGCCACTTGAGAAATGAGGACTCTTTATTACTCATTTGTTTTACATTCATTCCAGAATTGGCTTCACTTCCCAATGATTTTGGTGGGATGCCACTGATCTGAACTGGATATGGACCAGTAATTCAGGTCAAGACATTCTCTGGAACCATTCAGATCCCCATGGTAGTAACTGAAAGAGATGAATGAAAATCAGGGTCATGAATACCCCCTTGAATTGCAGTGCCTCAGGGCTCTTAGGAATAATTAGTGCACATAGAGCATTTACCTGTGGCTGATAAATTAAATTCATAAAAGAATTTCCTGCCCTAGATAGGCACCTTCCCTTCCAGTCACCTGTGTATTCAAAATCATTATCAGGTAAGCATTGTTGAAATCATGGTCAATCTATTATCCAACTGAGATTCAGAAGCATAGTCTAACATTCCCCATGTTTCCACAGCCACCTTGATATTCCTCCAAGTATTTAGCAATAAATCTTAACAAATCTTTTCAAAAAAAATTTTTAGGATCTTGATTTAAATTTTTATTGCACTCTCCAGCCAGGGAGACCTTTAATATAAACAGACTAAATTAAATGATCACCTCTAAGGCTTGGTCCTCTGTAGTTCTCTATCTTTCCCTCAAAGATCTCATATGTTCATAAGACTGATTATATTGTTCAGATATCAGCTGCATGTAAATCCAGGTATCATCTATAATCCAGATATAGTTCAACTATAAATGATTCCTAATTAACTATCTCTATTACTGACCTCTCTGCTAAGTATCAGAACTGCTTTTTATACTTCCTGTTCACTATATCTAACCTAGAGAGAGGCTCGATGGTATTATGAAAAGAGTGCTGGGTGTGGGATAAGGAAGGTTAGAGTTCAAATCCCATTTCCTAGCTGTGTGAGCATGTGTAAACTAACCTTTCTGCCTCAATCTCATCTATAAAATGAGATTACATCTGTATTTTTTTAATTCATAGGGTTGTTAAGGGAAAATATATGCAAAGTAATATGCAAATCTTTAAACAATGTATAAATACAAATAATCTTTCACTGACCTAATCAGAGAAAAGCAATCAAACAATGAGGTGTTACACTAACTATAAAATACAACCCCTGAGATTATTATTTTGGAAGGTACAAATTCACTGATAGGATAAAGAATTATTGATAGACCGTGGATTGGGGGTGACATTTGGACTTAAAGAAGCACCTAGATCCTGATAGGAAGAGAAGAAGTATAGTGATAGAGAAAGGGAATCCACAGAAATCTACAGGAACTCACTTGGAGTTGTAGAAAAGCAGTCCCTTAATGCTGAGGAAAAAGAAGCATCTGCCTCAATGAAAGGATGAGTACTCTAGAAGGGGAGGTTCTTGGGCTAGTCAGAGCAAAGTGTCAAGAGAACAACCATGCTACTGAATCCTTACTTTACAAATCCCAAAACCTTTTTTTATCTCATCATGGGAGTGGGAAGTCAGGGTTGCCTCATAGTACCCTGAATAGGGTACTGGATCTGGAGACATTAAAAACTCTTGAGTTCAATTCCACCTTGGTCACTTATGAGCTTGGTGACGCTGGGCAAATCACTTGAAGCACTCTTTGTTTTAGTTTTCTCATCTAAAAGATGGGGCTCTTCGTTGGTCTTGACTTTCAAAGAGGACCAGTGATATCACAGAGTGATGTCTTAACTCAGAGATGAATTGGATTTAAGTGAGACACAGTAGCTAAAAGTCTTCGACCTCACTCTCTCCCAGAACCATGGAAGTGTAACAGCAATACCAAAGTCAAGATGACTGGCGACAACTTGGGATGTTATGGATGACCTTCATCTTTGATGACCAAGCTCTAAGCAGTCCACAGCAACTGTTTCTACAGTCTTCATGGCTATCAGAACAAATTGCTCTGATCCACTCATTTCCTTAGGGGGAAGTCTTAACATGCTTGGTTGGACATGATCCTAACTCACTAATGGGTTTGAAGTCCATTTATTTACCTTTAATTTTATTTATTTAGCAGAAACAATTTAGCAGGTAATTTTCACTATGCATGCTACAGTTTCTTTTTTTTTTAATGTTATTTATTTAAGGAAATGGGGTTAAATGACTTGCCCAAGGTCAGACTCCTAGGCAATTATTAAGAGTCTGAATCTAGATTTGAACTCAGTTCCTCCTGACTCCAGGGTCCATGCTTTATCCACCTAGCTGGTCCCCATGCTACAGGTTCTTGGAGCCACAGACGTGAGCTGAAATTCAAGGAGACACCAAAGATGGATGAAAGTCATCATACCAAACCCTAACAGCAAAATATTAGGTCTTGAAAATCTCATTCACTAATGAATCAATCTCCTGAGTTGATGAGAAGATATATATATATATATATATATATATATATATATAATATATACATATATAGGTATAGATATAGATATATACACATTCATACTACATATATAAACATATCTATATTTATATAGGCATATATGCTTATGTGTGTAAATATACACATGTGTGCACACATATATTTATATGTGTGCTGTGATTATATGTTTATAAACACATAGATACATGTATATTTTGTAAATCACTTAAATCTTTAAATACTATATAAATCTTAATTATTACGTATTTACTTTGTCTTTATAAACAATATAACCACTACCAGTTGCTAGTGAAGTTAATAATTTTTGGAATATAACTCAGAGGATGTAACTGTGTAGGGAAAATTTTCACAGTAAAGAGAAAAAAAAAAGATCCAACACTGATGTGTTTTACCAGAAATACTCTCTGGCTCAGATTCAAATCTGGCAATATGATAAAGAAAGTTATAGATCTGACAATGCTGCTATTCAGAGTCTGGAAGAAGCCTTAAGTAGAGAAGTCAGTAGAAAAGTGATGGGCACCCCACACACAAACACACACACACGTACTCCTTTAATTATGCTATACAGGATCAGTTATTTGTGACATAATAATACTAGTGACCAAAGTGACCAAAGAGATGGAAAAATAAACATTCTTCCTTTCTCTCTCTCTCTCTCTCTCTCTCTCTCTCTCTCTCTCTCTCTCGGTTTTTGGGAGGCAATAGAGTTAAGTGACTTGCCCAAGTTCACACAGGTAAATGATTATGTGTCTGAGGTCAGATTTGAATTCAGGTTCTCCTAACTCCAGGGCTTATATGCACCTAGCTGTGCCATCTCCTTCATTTATGAAGATTGGAAACTTTAACTATATAACATTTCATATACATTCAGAGTTGGTCTATGTGTTGTTTAATTTCATTGAACTCTCTCTGTCCCTCTGCTCTATCTCCCTCTCTGTCTCACTGTCTGTCTACCTCTCTGTGTCTGTCTGTCTACCTCTGTCTCTGTCTCTCTATTTCCTGCTCTGTCTCCCTGTCTCCGTGTTTCTGTCTCTGTCTGTCTGTCTCTTTCTCTCGCTCTCTCAAATTCACTCTATCTGGACTCCTGGACAAGATGGCGAGGAGTAGCCAGGTCCTGTGGCTCAAGTCTCCTGATCTTCCCACATAAACAATATGAAGCAAACCTCTTAATGGAAGTCCTATTGACAAAACCCAGCAAGAGAAGCTAGAAAAGAACATTTATTTCAAGGTCTGTCTTCAGGGATCTGGGGTATGGTGTGTGCAGAGTGTCAACAGCCATGAGGGGAAGGATGAGAGCAGGACTCATATAAGATCATACCTGGGGGCTTTCACTGTGGGGACCACATTGCTGTGGGAACCACTTAGCTCTGAACTACTCAGCTGTGGGAACCAATTTGCTCTGAGAAATAACCAGAGAATGGAGGCATGACCATGGACCATGGGACTGGCAGTTTGGGACTTACAAGAAGGGCTGGAGGTTATGTTTCAACCACTGGCACCCCCTCCTGGCCAAGAGGAGGTATTACATTCAGTGAGAAAAGCCTCCAACACCCCCAGCTAGCCAGCTAGAGATATTATACTCAGTGAGCAAAGCCTCATCACCAAACTCTATGAACCAGCCTCTCCCCCAACACAAGATCTTAGGAAAATGAAGAAGGGCCAGCAGAAATGGGGGACCATAGAAAAATTCCTAGAAGGAAAAGACCCTAATTCAGAAAGATGTTGGACCCCTGAGGAGAATATGATTTGGTCTCCAGGACAGAAAGTTTGCCTTGAAGAAATCAGGAAGGAGTTTAAAAATCAATTGGAAAATTTGGGAAAAGAAACCAAAGAGAAAATTAACACATTGCAACAAGAAAACAAATCCTTGGAAAATACAATTGGACAAATGCAAAAGAAAATAATTCTCTCAAAACCTCAATTGATCAAAGGCAAATCTTTTAAAAAATAGAATTGACCAATTGGAAAAGGAGCTGCAAAAGTTAAATAAAGAAAATTCTTCCTTAAAAAAAGAACAGAGTCTATGGAAACCAATGACTTCGTAAGACAAAAAGAATTGGTTAAACAAAATCAAAAAGTTGAAAAATTAGAAGAAAATGTTCAATACCTCATCACTAAAACCACTGACCTCAAGAATAGATCAAGAAAAGATAACTTAAAGATTCTTGGTCTTCCTAAAAACACTGAAGAGGAAAAAAAGGCTGGACTTAATATTACAGGATTTAGTGATGGAAAATTGCCATGATATCATGGCACCAGAGGACAAAATAGTTATTGGAAAAAAATACATCAACCCCTTCCAGAAATGGAACCCACAATGAACACACCAAGGAATATTGTAACCAAATTCAAGAACAATCAGATAAAAGAGAAAATCCTGCAAGCAGCCAGAAAGAAAGAATTTAAACTCCAAGGAGCCACAGTAAGAATTACACAGGACCTTGCAGCATCAACATTAAGGGATTGAAGGGCCTAGAATGCAATATTCCAAAAAATCAAGGGAGCTTGGAATGCAGGCAAGAATCAAATATCTGGCAAAATTGAGCCTTCTCTTCCAGGGTAAACGATGGGAAATTAATGAAACAGGAGACTTCCAAATTTCCTGATGAAATGACCAGTGCTTAATAGAAAATTTGGACTTCAAAAACAGGAGACTCAAGAGTCACATGAAGAGGTAAAATTTTTTTAAAAGGTGGGGGGAGGGGAAAAACTGTTATCAAATAAGATGAAACTGGCAATATCCCTACCTGAAAGACTTTAACACCTCTCAAGAATTGCAATTATTAGAGAGAGAATTTAATTAGCCAGAAGAGATGGATATGCATGACTTATTTAAGAAACTATTATCCAATAAGATGGAACTGGATATATCCTTACCTGGGAGAAAGACTCTAATAACTGTCAATAACTGTAATTCTAAGTAGAGAGAACAGCTAGAAGTGATGGACACTCCAGACCTTTCTGTAATTCAGATAGAATGATTTAAAAACAATTCCTCCTTAAAAAGGAGGACAATAAAGAGATGGGAGAATGGAGGGGACAATATGAGGTAAATCTCATTACATTAAGAGGTACAAAGGACTTATTGCAATAGAGCAGTAGAAGGGAAGAGGTAAGAACTGCCTGAGTCTTACTCTCATCAGATTGGCTTAAAGTTAACATACACACACGCAGTTTATGAAACATCTTACCTTTAAAGTGTTAAAAGAGGAAAAGGAGAGGGGGAGGAGTGGAGGAATCAACAGAAGGAAGGGAAGGAAAAAGGGGCAAAGGGAAAGGGGGGAGGGGTTGGTAAAGGCATGCAAAGACACTGAAGGTGGTGGAATTCAGAAACAAAACACTGGGGAATATGAATAAAGGGGGAAAAGGAGGAAAATACAAACAGAGGGAAGATAACATGGAAGTCAATAAAGAGTTAGTAATTATAACTTTGAAGGTGAATGGGATGAACTCTCCCTTAAAACTTCAGTGAATAGCAGAGTAGATTAGAAACCAGAATCCAATAATATGCTGCTTACAAGAAACTCATCTGAAGCAGAAAGATACATATAGAGTAAAGGTAAAAGGTTCAAGCAAAATATATTTTGCTTCAGCTGAAGTGAAAAAAGAAGGGGGTAGCATTCCTTATCTCAGACAAAGCAGTTGCAAAAATAGATAGTGTTAGAAGAGATAATGAAGGAAACTATATCCTCCTAAAAGGTACCATAGACAATAAAGTAATTTCAATACTAAATTTGTACACACCCAATGGTATAGCATCCAAATTCCTAGGGGAGAAGTTGAAGGAGTTACAGGAAGACATAGACAGCAAAACTCCACTAGTGGGAGACCTCAACCTCCCACTATCAGATTTAGATAAATCTTACTATAAAATAAGCAAAAAGGAAGTTAAGGAGGTAAATAGACTGTTAGAAAACCTAGACATAATAGACATATGGAGGAAACTGATTGGGGATAGAAAGACATATACTTTCTTTTCTGCAGTACATAGCACTGACATAAAAATTGACCATGAACTAGGGTATTAAAGCCTAATAATCTTTTTCAGAAAGACATAAATAATGAATATATAATTCTCAGATAATAATGCAATGAAAATCATATGCAATATTGGGCCAGGGAGGTATAGACCCAAAACTAATTGAAAACTGAATAACCTCATTTTAAAGAAAGAGTGGATTAAACAACAAATTATAGAAAGAATTAATTATTTTATCCTAGATAATGACAATAATGAAACAACATACCAAAATCTATGGCATACACTCCAGGTCAGCTATCAGGGGATATAGTATATTTCTAAGGGCTTATATGAATAAATTAGAGAAAGAAGAAATCAATGAACTATATATTCAACTAAAAAAAATTAGAGATAGAACAAATTAAAAACCCCCAGTTAAATACCAAATTAGAAATTCTAAAAATTAAAGGAGAAAATAAGAAAATCAAAAGCAAGAAAACTACTGAATAAATAAAACTAAAAACTGGTTTTATGAAAAAAAATAAAATTGATAAATCTCTAGTCAATTTGATTTAAAAAAGGCGAAAACCAAATTGCTAGCATCATAAATGAAAAAAGGTGAACTCACCACCAGTGAGGAGGAAATTAAAGTAATAATTCAGAATTATTATGCCAATAAATTTGATAATCTTAATTAAATGGATGAATATTTACAAAATTATAAGTTGCCCAGGTTAAATGAAGAGGAAATTAAATACCTAAATAACCCTATCTCAGAAAAAGAAATTCAACAAGTTATTATTGAACTCCCTAAGAAAAACATCCCCAGGGCCAGATGGAATCATAAGTGAATTCTATCACACATTTAAGGAACAACTGGTTCCAATTCTCTATAAACTATTTGGAAAAACAAGTGAGGACAGAACTTTCCATGACACCAATATGGTGCTGATACCTAAATCAACAAGTGTTTAAAAAAGAGAAAGAATATTATAAACCTATCTCCCTAATGAATATAGATGCAAAAACCTTAAATAAAATCTTAGCATAACTACAAGAAGTTATCATTTGGATAATATATTATGACCAAGTAGGATTTGGATTTATTGCAGGAATGCAGGGTTGGTTCAATATTAGGAAAACTATCAGTATAACTAAATACATCAATAGCAAACCTATCAGAAATCATATGATTATATCAATAGATGCTGAAAAAGCTTTTGATAAAATACAGCACCCATTCCTACTAAAAACACTAGAGAGTGTAAGAATAAATGGACTTTTCCTTAGAATAATAAGCAGCATCTATCTGAAACTATAAAAAAACATTATATTCAACAGGGATAGGCTAGAGGCATTCCCAATAAGATCAGGGGTGAAACAAGGATGTCTGTTATCACCACTATTATTCAATATCATTTTAGAGATGTTAGCTTCAGCAATAAGAGAAGAAAAAGAAATCAAAGGAAATAAAATAGGGAAGGAAGAGACAAAACTCTCATTCTTTGTAGATGACATGATGGTATACCTAGAGATTTCCAAAAAAATCATCTAAAAAACTACTAGAAATAATTATCAACTTTAGCAAAATCATAGAATATAAAATAAACTCTCAGAAACCATCAACATTTCTATAGATGATTAGCAAGATGCAGCAGAAAGAGCTAGAGAGAGAAATCCTATTCAAGGTAACCTCAGACAAAATAAAATACCTGGGAGTCTACCTGTCAAGGCAGACTCAAACTTTTTGAAAACAATTACAAAACACTTCTCTGACAAATAAAATCAGACTTAAATAACTGAGCAAATATCAACTGCTCATGGATAGGCCCAGAAAATATAACATAAATGTCAATTCTACCAAAACTAAACTACTTGTTTAGTGTCCTGCCAATCAAAATTCCAAAAAATTACTTTAATGAGTTAAAAAAATTGTAAGTAAATTCATATGGAGAAATAAAATGTTGAGAATCTCCAGAGATTTAATGAAAAAAAAAGTGCAAAAGAAGGGGGCTTAACCCTACCAGATCTAAAATTATATTATAGGGCATCAGTCATCAAAACTGTCTGGTATTGGCTAAGAAATAGAGTAGTGGATCAGTGGAATAGACTAGGTGCAATAGCAGAAAATGTTATAGTAATCTGCTATTTGATAAACCCAAAGAGTCCCAAAGAGTCCAGCTATTGGGATAAAATCTCTCTCTTGGATAAAAACTGTTTTGAATATTGGAAGTTAGTATGGAAGGAACTAAGATTCGAACACCTCACACCCTATACCAAGATAAGATCAAAATGGATACAGGATCTAGACACAAAAAACAATAATAAGCAAACTAGAAGAACAAGGAATAGTTTACCTGTCAGATCTATGGAAAGGGAAGTACCACTAGTGTTTCTGATAAAGGTTTCAACTCTAAAATATACAGAGAACTGAGTCAAACTTTTTGAAAAAAAAAACATTCCCCAATTGACAAATGATCGAAGGATATGCAGAGGCAATTTACAGATGAGGACATCAAAGCAATCCATAGTCACATGAAAAATTGAAGTACCACCGCACATCTCTCAGACTGGCCAATATGACCAGAAAGAGCAATGATCAACGTTGGAAGGGATATGGGAAATCTGGGACACTAATACATTGTTGGTGGAGCTGTGAGCTCATCCAACCTTTCTAGAAAGCAATTTGGAATATGCCCAAAAGACAAGAAAAATGTGCATAACCTTTGATCCAGCAATACCACTACTGGGTCTATACCCTGAAGAGATTATGAAAAAGGGTAAAACCATCACCTGGACAAAAATGTCCATCCAGTTCTGCTTGTGGTGGCAAAGAAATGGAAACTGAGATAATGTCCATCAATTGGGAAATGGCTTAACAAACTATGGTCTATGTATATGATGGAACACTATTGTTCATTAGAAATGAAGTGGGATGGGAATTCAGGGAAGACTGGAAGGATTTGCATGAACTGATGCTGAGCAAGATGAGAACCAGAAGAACATTGTACACCATAACAGCAACATGGGAGTGACGATCATCCTTAATGGATTTGCTCATAACAACAGGGCAACAATCAGGCACAATTTCGGGATATCTGTGATAGAGATTGCCATCTGTATCCTGAGAAAGAATTGTGGAGTTTGAATAAAGACCAAAGACATTCTATGTACCTTTAATTTTTTTTAAAAAATGTCCTATTATGTAATTCTGCTGTAAATCACACTATATGTTTATTCCATAAAGATATGATTTCTCTCTCCTCACATTCAACTTAGAACAGTGTATACTATGGGAATGATGTAAAGACTAACAACGTGCCTTCTGGTGGGGGGGGTTGGAGGGAGGGAAGCAAGACTGGGGGGAAAATTGTAAAACTCAAATAAAACCTTTCTAAAATAAAAAAAAAATCTCTCTATCTTCTATAGAAACTAAAGGACAAATTTAGAAATAATGATTTGAATTAAAATGGAAAAAAGTGTAATCTCATTTCCCTGCTGCAAACCTTTTCTAGCATTGTTACCCAAATTCTGAATATCAAATTCAGACAAGTTCACAACTATTAAAAGCAGGAGACAATTTATTGGTCAGTCAATAAAATTTCCTCCAATGTCAAACACTATGCTAAGTGCTGACATTAAAAAGAAAATAAAAAAAAAACTCTTTAAGGAGCTCACAATCTAAGGGGGGGGGTGATGATATGCAAAAAAAACTAAGTGTTAACAAATTATATAAAGGATAAATTGCAAATCATGAACAGAGGGAAGGCACTAGAATTAAGAGGGAAAAGGCTGCTAACAGAAGGAGGGATTCTGGTGTGACTTGAAAGCAGTCAGGAGGCCAAAAAAAGAGGGAAGAGAATTCCAGACATAAGGACAGTCAGTGAAGATGCCTAGGGTAGGGAAAGCATGTGTCTTGATGGAAAAATAGCATCAAGACTAGTATCAATGGTGGGTACAAAGTCTATCAAAGACTAGAAAGGTAAGAGGGGGGAGGTTATAAAGAGTTTTCAGTATCAAAGAGGATTTGATATTTGATCCTGGAATTGATAAGGAGCTACTTGGAGTTTAGAGACCTTTTTAAACTTAGATCCTGTTCATACTCGGGGACATAAGAAAAGCCCAAAAGACCTTGGGTACAATGGATTTCAAGTCATGACAAAAGGAAGAAGGATAAAAGGAAGAGGCTACCTCCAAACCAATATACTAAGCTGCCAAGATCTTTGTGGTTCCTGATTCTTTTATCCAGTTCCATTTAAATCTTTATATTACTATTGATTAAACTTAATCAGTAGGAAAATCCTTGAATCACTCTTCTGAAGATCTCTTGCCTATTTGGCATTTGATGATCATTCATTCTTTAAGTCAGGTCCGTCTCAAGAGCATGATGAGAATAGCTACTTGAAGAGGACATTCTTAGTGTATAGTCTCTGTTCCCACTGTGAGCAGCATTTAGGGAAAGGGAAGCTACATTACTATTGTAGCTGATGGACCAAAGACTCCTCCAGTCTTTAATTGTAGTGTAATAATTTAAACAAGGAATCAGCATGATATTACTGCCCTGTTATTTATAGGAACAGTAAAATAAGAATATTTTCTAAATTTCCTTATAAAGAGTGAGCAATAAGAAGCAGGAAATAGGAATGAGGAGGAGAGAAGAAGTAAACTTAACTCTAAAAGTTCATTCCAACAAGAGGCTGAAAATAAGAGAGTGATGAGATCATACCAGTGAAACTAGTTTTCCTGAAAGTTGGAATCCCATTCCTGTATAAAATAGAATCTGGTCTTTGCTCATCAGTTATCTCTACCACTCTTCGGTTTTGGACCACTTATTATAATTATCCAGGCTATTGGAGTTGCTCTACTGCCAATCAATCATCTCTGATGTAATCATCTAGTCATAAGGACCAAGGGACCAACAATATGTACTGGTCACACAGATCCTTTTTTAAATAAGTAATATTTTATTTTTCTAATTACTTATAATCATTTAAATTCATTTATAAATTTTGGATCCCAAATGTTCTCCTTTCCTCTTCAAGACCATAAGCAGTTTGATTTAGGCTCTACTTGTGCAAACATGTAAAATATCTTTCCATATTAGTCATGTTGTGAAAGAAAACACAAACAAAAATACATCCCCAAAGTAAAGAAAGTAAAAAATTAATAAACTTTGGTGTGTATTTCATCTTGAATCTTTTAGAAGTGTCTTGGATTATTACATTAGAGAGAAAAGTTTAAATCTGTCACTATTAATCATCTTACAATATTGCTGCTACTATGTAGAATGCTCTCCTGGTTCTACTTACTTCACTTTAAATATGTTCAAATAAGTCTTTCCATGTTTTTTTCTGAAATCATCTTCCTTGTCATTTTTTACACAATAATCTTCATTACAAACATGTACTACAACTTGTTCAGACATTCCTCTGTTGTTGAATATCCTGTTCAGACAATTTCCCAATTGACGAACATTCTTTGCTACCACAAAAAGAGGTGCTATAAATATTTTTTGTGCATTTACTAAAACCCCATTGGATACAAAACTAGTAGTGGTATTGCTGGATCAAAGAAAATGATGTTTTATTGTCCTGCAGAATGTTTGGATCAGTTCATAGTTATACCAACTGTATTAGTGCCTCAATTTCCTAATGTTCCCTCCAAAGTCTATCATTTTCCACATCTGTCATAGTAGCCAAACTGAAAGCTGTAAAGTAGTATATTAGAGTTGTTTTAACTTGTATTTCTCTAATCAGCTCCATCTTTTAGAAAGTGATTTTAACATGTGTCTCCCTGGAAGAGACCAGTTCAAACTCATTACTTATAAAATCAAGTCAGAATCCTAAAGAAATGAAAAGAATACATTTTCCCCAATGGGTTCCATCCCACATGATAACTTCCACTATTTCCAATTAAAGTAAAACATTTAAAATCAGTTTGATAGATATGCATTGGGCTAACTCTATACTTACTACTTAACAGCAATAAGTTCACATCAGGAAATGCAAAAACAGTAAAGACCTGACAATGGTAGGAAATTTTGAGGATGTGATAAAGACACTTCCTGTGTAAACTTGATGTTCAGATATCAGCTATGAAATAGTCATCCCACTTAAAGCATATTTTCTCTTTACTCAAATTATTTTCCATGTGTAATCAAAATTTCTTCCTGCTTAAGCTTGTCCGGAACTTTAATTGATCTGAGTATCACTTGAATTTCCTCATTCTTTTTCAGCTCTCTTTCGGCTATTCAGCTGTAGTTAATGCTAGAAAAATTACTTCTAGATAAAGTCCAAATGCATGTCTGTGTGTGTGTGTGTGTGTGTGCACGTATTGTGGGAGGGGGAAAGAGGTTATCCACTATTTGTACATAATTCTTTATCAAGTTTTGAAGGAAAAGTTATTGTTTTTTTTTTATTCTGGTTTGCAAAGCATTTCTTTTAAATTAAGGTTGATAGAGCACTGGCCCTGAGTACCTGAGTTCAAATCTAGCCTTAGACATTTAATAATTACCTAGCTGTGTGGCCTTGGGCAAGCCACTTAACCCCATTTGCCTTGCAAAAACCAAATAACTAACTAAATAAATAAATGAATGAATGAATAAATAAATTAAGGTTGGTATTTGAAATGCAGTTCAGTCAAAACATTTCTCCCTAATTTTGCCTTATGCTTCAAGCAACTAGACATAAAAGGGGAGCTATTAATGCTATAGTATGAAAATTGTTATCAAATACAAAGCATTTTAGTGCCCCTTCCCCTCAAGGCTTCCTTTGTTTTTTATTTTCCAGAGGGCCTACTATTAATTCTTTCATCTCTGTCCAACCACCTCCAGTAAAAATAATAAAAAGGAATTTCATGATTACTTTATAGGAGGGGTTAATAGATTTTAATAGTCTAGTAGAGGACTCTGACATAATACTGGATTCAGAGAAGGGAAGAGAGAAAGGAGAAAGGAGGACAACAATGATAAGGAGGAGAAAGAAGAGGAAGAGGAGGAGAAAAGAGGGGAATGAAAAAGGAAGAAGAAAAGGAAAGAGATACAGAGAGCAGAGATAAGAAGCAAGAGGGAAAGGAAAAAAGAATTGAGTCTTTAAAGGATTCCTGGATCATGAAGATCAATTGGAACTAATCTAAAGCAATTATCAGTTTCCCTATAACCTATGTATCCTTCCTTAGTCAGTTGTTTAACATGGTGCCTGAAACATTGTAGACAATTAATAAATTATTTATTGACAGACTTACTCTTTGACCTCGAGGCATGTCCATCTTACCATGAAAATTAAGGCTCTAGGGTCAGCTATGTAGCTCAGTGGATAGAGCACCAGCCCTGGAGTTAGGAGTACCTGAGTTCAAATTCGACCTCAGACATTTAATAATTACCTAGCTGTGTGACCTTGGGCATGTCACTTATCCCCATTGCCTTAAATAAATAAAATCTTAAAAAAAGAAAAGAAAAGAAAGGTTCTTTGCTGGTCCCATCATCCCTCCCCACCCCAGACTTTTATAAAATGCTAGGGCAGAAAAACATGCTGTAGAAAGGAAAAGTTTTATCTGGATAGAGCTTTTGTAAAAGAAATGGCATTTCAGATGATTCCTGTGCCTCTCAATTACAGCAATTTGGAGACTTAAATGAGATTTCATGAAAAATTTAGACATGCCAGTATGTAGTAGAAGCCATTATGGTATGTTTCTAATTTACAGAATGCAAAGCTTGGGAAATTCCTGGTGGTAAAAACATGGAGTACAGACAACAACAACAAAAAGATACCTGTTATGCATGTTATACACTCAGGGTGGCTCCCCCAACTTCAGGTGCATGGGTTATCAAGTAATGACAAAGGAAAAGCAGTGAATTTGGTCCTGCAGAGAGGTCATCTCCAAACTTAAAGCTCTCAGCTTTTCTAGCTCTGTCACACACCCAACTTGGCCAGATCTTTGAAAAGTTTCTCTAGACAGTGTGGTAGATCTTTTCTTCACACATACACTGTGCACACAATCTTTTCTTCACTAATACTCTGTAATGACATGGGTGGGAACAAGGATGCGCAGGAACCAGTTCAAAACTGGCTCACAAGAACTGATCATTAAATTCTCAGAAAAAGCATTTACAATCCAGAGATATGCAAACACTATAAATCAGATCTTGATTTATTGGTTTATTCTCTACTAAAGGGAAGGGGAAATGTCAATAATAAAAATTAAACTACAAGTTCAGAAAGCTTTTAAAAGGCATACCACTGAGTGGAGGCCTGGGTGGAGAGTTTTTGCTTTGAGGAGGGGTAAATGCTTTTGGGTATGTCTAATTGTTTTTTCCCTCTCTGATTTCAAAGCCAGGAATATTCAGAGGATTCACTAGTGATCTGTATGTAAGGTTTTAATTTTAGGTAAACAGTAAGACAATAGAACATGCCCAAGGCAGAATTAATCTTCACCAGGAGAATCCCAAGAGAGAGATTTTAGGAACAATTTCAAGATAATATCTAAATCTATATAGCTACTCTTGGAATTTTTTAAGCTAAAGACTTGCATTATGAGCTTCTTATTAGATATCTCATGTTCTATATTCCATTAGAATCTCAAATTTGACATTTTCAAAATTGAACTGTCTTTTCCATCTAAACTAGCCCCTACTTTAGTTTTCTCAATTTCTGTAGAGTATCCCATTATCCTTATGGAAAACCAAATTCACAATTTTGTCATGGTGCTCTCCTCTTTTCTCTATCTCCACCCTCATATCCATTTGTCTTCCAATTCTATGACAAAAAACACCTCTCACATTCATCCCTTTTTTTCTCTATCTTCAGATCCATTCCTGTAAGTCAGATCTAGATGACTATAATAGCCTCCTAATTCATGTCTCTGTTTTCAGTCCCTTGCCTCTTCAACATATCTTCCATAGTGCTAACAAAACAATCTCCCTAATGTAGAGACGGATATGATAATGTCACTGTCCTGCTCAAAAATCTTAATGGATAAAATATAAACTTTTCATCTTAAATTTAAGATATTCCACAAAGTTATATATATACACACACACACACATGTGTAGCCTCCTTTTGATGAACTATATATTCCAAATGAATCATCAGTTTAATAACATTGTTTATTCTGCTTCTGTTCATTTTCATAGACTGTTTCCTCTTTCCCATATGCACTCTCTTCTCAGTTCAACCTCTAATAATCATTTCCTTCCTTGAACTTTCAGTTCAGATGCCACAACTTTATATAAAATTATCTGACCCACATGATATAGAGAACTATAGGTTTAATTCATCCATGAACTTAATAAGATTAAGAGTTCCTCCAAAAAAAATTGTGAATAGAAAGAAAGTTACAAAAGACCAACTAAAGCATTTCAGTAAGAATTATATTCACAATTAATAATTAAAATAAAGAAAATGGAGTATGCTCTACCAAAAAGCAAAGGAAAATATTTTTATTTAATTTTTTCAATCGTATCCAACTCTTTTTGACACTTTGGGGGGGGGGGTTCTTGCCAGATACTGAAGCAGCTTGTCATTTCCTTTTCCAAATCATTCAAAAGAAGAGGAACTGAGACAGTTAAGTGACTTGCCTAGGGTCCCACAGTTAGTAACTGTCTGAGGCCAGATTTGAACTCATGAAAATGAGTCTTCCTGATTCCACACCACTAAGCCACCTAGCTGCCCCAAGAAAAATGACTTACATCAAAAAAAGAACTTGTCTTGCAAATTTGAGCTTTACCCTGAAGGATGAGTGTATCTTTCTGAGAAAGCCACACCCAGGAAGAATATCAGAATACAAACTTAGTGGGGGTGGGGGGGGAGACTCTTGAGGAAATTAAGCTAGGTTAAATAGTATCAAATACAAGATAAAAAAAAATCATTATTTTGTTCTAATTTATCTAATAATTTGCACTTTTAATGATCAATAAGAGAACAAAAGAGAACAAAATTTTAAAAATTATAATCTGGGGAAAAACAAGAGAAAAGGAAAGAACAAAAGATATGAACTTTAGAAGTAAAAATAATAGGCTAAATAAGAGATAGAGGGGAAAAATTAGTATTTCCTTTAATTGAAGGATTATAAGTGATTCTCATTCATAAATAAAAGTGAAAAATGTAGGGGAGGAGTAGAGATTTATTTAAATTCATTACTGAGTAGACAGGGAAAAGGAAATTGCATTCTGTTATGTTCCTGTTAGACTAGCTGCTCAAGAAGTGCTAGGTTCCTGCAGGCTAGTTTATCCTTACCAGGTGAATATTGAAGGGGCTGGAGACAAGGGAGAAAGTTCTCCAAGTTTTCCATTTATTAAACCAAATACAAGTGCTTAAATACCCTCCCCAGTCCCTGGTCCACTCCCACTCCAGTGGCACTCTACAATCAACCAGTAAATAATGCTCTGGTGCTGGAGGACAACAGGTGATGAAATTTTACAGAACTCCCACACACAACAGTCATTCCATTACATAATGAATGCATGAATCCACAGATTTATCCCAGAAGGGGGTCACAATTTGTGATATTTCTCTTACCATAAATGTGTGATGATAGATGAGACAAAGAATATATAACATAAGTGACTGTTTAGCAATTTTATCAATTTAACATCAAAACAAATCAGATAGTACAAATATTTCTTTCCCAAACGAAATCATTAAATTATATATGATTCAATATTCCCAAATTCCTTGAAATGCAATTTATCCCAATTATATTTTTTCTTCTTAACACACACAAATTCTCAAAACTTGTTACAAAAACTTAGATGACTAAATTACTCTCAGATAGCTTCTTTTTTCTTTAAACACAAGGTAGAGGCCTTCCCCCGCCCTCTTTTCAAAGCCTCCTGAGGGCAGGAAATCTCCTCCACTTTGGGCTACATTCCCAAGCAACCAGAGTCCAATCAATCAGTGGAAATGCACCTGGTGGTGCCTGGGGGTGGGGGTGGTCACTGCAGCACCTCAGCCCTGCCCTGCCCAATGCCCATTTTGGGAAGGTGTGGAGGGGTCAGGAAGTCAACATTTACTAAACCTTAAAGTCTCAATTAACTTAAGTTGAATACAGCTATCAATCAATGCCAGGTTAGCAAAAGCTTAGCTCACAGCTAAGAGCATTTCACAAACTTTGCACCTTACAAACTTTCAAATGGTATTAGCAGATAGGCTCAGATCCTAACTACATTAATTACTTAAAATTTAACCTTTTTAAGCAATTAAATTGAAAACTCAAACTAAAAGGAGTAATATTGAACTTTACCTATTTCAGATCTGAATTACACACACACACACACACACACACACACACACACACACGAGTTTAGACACTTACAGAAACAACTCTCCTAACACATTTATCGAGCTGAGATTGCTACCCTGACCAGTACCAGATTTCAGAACATAGAAACATTTTCCCACCCCTCCAGTTCAGTAGAGAGATGTGAAAACGTCCTATTGATGATTAAATACATATATACACACATAACACACCAAAATTTTAGCCATAAGCATAAGCTTCATTCAAAAGATGAAATCTGAATTTCCCAGTCCCGGAAAAAAGTCTTCTTCCCATTTTTTTCTTAACTAATTGACCATGAAGTCTCCCAATCAATAACCTAAGAAAGACATAGTCATTGCCCAATCCCCCTCCTCCCCAAACCAGGAAGAAGGCATGGGGGCCCTTGATTTTTAAAATAAGTTTTGGGAGGGGTCTTGCCCTTTCTGTAGTGAAGTGTGCATTCCTTCTGAGACATAGGCTTGAGTTTCAAAGTTCCAAAAAGGAAGATTTCCTTTCTCCCTCCCTCCTCCCTCTGCAGTGGGAGCCACAGAGAATGATAGAGAGCATTTGAAATTACTTGAGATGTTGACAGTACAATCAGGAGTTGTTGCATTTTGTGAACAGTAATCAACACCATTACAAACTGTGCATTGGCATGTGACATTTTTGTTCTCAGCACAGGAAGCGCAGTTAGTGTGTACTTCACGACTTTCTGGTGCCGGGAGCAATGGTTGTGGCGTGCTTGGGTGTAGACTGGAGAGTGAAATTCACTGTGGCTTGGGGAGTGGAAGTCATCATTGGCATCAGGGTCTGCAGCAAAGACAAGAAGTCTCTAAAGTTGACTGTACGTTTAGGGGTTTGGGTGGCACTTAGCATGGCCAGAGGCCAAAAGGAACAGCAAGCAGGTCCCCTGCATCCTGTTCATAGTGCTGGTGCTCTGGCAGTGAACTGGGGCTGAATAAGAAGGTCCATCCCCCTATGGCACTGCCTCAGAGACTCCACTTCAGCTGGCTCCTCAATGCTGAATACTTGTTTCTTCTTACTTTCACTGGCTCCTCAAAGCTGAATACTTATTTTCTTCTTACTTTCACTTTCCTTCACACATCCTTGTTCCAATTTCCTTAAAATCAGTCCCCTGGTAACGATCAATCTGTTACCTCTCCAAAGTTCTCTGCTCCCGGATGTGGCCTGGAATTTCTATTGCTTGTATCTGTTGGTCCTTATCCTGGACTCCACTCAGATAGCTCTGCCTTTGTGTCCCTGTTTGGGCACCATTTACTATGTTCCTGTTAGACTATCTGCTCAGGAAGTGCTAGATTCCTGCTGGCTAGCTTATCCTTAACTAGGCAACAGTTGAAGAGTAGGGAGACAAGGGATAATATTCTCCAAGATCTCTGTTTATTAAACCAAATACAAGTGCTTAAATATCCTTCCCAGTCCCTGGTCCCTTTCTACTCCCATGGCATTCTACAATCAACCAGAAAATAATACTCTGTTGCTAGAGGATACCTTTTAGGGTATCTGTGATGAAATTTCAGAGTATTCCCACATAAAATAGTACCTTACAGTTTTCTATTTTTTAAAAAGCTTATGGTATAGAGAAGATTATGAAAGAATCTGATAGAGTTAAAGCAAATTTTAACACTCTCAACTATGATTGTAAATGCTATAGATTTACCTATTATATGGAGTGGATTAAAAAAAGGAATAAATAAGGGGGAAAACCCTTACTTTCTTATATTCTAAAATGGTAGGAGATTCATTATTGTCTGAGATTATATTGATAAAGAAGCTTCAAAATGAAGAAAGTCTCTCTACCTTCTCTATAATCTTGGAGATTTAGCTAGAGAACTGAGAAATTATTTACTTATCTAGCACCATAGATAGTATGTATCAGAAATGAAAATCAAATTCAGATCTTTTTTACTTTAAAACCAGTTTTTTATCATGTACCTCACAAAAACAAAACATAGAGATCCATGATTCACAGTGCCTTAATAATCCAAATTGGAATATAATTTACCATTCTTAAGCTAAATATTGACATTGACAACTGTGTGATTTATGCTTCCCCATGCCAGTCTTATTTACACTATTCTAAGCTTCATGTAGCTTGTTCTTTGTATATTTTTTCTTTACTCTGTACCACTTCACATTAATCTTTCTTTGAATTATTCATTTGTGTCTTCCTTTATTGTGCAATAATATTTTATTGCATTCAACTACCATTGAATTGTTTCCCTTGAATTCCCAAACCTAATTTCAAATTCATCATCAGAACTTACTACCTTTGTGACCTTGTTCAAGTCACTTAACTATTTGCTTCCTCTCTGTAGAATGACACAGAGGAAAAAAATAGCAACTGCTCTAGTATCTTTGCCAAGGAAATCCTTAATAGAGTTGTGAACAGGTATACATAACTGAACAAGTGTTACCAACTTTTTGTTATCAGAAATAAAGCTGACCTGAACAATTTTTGTATGTGTAGTTTTTCTTGATTCTAATAAATTCCTTGGGGTATCGTCTCTTTAGTGGAATTTCAATAGCAAAGAGAATGAACAGTGCATGACTTTTCTTATATAACTCCAAATTGCTTTCCAGCAGGCTACTCAGGGATTAACTGGTTGCAAATTGATGCTCATATCTTTCCCCAGCTTTTTCATGAAGGTGTGAAATAATAAGTAGGGGCTATTTTAATTTAGATTTGTCTATTACTAGTGATTTTGGATACTCAAGATGATTATTGATAATTTGCATTTTGTACAAATGTTGTTATATTTGACTATCAATGGATTTAAATGAATTCATGAGGTTTTGGAGACTAGACTTTATATCATTTTTAAATCTTTTTAATTTTCTCTTTAAATCCATGTCCTTCTAAGATGAGCTACATTGATAAAATTAAAGATTATATATGTGGTTTCATTGGCAATGGAAATACCTGGAAAAAGGAGAATAATTCTACTCAGCAAAGACGATCCTTTTCTGTATCTAACATGCTAAATAATTAGTGATGTATAATTATAGCAACTTCAAAAACATTTTATTTCAATATTCTTAATTGGAATTGTCCTGTTTTTCCCCCTCTAATTTTGATAAGGTAGATGACCTCTAAAGACTCTTCTAGCCATAAAGTATATGAACTAAAGAATAGTGGAGATACTGAAAAAGAAGCAAACTCAATTATATAACATTAAAATATTGCTACACAAATATTTTGATTCTTAATTTCTCTATCTCCCTTTCTTTCTCTATTTCCCTTCCTTCTTTCACTTTTGTTTGATTTCTTTTGCATTATCTGTCTTAGCAAGACACAGGAGTCACAATCAAAGACATTCAAACTGGATAGATTGTTTTAATGATTCTGAATTTTTAAACAGAATTTTAGGGGGTTTTTATATTTTACAGATTCAAACTTTGAAATGAAATTGATTTTTCCCATTTTAGCTTTTTGGTATTTTTTTCTTCCTCTTTTTTTTTGCTGCTCTTGATTGAATTGCTTTCTCATGATTGACTCACTGAATCTCAGAATGAAAAATTTATTGTTTTGTAAACATCTCAATTATTATTAGTACAGTAGCACTTATTTGCTTATCTATTTCACTATTTTGATTTGTCAGGAGCTCAAGAATATTTGATCTAATTTATTTAACATGGAATCATTGATTTCTTAAATTAAACTTAATAATTTTAATGAACCGGAGATCAAAAATCTAAATAAGTTTTGTGAAACAAAACATATATAATAATTCCATGTGGTGTCTATAGCTACTATAGCAACTGATATATGTACTGTAGAATCCTTATATAGACTTACCTCACACTTTTCAAATAGGACATATAGCTAACTCATTGCTCAATCCAGTCAGTCCTCACACTGGCAGGTTTTAGAGGAAAATAATATCCCTACTCATCATTTCATCTCTTCCCAATGTGTTTCAATTTGCACAATCATTCAAAATGATGCTTTTAAACCTTAAACATAACAAGTTACTTAATAATGAAACAAAAATAATAAGACATACAGTGGTCCTATGTGAAATCAAAAGTAAAAAAATTATTGAACATGTTTCAATCTACATATGACTTGGTTTTCACTCTCCCACCAATCAATTTAGTATGGATGGGATAGAGTATGTATACCCCTAGAGAATCTTGTTAAAGAGATAAGACTGAGGAAAATTCATGTGCTCAGATTAACTCAGCTCTGGAGTTGTAAGTTTCATGTTCTTTCTTCTGCCTTGGGAACTCTTCTAAAACGTTGGTGAACTTAGTTTATGTGCTGAACAGATGTTTGAATTGTTCAGCTGAGTTGATCCACCTTTGTTTCATCATCATTTCCCTGGCAACAGTAACTCAGACAAACTAAATATTGAGCTGGGTCATCTTTCTGATTCCAAGTGTTTCCTTTCCTTAGCTACATGTACTCTTTTTGTTTTTGTTTTTCTGCAAGGCAATAGGGTTAAGTGACTTGCCCAAGGCCACACAACTAGGTAATTATTAAGTGTCTGAGGATGTATTTGAACTCAGGTCCTCCTGACTCCAGTAGTGGATCAGTGGAATAGACTAGGTGCAAAAGAGATAGCAGGAAACAAATTATAGTCATCTGCTATTGATAAACTGAAAGTGTCCAACTTCTGGAATAAGAACTCTCTCTTCAATAAAAACTGTTGGGAAAATTAGAAGTTAGTATGGCAGAAACTTGGATTAGACCAACATATACCAAAATAAGATCAAAATGGGTACAGGATTTAGAAATAAAGACAATTATTATAAGCAAACTAGGAGATCAAAGAATAGTTTACCTGTCAGATCTATGGAAAGGGAAGTAGCCTATGACCAAGGATGAGATGGAGAACATTATTAAAAACAAACTAGATAATTTGGATTACATTAAATTGCAAAGCTTTTTGCACAAACAAAACCACTGTAACCAAACTCAAAAGAAATGTAGTAAATTAGGAAACAATTTTCACACAAAGTATTTCTAACAAAGGACTCATTTCTAAAATATACAACAAACTAAGTCAAATTTATAAAAAAAAAACAAGCCATTGCCTTATTGATAAATGGTCAAAATGTATTCAAAGGCAAATTTACAAATGAGGAAATCGAAGCTACCCATAGTCATATGAAAAATTTCTCTAAATCATTACTGATTAGAGAAACGCAAATTAAAGAATCTCTGAGGTACTACCTCACACCTCTCAGATTGCCCAATATGACCAGAAAGGACAATGAGCAATGTTGGAAGGGATATGGGAAATCTGGGACACTAACGCATTGCTAGTGCAGCTGTGAACTCATCCAAACCTTTCTGGAGAACAATTTGGAATTTTGCTCAAAGGGTAATAAAAATGTGTGTACCCTTTGATTCAGTAATACTGCTACTGGGTCTATATCCTGAAGAGATCATGAATAAGGATAAAAACATCACTTGTACAAAAATACTCATAGCAGCCCTGTTTGTGGTAGCAAAGAATTGGAAATCAAATGAATGTCCATCAATAGGGGAATGGCTGAACCAGTTGTGGTATATGTATGTTATGGAAAACTATTGTTCCATTAGAAACCAGGAGGGTTTCAGGAAAGCTTGGAAAGACTTGCATGACCTGATGCTGAGCGAGATGAGCAGAACCAGAAGAATACTGTACACCATAACAGCAACATGGGGTTAATGATCAACCTTAATGGACTTGCTCATTTCATCAGTGCAAAAATCAGGGACAATTTTAGGGTATCTGTGATAACCATCTATATCCAAAGAAAGAACTGTGGAGTTTAAACAAAGACCAAATACAATTACGTTCAATTATTTTTTTAAAACTTGTCTTATGAACTACACAATTTTGCTGTCTCTTATATTTTATTTTTTTCCTCAAGGATATGATTTTTCTCTTAACACATTCAATTTTGATCAATGTATAGCATGGAAATAATGTACATATTATCAGACTGCCTTCTTTAGGGCTGGAGGGATGGAAGGGAGGTTTGGGGAATAATTGCAAAATTCAAAAGATTACAAAAATGATAGTAGAAAGTACTATATTCTATATAATTGCAAAAACAAAATATTTATATTAAAAAAGAAGTGATGGCGAAGACTGAAAATATGGAATGCACTGGTGTACTCAATAATGAAATTTAAATGACCATTGTATTTCAATTATTCTATCAGAAATATTTGAAGGAAGTCTATGAAAGGGCTAGGATTACAATGAATAACAAAAACCATCTATATTTGAAATACACAAAATAAGTCTGAAGTAAACCAAGGAGGTTTTTTAAAAAACCAAAGAGAATCAACAAAAAGTACTTCTATCCTGACAGAAGTAGTTTTTTTTTTTCTTAAAGCAGACAGAAATCTATGGATGCTAAGAAAGGGAAATGCTGCATAAGCTACCAGGAAGCTAGAGAACACAAGGAAAATGAGCCATAAGCCTGCCAGTAATCGTACCAAGGATCTAGAGGTGCTTAAATGATGAACAGATCTATGGATGGACATAGGAAACAAAGCATGCCAGTAGAGAAGCTTCATAAGGATGAAAAAATTAACAGTGATTTGAGTAATCTGCCCATACTTACAGAATCAAAAGCAGCAAGTTTCTGACTGAGCCTGTCTGGAAATACAAAGCACTAAGACCTAAGATGCTACAGAGAGATCTGAAGGCTGCATTATCCTGATTCCAAACCTTTCAAAGGGACTTGAAACCTGCCAAAACTCTTGCAAAAAAAAAAAAAAAACAGGCTAGGGAATGTGGAAACCAGCAACAGGAGCTCAAGAAATCAAGTTCAGGATCAAGTAGGGCTTTTCAATTCTATCCACGACAGGGTAGACCCTGGTCCTAGAACAGTCTCAAACCAAGATCTGGGACAGAATGCATGAGTAAATAGAAAACAAAGAAATGGTTCATTATAAAGAAACATTGTGCGTAAAGCTGCTACATTGTTGGAACTGAAGTCAGGGAGATCTGAGCTCCACTCTAGTCTAAGGTACACAATAGCTATATGACCCTGGACAACATACTTCACTTCTGTCTCATATGTCTCATCTGTAAAATGGGCTTAATTATAACACTAGCCTCCAGGGATTTTTGTGAGGACCAAAGTGATTAGCAAGTGTTAAAGCATTATTCAATATTAGAGAATGTTATTATTATTATTATTATTATTATTAATGATGAAGCTGACAATGATGGCAATGATGATCATTTATCCCTACAAACTTTTAAGTATTTAAAATCATTTAAATATAAAATAACATTTTAAGATGTACTAACTAGCTGCCTGGACAGAAAATTTGGCAGCAAAGTGATCATAATTAAGGACCTCTATATTCTCCTTTCGGATACAGACATATCTAATAGAGATTAAACAAGGAAGACTTTAAGGATCTGATTAGACTTTTAGAATGTGTACAAGAGTTCTAGAAATTATCAAAAGAGAAATGAAAGCAAAACTTTAAATGTAAATAAATTTTATTATTAACAATAAAGTAATCACATCTATAAATGGAGAAAAGTAAAACAATACCCATTTATGTTTGCAAAAATGCTTTTTAAAAAAGCAAAGCAATAAATGAATTTTTCTCAAAATAAAAAGAATCAACAGAAAAGCAGATGTACATATATACATATATTTGTTCATATGTGTAAATGTATAATATGTACTGGAGAAATTTTTAAAGTCTTTCTACTAGTAAGATAAGGGGATCAGGACTAAAGAAAGAATTCCATTATCACCACTACTATGCCATATAGTAAGATAAGAAAAAAAGAAAATGAGACAGACAGGTTAAATTATTTCCCCAGGGTCAATAGCCAGTGCCAAAGGCAGAAATCAGTCTTAGTTGTTCTGACTTCAGAGTCCCACACTCTATGTTAATACCTAACCTTCCTATTGGCGCATTGTTCCTCTAAAGGGCTATTAAAATTATTTTTTGTTAGCTTTTCATCAATTCCCATTATGAATACATTGTTTTCTCATGGTTAAGCCTTTTTTGCTTCTCTTATTGTCTATTTAGCATTAAGAAAGCTTTAAACATGCCCCTTCCTACCTTTCCCATCATCTGTCATTTGCTCTCCTTTTATAAGTCAATGACACTGACCTACCTGCTTTCCTAATACTCCATCTCCTTATAGCTTTTCACTGACTGTCTCCTATACTTGGATGGAAAACTTTCCTACCTCATCTTCTTTCTTCAAGGTACCACTCACATGTTAGACTGACCAAGTTGACAAAAAAGGAAAATGACAAATGCTAAAGATATGCTAAAGTGGTTATGAAAGGAGAAGCATTTTCATGCACGGTTGGTAGAGCTGTGAATTTGTCCAACCATGCTGGAGAGCAATTTGGGACTATGTCCAAAATGTTATAATACTGTACATACTGCTCCTAACTCAAGTCAAAAGAAAAGGAAAATGACTTATAGTAGCTAGTACAGAGTTCTATATTTAATGCAATATTTTAAAAAACAACAATAATGATGATATTTATGTAGTGTTGCTAAGCAATTTATAATTTTTTCATTTGATATTGACAATCCTGGGAGGTAGGTATTATTAGGATCCTCATTCTACATGTGAGGAAACTGATGCAAAGACTTAAGTGATTTGTCCAGGTTTGCATAATTTGATTGTGTAGAGCTTGATTTGAACCCAGGATTGGCTGACTCCTGACCCAGTACTCTATTCATTGCACTCCATCAAGTACACATAGTTTCTTATTTCATATTTATGTTTCCAAGCAATTCATTTAAACACTCACAATTAACAACAAGCTTGTGTTCTGAACAAATAGAATACATACCAGAAATAAGTCTATTAGTGCTGGATGTGATATGATGTTATATTGGACTGGAAATAAGGGGGTTTATTTCCTTTTGTTCATCCCTACCATTGTGTGGGTTAGGCTGTCCTTCCCATCTTTCCTTGAAGTCTTTGAAGTCCTCACTTCTGAGGTGACCTTTCTAACCATTTCCTTTTCCTTGTACCTTTGGGGGAAAAAATGACTTTTCTTTCAAATTGATCATGAATAGGAAGAGAAAGTGTCCATAGTCCATTTCTTATATGAGTACTAACCAACTAAAGCTGTTGATTCATTTATTTGCCCAGAGTTAAAGAAATCTAAGTTTCAGGGGTTGGGGGGGAGCTTGGTTTGGATTAGTTTTGTTTATTTGCTTAGTTGGTTGGAGTTTTGTTGTTATTATGAGAAGATAGATAAATAATTTTCTTGTCTACAGCTCTAAGCCCTCAATCAGAAAAAACTGCTCTGGAAAAGATATATTGAAGGAGTAAAATCTCTGTCTCTCTCATTCTCTCCTTCATACTCTCTGTGTGTCTGTCTGTCTCTGTCTATCTGCCTCTCTCTGTGTCTCCATCTCTGTCCTGCCTCTGTCTGTCTCTCTGTCTAATGATTGACTAGATTTATTTTTTTTTTAAACTGCTATTAAAGACAAGGTAAAGAAGAAAATTAAATAAAGACTATTTTTTAAAATAACAAATAAGTTTTGGGAGCAGACACCCAGTATTTTAAGAAAGGAGAAATGGGAAAAGGAGAAGATTGTTATCAAACCCAGCCTCTTCTCTTTGTCTCTCTTCCAATCACCAATACCCTGTTTTACAACCTGGCTCTGCGAGAATCATGACTGGTGTTCCTTGTTGCTATTTTTCCTGGTATGCTCTCCTTGATTCCAAGAATTGGCAGACTCTTTAGCTGCTCACTCATCCCTCCCACTATAGAACCTCTTCTTCTATGCATTCAGTCTTCTTAGTCTCTCAATACAGGAAGCCTAGTCTTAGTCAAATCTTGGCCTCAATAGTCATATGGTCATGGTGGCTTATCAGTGATATATGCCTTATGGCTCAGATACTGTGGAGGTATTAGTCTTCATTCTCTTCCACAGCTCATGGACACTATTTAAGAAGTAATGATACTTCTTAATTCTTTGATAACAACCTGGTCTACTGTGACTAAGAAAGTCATGGTTTGGACTTGGGGCAGTTGAGTTTGACATGGATGGCATATAGACTATCTGGGCCCTACTTGTGAGCCCTGTGGGTGAAAGTAAAGTTGTTTCCTTTTTTTTATTTGAGAATATGTCAAGGCTGAGACTCCAAGAAATATCCTAGTTGAGTGCTTTTTAATTTCTTTGCCAGTGATCTTGAGCTGTTTTTATCCTTGGATTACTATGAAACAACCTTGAGAAGTGCCTGTACTAGAAGGAACTGGAAAGGTTATAGTAAAAGGAATGTCATTTCAAACCCTTGGCCCATTGCACCAGGAACAACTTAGGCATCCTGACAAGGTAACAGAGGAGATTGTAATTTCTGCCTGTATTAACAAATATTTCTCTTTACACTCCAATACCCTGTGCTTACCAAAACAGCAAAGAAACATAAAAAAAAGAAAATGAAATCCTTTTTCAAAAACTGACTCCTAAAGATGAATGCTTAATTAGCCCCAGCAACTTTAAAAAAAAAATCTTTCTTTCCTTAATGAAGTTCATCAGTCAAATCATATTTTGCCAGTTCTAGGGAAGGCAGTCTCCTTTCTTTAAAATTGCCATTAAAGAATATATTCCCTTAAGTCAAATACTTATTAACCTTTTCTTTTTCTATCAAATCTCTTCTGCAGTCTGTTGAAGTTCTATGTTCACCTCAGAATAAGGTTCTAAAATACATAAAATGAAATACACAGAATTAAAAAAGAAACCAATCATATTGAAATCCAGTCTCTCTATAGATGGGAACATTGTAATACCATGCAATCTAATAGTGGGTATAATAACTCTACTAATTTCGAAGTAGTAATGTACACCTCTAACATTTCAAGATATTTGAAATGTGCTATGCATATATTTATGATCTCTATTAGTGAAAAAGTCAAACTTATTGACTATTGTTGCCTAAATATGTAGCTGAAAAAATGCTAGCTGAATCCAGAGAAGGAGCCAATAAATAGATGTAAAGAACAATTTTACACACACACACACACATGCATACACCTGTTTGTGTCTAATATTTACACAAATCTCAAGAGGAGGAGGTTGAAAAATAAATGTACATGATAGCTTTATTTTATTTTCAAAAACAATACTAAGTTGTATAAAATAGATTTGTGATTCCACCTACAATTTTTTTTTATTTTACTCTGTTTTGGAATTCTTTGTTTTATTCTATAAATTAAAAATAAAATAAATATAAAAAAGAAACACATGCAAGATTTCAGTTAGAGATTGGTGGAAATAAATATGTAATTTTTTCCATCCAAATTCATGAATATCTAAATCTATCTAAAGACCTCTTGGGGATTCATAGATCCCAAGTTAAAAACCTTTTCCTTAAAGTTACAGCATTTAGAAACAGGAATTTTAACCCTTGATTTTCTCAGACATTCAGAAAAGATTAATTTACCCTGTTTCTCAACTTGGTAGTGTTATAATTTATATTAGGTAACTTCTACGTAGCAACAGAGAAAAGAAATTACTCTGAAAGAAGTCTAGAGAGGTAAAGGCAATCAAAAGATTATAATTCCTTTCCAGTTCAAGCAATTAATTTTAGTTCAAATTGTTCCATATTAAGATTTGCTGATGGGTCTGAATGTTTGCTAGGAACCAGTAGGTAGACTTACCAAGAACAATTATTTTCATCTGAAGGTGAGAAATTGAATGTGACTGGTCACACTGGTCACTTTTTAAGCTGGGATGTCTCTGCAGCTGCTACAAATACTTTTTTTTTTTTTCCTGGCCTACTCGCCTGCCTTCTGTCACCCTGATATCAGTAAGTTTCTCCTCTGGCTTTGTAAATCACAGGTACAGCTTCTTTCCCCTGTATTTCACCTCTTGTTCTTCACAGCTCAGTACTAATCATCAGCCCATAATGTAGTGTAGAATTGCCAACCCCATCCCGATGATGTAGTTATTTCCAATTGGCACTTGGGAGCCGTGAGAATAGGAAGCATTACTCATGGCCAAGAGTACAGATGTTTCTAATTGCTTTCCATTACCAAGAATAACAGCTGTTTACATCTATCAGCAAATAATTCACAAGAGCTCCAGACTATTAAGATAACACACCCCACCTGGTCACCATCACAAGTTGTCAAGGCCAAGGTAGTGGCTGCCAGAATCCCCTTCTGCATCTCTGTTCATCAAATGACAGTATGTGTCACCTTCAGATATCCTTATGCTACCCCACACGCTCTGGCTTCTTGGTGGCCTGACACATCAAATGGACATATGGATTCTTCATGGCTTTGCAGTAAATGTTTTATGATTATCTTGAAGCCAAGGGCAGCTGACGCATAGGAACGAGGGACTTGGCAATCATCTGGTGAAAGAAATTCTGCACTTTCCCCCAAAATGAGTGAAAAGTGCTCTGCTTCGAGGGGCTCTGCAGCTGTACATTTACCTTCCTTTAATGCACCAACAAATCAAATTCAGTGAGATGTTATATGACACAGTAATATACCAGGGACTAGGTCACGTGTTGTCATACAAGACACAACAAAATGGACAGACAGTTGACAGTTCATTGAACTACATTACACACAAATGAATATAAATGTTACAGTGCCTCATAGACAGCAGAGCTCAAAAAGACCAATTAGGTTCCTCTTGCCAATGTAACATAGCTCCCTGCTGCCTATTTTCCAATTCCTTTTTTTTTTCAGGCCAGTTTAAAGTGACTTCAGCAGTGGGGTTTCTACTTTCTTTGGGGAGATAATTCTAATCTCATATATTTGACATCATGGAGCTTTCCTTCCTGACCTTATGTTTGAATTTTCCTTTGCAAACAGTCAGTCAAGAAATATTAACCCATGAATTTCAAGATATATGTATATATATGTATATGTGTGTATATACATGCATATATATAGAGAGAGATGTACACACACACAAACACATACAAATGCAAACATACATTGATTTGTGTCTAATGATACCATCTCAAGAGTGGAAAGGGAGGAATAAAAAATAAATTTACATGATAACTTTATTATATATTCAAAAGGAATATTAAGTTGTATAAAATAAATTAGTGATTTCATATTTTAGTTCACATAGAATTATGCAGCTTTATAACAAATGTTCTTGTTTTTTCTTGTTCTTCTTTTCATTATTTCATGCCTCTGCCAGAGTTCCTTCCTGGCCAACAATTTATAACCCCTATGCATATACAAATTTTAGAGCAGCAGAAAAAAGTAAAAACCTGAGTCATCCAGCCTAAGACATCCTAGGAGTACATTAGGAAAAAATTGACCTATTTTGGTGGTGCTGTGGCTTGATAGAAATTCAGAGAGCTCCAAGTAGAAGCCATAATTAACAAGAGTTAACAAACAATAAGGCATAGGAGCAGCTGTTTAGGTTGCGATCTTCCTTTGACTTATAATGATAAATTGATTAATTCTTGTGATGAATACTTATTAAGGACCTACAACTTACGAGTTTTAATTCCACTAGAATGGAATGGGAGGAAATTATTTTTAAATGCTATTCTTAAAAAATAAGCATTTATTAAATGCTTACTATGTAGCTAAACTTTTTATGAATATCATTCTCATTTTATTTTCTCAACAACATTATGAGGTTGGTGCTATTATTAATTTCATTTTACAACTGAGAAAACTAAAGCAAACAGAAATTAAGGGCCTTACTCAGGATCACTCAGCTAATTGTTGAACTGTGTTCCTACTCCAGAGTGGGTATATATATATATATATATATTATATATATATATATAATATATATATATACACACATAAATATGTATATACCTATATATACACATAAATATTATATATATATATATTTTATATATATATATATATATATATATATATATATATACACAAAAATGGTGAGAGAGAGAGAGAGAGAGAGAGAACATAGAATATATGAAGGGATAGTTTAAGATGTGACTGAAGAGTTAGATTGCTCATATATTGCAGATGTGGAATTCCAAGATTGTTGGCGACCGTTGTGTATGAGAGATTGTAAATTATCTTCACTTGGTGTCTTTGAATATCAGAGCCTTGTTCTACTAAGTGCCAATGAGAGCGGGAGAGGATTAGAGACTGGAAAAGTATTTAGGCACTGATGTTTTGGTGAATAGACAGAACACTTGGAGATCTTGATGGAGTACTTGTCTTTCACCCCTCCAACCCTTGCCTGGGAAAGATAAGAGAGTCTAGAAGTGGGACTCTACACAGGAGCAGGAGTTTGTTTTATTCCATAGATAACAGAAAGCCAATGAAGGTTTTAAGACAAAGAAAAATATGAACAGAGCTGTTAGATTTGAGTAGGAGCAGATTGGAAGCAGGGAGACTATAGTAGATTATTGTAGGAAGACTGACTACTAGGAAGGTTATTACATCAAATTAATTAAAAAAGAGTTAGAACCTGAGACCAATTTTTTTGTACTTTTTCTTTGAAACTTTATGAGTTTTGACTTCATTGACTTCTGGGTTTGAACCTCGATCCTCGATCTTCATTCTTACCAGAGTAATATGGTCAAAGTATAAATACAGATCCAGGAATTGAATTAGTGAAACTCTATGATGCCCCTAATAACGTGTCATTTAAGTTGATGGGGGACTAGAGTTAGGAAAATCCCAACTTTGGCCTGGATATCTCCATTAAGAAAAGAAAAAGAAAGTTGATTGAGACTTCTTTGTGGCAGGATAAAGAAAATGCAAAAATTGTATATTATTAGGTTTTGGTTCTATATGTACCAAATGTTTTTGTGTGATTTTCATCTTGAATAAATTAAAATATGAACATCTTCAAAAACTTAAAGATGCTTTATGACATTTGGGATATTCTGCATGTCTGTGTTTCCTTGCTATGTATGAATCACTATGTATGAATTTGTGTATTAGTTCATGCTACTCAATTGCCTGAAATTTTTGGTATAGAGAGAAGCCAAGGTTTATCACAGTGATCAAAATCTCCACCCTCTACAAGACTTTGAGACAGCTCTGCTCCCTTAAGGCATTTCAAATTTAGAGGAATTGTAGGAAGATAGTGAAATAAGGCAGAAAATTACCTGATTTTCCCAAATTCTCCCACAAATGAAATAATTCCTCAAAGCAAATTTTAGAGCAGCAGAAAAAACAACCTGAGTAAATCAGTCATCCAGCCTAAGATACCTTAGGAGGACATTAGGAGAAACTGACCTATTATTGTAGATGGTGGTTTGGCTTGATAGAAGTGCAGAGAGCTCCAAGTAGATCCCATAGTTGACAAGAGTTCAAAATCAGCAAGGTATAGGGGCAGCTGTGTAGGTTGCAAGCTCAGCTTCCAGAGCTTAACTGATGTAGGAGTTGGATAACTTAATAGGGGAAGATTGTGAGGGCCCTCCACTTGTCCTGGACAATGGGCCCAGGTTTGTGGACTGTGGACAAGGAGGAGCAAATCGAAGAATGTGGTTCCAGAGTGGAGGAAAGCACTACTAGTTGAAGTCACTTGCAGGAGAGTAGAAACCCTGTTGGCAGTTCCAGGGCAGAGGTGTAAACTGACCCATGGAACCACCTGAGGCACCTCAAGGACCAATAGAGTTTGCACTACAAATAGTGCTGGGACCCTGGTTCAGGGGCACAGTAGACAAGGCAGGAACCAGAGGGGCAGTGACCACTCCTGGCTTTGGGTTAGTCAATAGTGGAAGAACCAAGAAGTCAAAGATTTCCAGATAGAATTGAGAAAATAACAACACAAAAACCCTTCACCCCAGGAGCAGAGTTCAACTCTAAAGTTAACAATCAAAGACCTTTAAAAATGAGGGGGAAATAGAGGAAAAACTTGACCATTGATAGCTATTCTGTGATAAGAGAAGATCAAGGTTCAAACTAAGAAGATAATGAAATCAAAACCATTACTTGTAAAATTTCAAAGAAAAATTATAAATAGTTACAAGGCTAAAAAGAAGTCTTAGAAGAAGTTAAAATGTCTTTAAAAATCAAATAAGAGATGTTGAGTAAAAAATGGGAACAGAAATAAAATAATATAGGAAAAGAAAGAATTTTCTGAAAATAAAATGAAGAAGAAAAAAGAGATCCAAAAACTTACCAAAGAAAATATCACCTGAAAAAAAATTAGAACTGGTGGAGAAAATCAAAATAATGAAAAAAAGAAAATGTGAAAATTTTCATTAGGCAAACAACTGAAAACAGATCAAAGAGACATAAGAATTCTAAGGCTATCTGAAAGTTATAATAAAAACAATTTTTAAGAAAAGAATCTAGACCCCATATTCATGGAATCATTAAGGAAAATTGGTCTGAAGTTTTAGAACTAGAAATTAAAATCAAAATTGAAAAAAATTCACCAGTCATCACTTAAGAGAGATCCCAAAATGAAACTCACAGGAACATTGAAATCTCCTAGGTTAAGGAGGAAAATATTACAAGCAAATAGAAAGAAACAATTTAAATATTGTGGAGATGGATTCAAGATAATACAAGATCTAGCAGCTACTACAATAAAGAACAATGTGTAAAGAATATAATGTACCAATGAGCAAAGGAGTTGGATTTGCAATCAAAAATAAATATTTAGCATAGCTGAGAGTTATCCTGCAGAAAAAATGGAAATTTAATTAGCTAAAAGACTTTCAGATATTCTTGAGAAAAAGACCAGAACTTGTAGAAAGGAAGCAATGGTGAAGAGCACTAATGTATGACTCCTTATGACCCCATTTTGAGTCTTGGCAAGGATACTGAAGTGGTTTTTCATTTCCTTATTCTCATCAGGACTGTCTTAAAGAGAGAATGACATATATATACATATACATATACATATATATATATATATATATATATATATATGATGTTCTTAATTTACAGGGAAACAGAAGAGTATACAGTTAGGTAGGCAGTGGTCAAATTAAATCAGATCAGATTTCTGTAAAAGTATAAAGTAAAAAAATGAAAGAAAAGGATAAATGGTAAAGAAAAATATGATGGACGGAAATAAACATCTAATAATTGCAACTTTGAATGTGAATGGAGTAAATCACCAGTAAAATGGAAATGTGTAATAGAATGGAACAAAAAACAGAATTCAACTATATGTTGTTTTAAGAAACACATTTAAAGTAGGAGTCACATATGTAAAAATAAAAAGCTGAAGTAGAAGTTTTTATGTTTCAGTTGATGTAAACAAACAAAAAACAGTAGTAGCGATCATGACCTAAATTGGTTAAAGCTAATGGCACAGTAAATACAGCATTTGGTATTAGAAAGGCTCATTTTACTGAATTCAAATCTGGCCTTAGAGCTTGTTAGTAGGGCAAGCAATTAACCCTGTTTGCCTCAGTTCCTTACCTGTAAAATATACTGGAGAAGGAAATGAAGAACCACTTCGGTATCCTTGCCAAGAAAACCCCAAAATCAGGTCACAGTCATACATGACTGAAGCTACTGAACAACAATAGACTATAGATAATAAAACAAAATCAATATTAAACACTATGCACCAAGTACAACAATTTTAAAGGAAAATGTAAATGAAGTACAGGTAGAAATGGACAGTGAAATTAAAAGAGTGGGTGATTTCAATATTCACCTTTCATAACTAGATAAATCTAACCAAAAATAAATAAGAAATTTAGTCAAGGAGATGAATAAAATCTTAGATAAGCTAGCTATGTAGAAATGTAGAGAAAACTGAATGGAAATAGAAAAGAATATACTGTTTCCCTAATTAATACATGTTACCTACATAAAGAAATTAACCCTATATTAGATCTTAAAAACTTTATGCTTTAATGAATAAAAGCAGAAATATTAATAACCTTTTCAAATTATAATGCATGGAAAATTACATTTAATAAATGACCATGGAAACACAGACCAAAATTTAATTGTGGACTAAATAACCTAGTCTTAAAGGATATGTGACTTAAAGAACAAGTCACAAAAATAATAAATAATTTTATTGAAGAGAATGATAATGAGGCATCAAATCAAAAAAAATAAGAGGAAAAAATATATATTTAAATGCTAACATCAATAAAAATAAATAGATCAATGAATTGGGCATACAATTTTTAAAACCTAGAAAAAGGAAAAATTAAAAATCCTCAATTAAATACCAAATTGATAACCCTAAAAATTACAGGTGATATTAATTAAAGTTAGTGTAAGAGAAACATTAAATTAATAAGTAAGATGAATTGGTTTTATGAAAAAACTAACAAAACAGAGAAATCATTGATTAAAGTGTTTTAGCGAACAAAACTGAATTACTAGTATCAAAACTGAAAGTGTGAATATACAAATTAATAGAGATGAAACAAAAATAAAATTATATTTTCCATTATATGCCAATAAATATAACAATCAGGAGCAAAAAACATATCCCCTTTATCAATATTATTCAATATTATACTAGAAATGCTAGCAGTAGCAATAAGAGAAGAAAAATTGATGGAATCAGAATGAACAATGAATTAATAAAACTATCTCTTTTTGCAGATGATATAATTACATACTTGGAAAATCATAATTCAACTAAAAATCTAAAAATATTTCTACTAAAATAATATTTTATTAAAGTATTAAAATAAAAATAAATCCACATAAATCACCAAAATTTCTATAAATCACCAACAAAGATCTACAAAATATAGGAAACAGATATTTAAAATGATGGTAGACAATATAAAATATCAGGGAAGATACCCATGAAGGTGAATCCAGGAACAGAATTATAAAATACTTTTTGTATCAAAAAATTCAGTTTTAAATAATTGGAGAAATAATTTAAATTGTGCATGAGTAGGTTGAGCCAATATCATAAAAATGATAATTCTACTAATCTATTTTATTAGTGCTATCCAATCTAAATTATCAAAAATATTTGAGCTAGAAAAATAATAAAACATTCATTTGGAAGAACAAAAGATCAGAAATAGCAAAAGATTAATGAAAATAATATAAAGGAAAGAGAGCTATCAGTGCCAAATTTTAAAATGTATAAGAAAGAAATTAACTAGCTATCTGGTACTGGTAAAGAAATATAATGGTAGATCAATTAAATAGAGTAGATATATGATAAATAGTCAATGATTTTAGGTCCTTGTGTAGCAATTTGTATTTCATAAATTAAATATTAAAACTTTAGGGATAAGAATTTGGTATTTGAGAAAAATTGTTGGGAAAACTGGGAAACTGTCTGACAAAAACTATTTATAGACCAATATTTTAACAGCATTTAGCCAGATATGGTAAAAATGAATACAAGATCTAGATATAAAGGAAGTTATTATAAGTTAATTATAACATCAAACATGTTACCTATAAAATTTATGAATAAAGAAAAGATAAAGAGCATTTTGAGATGTAAAATAGATAATTTTGAATGCATTAAATTCAAAGAAAATTTATATAAATAAAACAATATAGCCAACAAAAGAAAAGAAGCAGAAATTTGGGAGGGGAGAGAAAGTTTTATAGATACTTATTTTATTTCTCAAAAATATAGGAAACTGTCAAAATTATAGGACTTTGCTGCATTCCCTAATTGCTAAATGATCAGAAAATGTGAATAGGAAGTTTCTGGAAGAAGAAATTAAAACTATCTATAGTTATATAAAAAATGCTCTAAATCATCATTGTTTAGCTAAATTCAAATCAAAACAACTTTGAAAGATTATCTCTTATGATATTGGTTAAAATGGCAGAATGGGAAATTAACAATTTTTGGAGGGAATATGGATAAATTAGAACACTAAGACACTGTTGGCGAAACTGCGAAATGATCCAACCATTCTGGAAAACAATCTGGAATTTTGCCCCAAGAATTATGTAACTGTGCATATCCTTGACCTAGTAATACCACTATTAGACCTGTTTCACAAAGTAATCAGGAGAGAAGGGGGGGAAAAACACACAAAAAAAATGGAAAATAAGGTTTGAAGAATGTCTAAATAAGTTGTGGTATAACATAATGATGGAATACTACTGTGCCATAAGAAATGATGAGTAGGTTGATTTTAGGAAAATATGGAATGATTCATATGAAATAATGAAGTATGAAATAAACATAACCAAAAGAATATTGCATGTAGTTACAACAGCATTGCACAAGGAGTAAGTGTGAATGACTAAGCTATTCTGAGTTATATGAATATTCAAATCAACTATAAAAGACTTATGAAGAAAGGTGAAATAAATATACCTCCAGAGAAAGAACTGATATGTGGAACTATGTACTATATAGTTAATTATGCATGTATCTATGTCAAATGTTGGCCTTCTCTAATGTGGAGCTAAGAGGAAGGAATGGAAATAGTTTAGAACTCAAATGTATCAAAAACAAAATAAAATATTTTTAGAATAAAATAAAATAAAATTTAAAAACACAGATCAAAGTTGAAGGTGATGAGTCTAACAAAGTAAAAACTAAAAAGGAGGAAAGATTTAAATAGTACTTAAAAAAACATGTTCATGCTTATCTCCTTCCCTTTTTTTTGGAACTGTTTTATGTTAATTTTTTTTAAATGAGGATAGGCACAATATCCATATCATAGTAATCAGGACATATTTAAAATGTCTTATGATATATTTGATTCCTAAAAGGGAACATGAAGTAGAGTAAAATTAGCATGTCTTTTGACCAAAATAAACATAGATGGCCTAAATAATATAAAATTAAGTGAAAGAAGAAAGCATTTTTATCTGTACAACCAGAGCACTAGAAGGGCCTCACTAGAGACAAGGAGATAATTGGACTAAGCAGACCTTCAAAATCATTGCTGTCTAACATTCCACAATCTAGGGACTTAACATAGGATTTTTGTTTAATTGATGCTTAGAAATTTTGAGAAGTCACCTTTGTGCCAATGCATTATATAATCATCTCTTAGACACAGAAACCAGATGGAGAAAATAGGGTATTGGGAGGTGGGGGCCAGGGTTGGGGCTGAGCCAATTTTCTCTAAGCAGAAGGAAAGAAGGGTGTGTTGGCAAATATTTTGTAGAAAAAAAATGATTTTTACAAAGCTGTTTTAGTGAACTAAGAGGTTTAAAATTTAAAAGCAATATAAGACTTTATTTAGACTCAGCTTTACAATACACTCACAGAAAATGTAAAGTATCATTTATCTTAGGGATATATTTTTTCTTATTGAAGTTGTTTATTTCAGCTTTTGGAATATAAATTAATTCTCCTTTCCAACATTCAACTTAAAACTAATATTTTTTCTAATGATGATCATAATATATATTGTTTGAACACTTAAAGGCAGATTGTTTTAGGAGAGACAATATTTTTTTATTTGCTAATATAATTTTAAGTAGTCTTTTGCACTTTAAATGAAGTGAAGCAAGACTTCCATTTGAAATGACAAATTGAAAGTAAAGATCACAGAATCTGAGAGTTAAAAGAATCCCAATGCATACACAAAAAGAACACCATAATATACTTAAAATGCAATTGTCTAGGTTCAGTTTAAAAACATCTTAGGAGGAGGTTGCTATCACCTTATGAAAGAAGTTTTACTTTTGGATGAATCTTTCTGTAAGGGAAAAACATTGTATTCTTATATATACATTTGCATTTCTTGACAATTATTCAATAAAGTGAAAAGAATAAGTAATTACAAATAAGGGATACTAATTGAGTAACTAAAAAGAAATTCAAAGAAAATGACAGTAGAGCTATATATCCTGCCCAAAACTGCAAAAAAGCAAACAAAAAAGAGCCAGAAATCCATAATCTTTGAGAGAGGGAAACAAGGAAACCAGTATGAGTTCATGTAAATAAATCTGAATTCTTAGGAGCTTTAATTGGAGTTATTGCAGAAGACCTGAAATTGTACCATGCTCAACAGAAAAACTCTGGGACACTGAAAGCCTGTAGAAGTATGACACAAGGTACTCCTCAGGACCAGAAACCTGCATTCTTCTGACTGTGGATTGAAAAACCAATAAGATCTAACCAGAAATCTTCAAGAGCTCATTGAATCTAAGATACTCTATTGCTGTTGTTGTTTAGTTATTTTCAGTCAAGTCTAATGCTTTATGACCCCCCTTTGAGGCTTTCTTGGCTAAGATACTGAAGTGGTTTGCCATTTCCTTCTCTAGCTCATTCCAAAGATGAAGAAACTGAGGGATGTGTGACTTTCCCAGTGACACACAACTAATATCAGAAGCCAGATTTGAACTCAGATCATCTTGATGGTATACCAACTGCTCTATCTAGTAAGAAAATAGTTTCCCCTGAGATGCTCCAGGAATGACCTAAAGATTTCTAGAAATGGATACAGACATGAAGTAGAAAAAAGTGGATTATAATCGGGGGGGGGTATGGAGGGGGTGACCTTGAGATTTAAATTCCCAAAACAGCACCTTAGACTATGACTATGAGTTAACAGAAGAAAACACCATACTAAATGAGAAAATATTATTGGTAAGAGATGCTCTAGGAAAAATAAAAATAAAGAATGATTACTTAACCACATCTACAAGGAAAGTCTCTGAAGGGAAAATATAGATGGACAGAGAGGCTACAAAAAGAACCTGGGGAAAAAGCAAAGCAAGAGATAAAATTTTTAAAGCACATTCTGGAGGGAACAATGGAAGGAAAATAGATATTTTAGAATGTGAAGTAGAAAGTACCCAAGTAGCAAATTTTCTTTAAAAGAGTGAGATTGGAACCAAAAAATTATTAAATTATTCCCAGCTGGTAAAATATGGAAAAATAATACATTCATCATTTCAAAAAAATTGAGATGAAATCAAGGATAGTTTAAGTAAGAATCTACATCTTGTAAATGATGACTACATAAAAACATTGTATATAATATATTTCAAAAAAATCAAAGACAACAACCAGAAACAAAAAGCAAATTGAAAATCTATAGAATGCAGTAGTCATTTCCTAAAAGAAACACCGAACTGAAAATGTGCAGAAATGTCATAACTAAAACCAAGAGTTTCCACATCAAAGAAAAATTCAACCCATAACCAAAAATAGAAACATCAAGTACCAAACAACCAAATATGGATAATGCAAGACTGCATTGTAATTGATATAAAAGAGAGAACATCTTGAAATATGATATTTAAAAAAAGCAAGAGACAGAAGCTTGAAGGAAGACTAATTAATTTGCTCTGCAAATCTGAATATAATTTTAGAGGGGTAGAAGATGGATTGGACACTTAATAAAATGAACTTTTAAGTATTCATGGTGAAGAGATCAGAGCTAAATATAAACTTAGAAATAAAAGCACGAGTCAAAGGAAACCTAGAAGTAAATACATGTGAGCATTTGGAAGAAACTAAGTGAAAATGAAATGCCTGTATCCTAAATAAAGGGGAAAGAGACAAGCACACTACTTTAAAAGGTCATAGATGGAGTTAAGAAAGACAAATTTAGGTCATGCATATTGCTTTATTATTTTGTTAAGGGAGGAAATGGGAGAAAAAATATACATGAAGAAATAAAGAAGGTAGAGGATGATGGAACTTGGAATCAGCAAACCGTGTTCAAATTGTGCCTCAAACATTTGCTATTAATATGAACAAGTTATAACATTTCTTAGTCTCATTTTTTAAATAGGTAACATTGGAGAAAAAATTAATAGCACTTATGCCCCCAAGATTGCTTCAAGAATCAAGTGAGATAATATATAAAAAAATCACTTTGTAAACAAAAAAATTAATGTGCTATGTAAAATGCTAGCTATCAGCATTAATAGATTTTCTTGTAATTGGGTGCCTGGAAAGAATATTTAAACATGGAAGATGAGGTGGAGCAAGTAGATATTTCAATTCAAATCAGTGGAAAATAAGCTGGGGCAAAGAGAAAGAGAGAGAGAGAGAGAGAGAGAGAGAGAGAGAGAGAGAGAGAGAGAGAGAGAGTCATAAGAGTGAGAATAGAATCTAAGAGGAAATAGAAACAAGTAAAGCAAACTTGAACTTTGGAAAATAGATTATTCATTGAAGGTTAAAAGAAAAGAAAATAGTTTAAAAGTAAGTGATGATGGAGTGGGAGAATAAAGCTTCAATTACAAATTACTAACTTTGATAAATCCTTTCTCTTTTTCTGGAAAAAGGGCAAAGGGAGAAAAAAAGGGATTTGAGTACATGATGGAGAAAAATATACAATTAACAATCATTACAATGACTGATAATAAAATGATCTCACCCATAAAATGGAGCAGGGCAGGAGAACTGGTTAGCAGAATCCAGGGATATGCAATTTACAAGAAACACATCTGAAACATAAAAATTCACTTGGGATGAAAAATATGGGATTGTAATAGATTTATTATACTTCAAGTAAACTCAAAAAACTTCTGTACCAATCATTATTTCTGCTAAAATGGTAGTAAAAACATGACATTATGAAAAGATTTAATAAAAAAGTAAATGCTAAATAGACAGATAGATGTGTATAATATAGAACATACATACCTTTAGAATCAATGAGTCAAAGAGCAAGTTACATAGAGATATAAAATTGCATGAAAGAAAATGGCAGCAATGAATTTATATATTAAAACTTTGAAGATTCAGCCAAAGGGGTCTTTCATAGATACTTGGTATCACTAAATACATTTACCAACAAAAGAAAGAAAGGATCAATAGAGAGATTAAATAACAAAGCAAAAAAATGATAAAGAAAACTGATAACTGTATTTTTAAATGAACAGTGAATCAATTCTCTATATGACTTTCATACAATATTTATCAGAGAAATTTACTGTAAATTTTCCTAGTCTCGTCCTTCCAGTGGACTCTCTCCCTTCCAATTTTAAGAATTTTTATATATTCAAAAATTTCCATTTTCTTTCATATAATTTTCTCTATGCTTTTTCTAATCAAGAATGCTTCTCCTTACCAAATACTTGTTAACTTATATGATTTTTTATATCTAGGTCACAGAAGACTTAGAGCTGCATGTGACTTGAGATGTTTATCCCTAATTTCTGGCAGTATTTTTCTAAATTTTCATCATAGTTTTGATTGAATATTGAATGTTTAATTGCTTTGATAGGGTTGATTTGATGATAAACTCTTCTAATTTTTTAACCAGTATTAAATAATTTTCTCCAACTTTAAAGCAATCATAGGAAACAAATAGATCCTTGGCAGTGCTGAAAGCTCCAGAGTTTGAGATTGGATATTATTAGAACACATTCTTCTCACATTTTGGGGGGCAATTATTACTTCTCTTCTCAACCTTTTGTTCTGCCAGATAAATGTTATTTTTATTTTTTTAGTTCTATAAATTGGTCTTTTGGTACTTTGGTATGAAATTAATAATGTTTATATATGTACACACAAATAAGCACATATGTGTGTAAATATATGTAAACATTCAAATGTGTGTGTTTATGTGCATGTGTGTGTGTGTGTGTATATATATATATATATATATATATATATATGTATGTATATATGTACCTTTTTCTCCAATCTCTAATATTGTGTGAGTCTTTTTATTTTTTTTATCCCTCCTACTTGATTTCCTGAATTGGCAATTTGTATTGTGGCCTATCCTTCAATCTTATAGAAAGAAAGTTTGAATATTTTGTGATCTGCTATTATTTTCTCTTATTAATGAGGATTATAGTCTTCAAAGCTTTAAGTGCTTTCTGTTAACTTCCTCCCAACCAGTCTATTCTAGAATAAAATCTGGTCTGTTTTCTGCCCAACTGGTTTGGGTTTTGTCATCTCATGATACTGCTTTGGGTTAGAGTGATTCAACTGTAGGCTTGCCCCTTGGTTGCATCTCTAGTAAACTGCCACTCGTTGAAGGTCCATTTTCACTGGATCTGTCAGTCCTTGTCAACTAGATGAAAGCATCTGAAGGTTCAGAATGGCAGACATGACAGAAGACTCTTCCTCATTGATCTTTGTACCTTGCTCTTTTAGCTGCAGACCTCAAACCTGGCAATGGGCTGAATCTGTAAGCTCCCCTTGAGAATATTGCCACCTAGCTACTATTTACTTCTGCTCATTGTCCTTACCAGTAAATAGTCTCAGGCCAGATTTGAACCAGATACTCGAAATCTGACTACTCTTTATTTGGCACCACCACCCCTCCCCATTGGCCACTCTGAGCCAAGCAGTTGGCCTTTTAAGTTCAAGCTGGATCATCAATTCTGCTGGGAGGTCAGAGAAAGATATAACTACCTCTTTTAGCTCTCTAAACATGTTTCTAGTAGATAGACATTCATTCCCCATATGAGAATACAACTTCTCAGTCATTTGGAGAGCTACAGTCCTCATTCCACCTAAGTCCAAGTTCTATTACAGATTCCTGAAATGTAAAAAAATTCACTGTGTTTATTCTTCAGAATTCCCAAACACTGTGTAGTGTGCACCTTAGATCTGGGTTATAATTGTGGAAAGGGAGCTAAGCTCTATTAATTTTTTTAATTAATTTTTTATTTTTTTATCCATATGTACTGAGGCAAACAGTCAAGTTAGCGTTGTGTATATATATATATATATATATATATGAAAATATAGATATAGATGATGAGATAGAGAGATAGAAATAGAGATAGAGATGATAGAGATAGAGATAGAGATGATAGAGATAGAGATAGAGATAGAGACAGAGACAGAGACAGAGATAAAGATAGAGATAAATAAGCATGCTTACATGTTAGTCATTTTCAGTATGAGGAGTTAGGATTAAGGGAAAGAGATACATAAGAAATAATTTTTATCAAGTGTTTATGAGATTCTAAAGGATTTGTTTTGTTTTTCTTCCTCTGCTCTATTGCTTATTACAACTCATCCATCTTAGCCCTCCAAATACATAATTAGAGTAAATTAAAATAACTGATGCTCTTCCTCATGCATATCAATTTAACAAAGATGACAAAAACGGAAAATAACAATCTTTGAAGAGTCGTGTACTGACACACCACTTTAAAAAAATAATCCAAGCTCTTTCCCAATAAGAATTTCATATTTTGTGCAATCCATCATTCAGAACCCAAGGATTCAAACTATCAACCCATCAAATACTCCATTTCAAATGCTTCATTAAAGTAGTTTCCAGGGCAGTTAAAATAGTTAAGGGAAATAAAAATGCTGGCATGGAAGCTAAAGCAGTTGACAAGGACTACTTCCCTTGGAGTTACAGAAGCTCTCTGCCAAAATCCTAAGAATTACTTTTATCCTCTTCTTGACCAAACACCCAGAGATAGATATCAAATTTGTACAAAAGCCCTGACTGGTGTTGTGGGAGCATAGGATATGAACTCATCCCTTTCCGGTTTCACCAGCATTCTGATCCCCAACAAGCTTCTCTATCCATAAAGTCATTAAAATGAGTTATTTGAACAAGTTAGGCAACTATTAGACAAATAGTTCTAAGATACTGACAATGGCAAAAGACCCCAGCCTACAGAAATGTTGATAGCATTACTTTCTGTAGTAACAAAGAACCAAAAACAGGGTCACATGAATTGGGGAATAGCTAACCAAATTATGGTATTCATCTCTGTCTCTTGGTTTTCCTAAGTCTCCAAAACCCAACTAACACTTTTGCAAGAAGGCTTCCAAATCTTTCTTATTGCTATCGCTGATGCCTTTCCTCTGTTGATTATCTTCATTAACACATACACACACACACACACACACACACAAATGGTTGTTAGAGATATTTGTGCTTAGTCCCTTGCAACTTCTGTCTCAATTAGACTATGAGCTCCTTGAAAGGCAGCTAGGTGGTGCAGTGGATAGAACATTAGTCCCTGTAGACAAGAGTACCTGAGTTCAAATTTGACCTTAGACACTTACTAGCTATGTGACCTTAGGCAAGTCATTAAACCCTAATTGCCTTGCATCCAGGGCCATCCCCAGTGGAACTGATTCATATCTGGTCACTAAACTCAGATGACTTAGGAAAAGGTGAGACTGGTGACTCAGTAAAATCCCCCCTCTCGAATCCAATGCAAGTACTTGTCTTGGCTATGATGTCATGGTCTTCTTTGAGATTAAAGGCTAAACAATGAACTCCTTGAGGATAGGGATAGTCCTTGACCTTTCATTGTAGCCCAAGAGTTTAGGATATATAAATGTCTGATAAGCATAGGATATATAAATAGTAATTTTAAAAATGCTTGTTGATTTTAATGAACTCATTTATTGATTTATTTCAGTCACAGTAATAAAGTTCCCTGTGGTTGCTGTTGTTTCTAAGTGAGGGGAGGCAATGTGGTGTATGATGATTTCATCTCTGATTTTTATTCCAGATTCGACCACTTAACTTCACTAAGCCACATTTTATTCATCTATACACTGAGAGAGTTTTGGATAAGGAGGGTTCTGATGTCCCCTTGTACCTCTACATCTGTGATCATAGGCTTTGAATCTGGTAACTTCAAGAGAGATAGTCAAAGGACTACCCTATTCTGCCAGATCCCCACACCCACTTTTTCTTTCATTTACTTTTAGATGTTACAACATGACAATCTCTCTGATCTACAAAATTTTTCAATAGTTAGACATATTTAAAAGAGGAATGGGCTGCCTGAGAATGGGAGTAGAGGTAACAGTGGTGGTGGATTCCCTCTCACAAAAAATATGTGAATAGAATGATTCTGAGGTTCTGAAATTCTTATGCCCATGGTCACATAGCTACTAAAGTTGCATGACAGATCTCTCCCAACCCAAGTCTATCATCCTCTGTTATTTTTAGGTATTTGCTGACAAATAGAAAAATGTCTTCTCCTTCCTTCCTTCCTTCCTTTTCCTCTCTCCCTGCCTCCCTTCTTTCCTCCTTCCCTCCTTCCTTTCTCCTTCTTCCCTTCCTTCCTATTTTTTCCTCTCTCCCTGCCTCCCTTCTTTCCTCCTTCCCTCCTTCCTTTCTTCCTTTCCTCCTGTCATTATTTCTTTTATTTCATTCTGCATTCTTCCTTCTTTCTTCCCATTCTTCTTTCATTTTCTCTCCTCTGATTTTTTCTTCTCTTTCTTTTCTTCCTTCTCTCTTTTGAACTTTCTTTTTTCTCTTTTAGAACCAAAGAAAAGATTTCACATAATCCATTCTACCTAAAAATGTGAAACTGATCTAGTCAGATCACTCTCAGTTCAGACATTTCTTTCTTTCACTATGCACAGGTGGCGCAGTGGATAGAGCACTGACCTTGGAGTCAGGAGAATAGTTCAAATCTAACCTCAGTCATTTGACACTTACTAGTTGTATGATATTGGGCAAATCATTTAAGCATTATTGTCTCATATCCAGGGCCATCTCTAGTTACTCTGTCTCATTTCTGGCTGCTAGACCCAGATGACTCTAGAGGAGATAGTGAGACTAGTAATTTAGCTCAACCCCCCCTCACTCAAATCTAATTTGTGCGTGTCAAAGCATCACCTCCCCTGATGTCATGGTCTTCTTTGAGAAAGAAGGACAGATATCATCATCATGCACAGGTATCATTGTAATGTAAGTACATTTGTCCTGATGTTATAAGTAAGACAGTTAATTAGTAATTAGGTTGCATATAAATGAACTAATAAAGGACTGGTGAACATACTCTTTTCCAGGCTGGCATGATATGGCATGCAAGTTGGCATGCAGTGTTTTGCTAACATATGGTAACCAGAAGCTGCTGTTTCTTCTTAAGAAACAGCAACAGAAACGTCAGCTCTCACAGTATTAAAGAAACACCCCCTCCCAAAAAAATCTTTCTTCTCTGAGGGTGTTAGTGCTAGCATGTGTGCCACTTACCAGCCAGCATGGCTCTGAAGAAAACTGTACATGGGCTCTCAGACCAGCTCCCATAGGAATCCAAGGTAACTAATTTAGACTAAGAGTGAGACATTTGACCAAGAGTGCACCCCAAAGTGACCTGGACAGAAAGTAGAGCAAATACAGTTTGATGGGAGTTATAGGAATTTTTTTTAATCACAGAATGGGAAAAAAAAACAACAGAAAATTGGTTCAATCTCCTGATTCTAAAAAAGACCTTGTTAGAATAATAAGACCTTAGAATCAAAAATTGTACCCCTTTATTTAAAAAACTGGTCCAGAGAAGTTAAAACCAAGGTGACACATTCTGTTAGTGACAGCCAAGACTGAAACTCTGGCTTTAATATTCCTGGGTTGAAGAAGGATATAGTTTGAACTCTACTGAAGATGAGTCATTCAATCAATCACCATCCACATGCCCTTAAAAAAAATCTCATGAATGGGAATGGTGGTGACTGATCCCCTCTACTGCCACTATAGATGTTGAGAAAGCAAAGTCTTCCTCTGAGGGAGATGCTGAGGGAAGCAGGGTTGGTCTCAATGATCTTAGTAGAGCAACAATGGAACCTCTTCTTGACTATTGTTAAAAGAGATAAGCAGCTCTTATGAGTAACATTTCCTTAATATGAATAATCCTAACATTTGAAAGTAATATTCTTCAGCTCAGTGTGGCCATGTAGCCAATTATAAAACAGAAATCTAGGCTTTGCTTTAAACTCTACACCCACAGAATTTAACCCTGCTTTGACCTTATTGATACACCAACTCTACTCAGGATTCCTCATCTTTTGGTGAACCCCTGGTTAATCCCCTCATCATCATATGTGTAGACCAGGAGAGAGATACAAAAACTATTATTTAAAATTTATGAAGTATTATTTCACTTGGACCCTCATTGACTATCTATAGTTCTATTCAATTCTTATTAATTCCCTAGCTCATTTCCCACAACAACTTTTCCAAAGCATTAATTATTTCCTCAAATTCCCCATCATACTTTAATCCCACATATTTAAGACAACTGGTTATTTCATTTAAGTTGAATATTGAATGGAATCTCCCTGCCAAAGAAAAGCAGCATGACATAGTGGATAGAGTACTGGACTTGGGTTAGATCTATCAGAGTTCAATCCCACTTCTAACAATTATTATCTATGGGCCATTAGCAATTCATTAGCTTCTCAGAATCTCACTTTTCTTATTTGTAAATTGAAGGTAATGAATTAAAAGGGATTCTGAAGTCTCTTCCAACTCTGTATCTATGATCCAATTATCCCAAGGACTCCATTTCTATGAAGAAACTGAGGGTATATGACTTGCTCTGCAGCACACAGAAAATATTTGGAAAATGATCTGAATTCAGGGATTCTGGACTCTAAATCCAATACTGCATTTGTCATGTCCCGATTATCTCCTTATTGCCCTTGCTTTTCCTCCATCAGTACTAATGTTGACACATAATGTTCTAATTCCTAATTACATATTTTGTCCACTAACTTGATCTAATACTCCCATGTACTAGTTTTAAAATATCTTATAAATCAGTTAGATTCGATCCACTTCATGTCCTGTTTCTTCCATCCTTCATGGATGCTCTCCTTCCTCTTGCCCGAGTTTCTAATCATATTATTGCTTTTTTGTCCATTTACAAAACTACTTTTCTCTCAAAATGTCAGATTTCAACTGAGGTGATATTCTTTCTGAAATCTTATTTAATTTCTTTAGAACTTTGTAACAGACAGTCTTTGTGATGTTCCATAGTTCAAAAATTATTCTCTAGCTTGATGATGAGTGTCCCCAAACTGAGCTGAGCAAGCTACCAGTTTAAAGTCATGCTTTCCATAATGAGATCTACTAACTCCAAAGTCAACACCTTTTTAACTTCTTAGTATTATACCAAACTTGTGTTTTTCTTTCTGAGTTGTTGAAAACCGAGACTCCCCAGAGTAGGACTTTTGCTTCTTGATTTTCAAAACATATTGCTAAATCCATTCATCATTCTCTACAATATTTTTTCTCAGCTCCATCAGAAAAGGTATTGATTATACCAGATCTCAATAAAATCAGTAAAATTAAGCACCAAAAATATATTTATGTATATTATTGAGTATTTATTACATCTTTTCATTTATATATATTTAATATAATAAAAAATTTTTATTAATTCCCTTTAGTCTTATATCATGTTCCACTGAATATATACCCTTCCTCTCCAGTGAGTCATCCCTTGTTAAAATGTTTTAAAAAGAAAGAGAAAAAATATCAGTTCAACAACACCAATAAATATTAAATCATATGTTATATCCATATTTAAAAACATATATGATATTCTGCACATGTAGTTCTTCCTTCACTTTTACAAAGAATAGAAGTACATTTCCCCCATTCTTTTCTGGTGCCAAACGATCAACTTACTCTTTCATTTATTGTAATTATTGTGTGGACTGTTTTACAAATTCTGTTTATTTCACTTTATAACAGTATGTATAATCATATCAATCTTTCCATGCTTCTTTGAATTCTGCACATTTCTCCTTTTTTACAGTACATTACATTATATTTCTTATAATACATTAATATGCCAAAGTTTATTCAGCTCTTCCCTAATAAATGGTCATCCACTTTTTATCAGTACTTTACTACCACAAAAATCATTATATTATTATAATTAATACATTAAAGCTATTTCCAAAATATTGTGTCAATACAAATATTTAGTGTATAGAGTTAAAATACTAAACAGTGGAATTTCTGAGTTAAAGGCATGTATATATTAATCACTTTTTAAGCATAATTTTAGCTTACTTTTGAGAATAGTTGTACCAATTCACAGTTTGTCCAAAAGCATATTAATGTTCATTGGCTAAATGCTTATCCATTTTGTCTCTTCTGGGGGAAGTGACAATATCAGTTCTATGTTAACATTTCTTGGGCAGTACTATGTGTTCATAGTAAATATAGTAAATAATAAATATAGTAAATAATAGTCATTCATCAAAATCTTGTATGTTAATTACATACAAGAATAATAGCACTATCAGTAAGAAAGTAACCACAACAATAAAAGTCTTGAAAAGGGGGAAGAGCACAGTATGAGAGATTATCAACAAGAAAGAGAGGAAAAAATGTGAAAAAAAAGATCTTTGTGCTTTAATAACTGAGTTTGGAATGTTAAAGAGATCGGAGAGGTTTTTAAAAATACCTTTGATCAATATGAAAAAGTTCCATTACTCTTTATGGGTTTTGACAAGCTGTGTAGTCCTTTTGTGATAAAGAGAAGCTAGATAAACAGACAGGTTCTATCTTGAAAGGATGCCTGTACTCCCTGGATCAATTAATCTTTCCCAAGTAAGTCAGTCCTAATGGGGCTGCCTGGCACAGGCCATTCATCAGGGTTCAGAGATCCATCACACAGCATCACACAATGAACTTGGCAAGCCTACCACCAATGCCACATCACTACATGCCTTAGAGTCAGCAACACTCAGGGTAATTATTTGTATTTGTCTTCAAAGAGAGAATCTGAAAGATTTCATGTTGAAAAGTACTGATTTCTTATGAAGACATCAAAAAAAAAATAGAATGTGCCTTCTCCTGACAAAAAATCTTGTTTCCTTTGATAAATAAAGCTTTAGCCTCTGTGTAATCATCTTGACAATGTGCTCCTCTCCACACAAAGGCAGATAAACTAAGGCTTCCCCACTTTTTACTAGCAGATAGCAAACCATCAGATCTGTGCTCAACTTTCTATGTCACTGATTTCATGGGAATAACTCCCCAAGCACCAGGTTTTTAAATGATTGGCAGGGGCATAGTGGTCTCAATGGATTTCTGCCTTATTCCAATAGCCAATAATCACAGCCTAGTCAGAATAAGCCCCTGATGGCACAAGCATCACTAGCCAATCAGCTAGATTTCTTTCCTTTAGAAAGGCAGAGAGATAATATAATGGATGGAGCACTGGGCTTAGAGTCAGAATGATCTGAGTTCAAATTCATCATCATATATTTACTAATTACCTGTGGGATGCTGGACCAGGAGCTTACCTTTAATTTGCCTTTTACTATTGAAGACAGAAATATTTATTAAAAACCAACCATTTTAACCTTTAAAACACAATGCAGAAATTTTTTTCAAATGATATAAAAAGTTCGATCATGGTAGAGGTTTTGATTGTAATTCTGTCAGGCAACTCTTAAAATTCTCAACAAATTTACTTCATTTGTGCAAAGCATCATTATAATTCCAAGAACTATTGTAGAGAGACAAAACAAAGACCGGTTGATTCCAACAAGAGTCATTTAGAAATTTATTCAACAGCAGTTATTACTAGAACAATTAAACCAGTTATATCATTCCTCTGAGGGAGAAACTCTTTTGAGTTTCTCCTGGAGCCACAGGAAATAGAAGACTAAATTCACACAAATGGAAATAATTGTTTCTTGAATAATACTGGAAGTTTCAATGAACATTTATTGTACTTCCCATGATAATGACAATGACAGCAACATTAACGACAACACTTTAGAGTGTGGTCTGAATCTGACTAATAATGACCTGAGGAACTCATGTAGAGGAAATCACTACAAACAACATTTCTACAAGTCTTTGAGAGCTATCCTTTACCCTGAGAAAATAAGTGATTTACCCAGATGTGGGTAGATTTATGGTAGTCTTTCCAGTCCAGGGCTCTGGTATGAGAAATTATATGATGATCATCCCTATGGTGTAGGTCCTTAGTGATCAATGACAATTATCCAAGGGAATAGTAGAAATGGAGAATTACAGCCTCTGTTCACTGGCTCTACAAATAGAACATCCACCAAGTACCTAGCAAGACATTGCCTTGAGGTTGAAATTATACACCAGGAGCTCACTATCCTTTGATAACTGATAAGACAACAAATTCCTATTCAATAAATATATATTTGAAAAAAATCTTGAGGAACCCAACCAATATGTCATCCTGGAAGCTCACAAACAATGCTAATTTAATAGCTGTCACTATACCAAATAAAATAGAAAACCTTTTTCAAATATAGCAGCCTAACAAAGAAAATTGAAATCACATAGAAATAGGATGATGTATACATCTTTTGTGCTATCCATCAGTAGTGCTGAAAAAGAAATCTTTTCAAGGACACACAAACAATGAACTTATGCTCTAATAATTTTTATTCAACAATTGGAAAAATTCTTAGCCTTCAACATAATGGTAAAACATTAAATAAGAAAATGGCAGGTTGTCTTAGGACCATTTGAAAGACTTAAGACATCTGATTAATACAATAACCAGGCACATCTTCAGAAAAATCATGATGCGATATGCTTGTCACTCCTTGATAGAGAGATGATGAATTTAAGGTTCAGATTGAGACATATATATTCTTTGGATACAACCATTGCAAGAATTCATTTTGCTTGTCCATGTATATTTTTTAAGAGTTTTGTTTAGTTTTGCTTTACCAGTGGGGAAAGAGATTTGGGGAGGGGATGGATGGAGAAATTAAATAGATTTTTGTTCATTAAAAAATGCACTAAAAAAGAAAGTTAGAGGTAAGATTCTCAGATGAGACATTAAGGAGAACTTTTTGTGGTGTATTTGAGGTGACAAGAGAAGGCTTGCCATATCTTCTGTGGATGCTGAGGAAAGAATTAGATGGAGGAATAAAAGGATTGCCTACTACAATGAGTTAAATCCAATTGGAGCTAGATAACATGAATTTTAAATAGATCTAGTCAAAAAAACTAGATGATGTATTCTTGCTCCATGCAAATACATGAATAGGATGGTGGGGACAATATAAGGCTAAATTTCAACAAGGGATGAGTGGTATTATGAGGAGAAAAGAAGTGCAAGAGTAGAGGACAGTACATGGCTGAATTGACTCTGAGGTCAAGATTTGGAAGAAAAAGATGTAAAGACAAACCAAAGAAAAAGGTTTGACAAAGTATTAATAGGTAGTGGGATATGGGGCAGCAATAAAGACAATGATAGAGATTTAGGAAGAGTAAGACATGAACCAAAATAAAATGATATGTGGTTGTGGACAAAAAGAAGTGTATCAAAGTTTTGATTTTTAAAAAATGGAAAACTAGGGGCGGCTAGGTGGCACAGTGGATAGAGCACCGGTCCTGGAATCAGGAGTACCTGGGTTCAAATCCAGCCTCAGACACATAATAATTACCTAGCCGTGTGGCCTTGGGCAAGCCACTTAACCCCATTTGCCTTTCAAAAACCTAAAAATAAACAAATAAAAAATGGAAAACTTATGGGTGAGGGTGAGATTCAAAGTAAGGCCATAACTTGGAATGGCTAAAGTGGAATAAGGATATGGGTCATGAGATTTAAGAATTTTGGAATTTGAGAGAATATTAATATACATTTATATGTAGATTAGGAAGAATGCAGAAAGTTTGGAATTTTTGTTTATTGTACTGCTAGTATTTCTGATAAAGGTTTAATATCTTTTTTTAAAGTTTTTTTTGAAAGGCAATGGGGTTAAGTGGCTTGCCCAAGGCCACACGGCTAGGTAATTATTATGTGTCTGAGGCTGGATTTGAACCCAGGTACTCCTGATTCCAGGACCGGTGCTCTATCCACTGTGCCACCTAGCCACCCCCTAATTTCTAAAATATATAGAGATCTAAATCAAATTTATAAGAATACAAGTCATTCTCCAATTGATACATGATCAAAGGATATGAACAGGCAGTTTTCAGATGAAGAAATAAAAGCTATCTATAGTAATATAAAATGCTCTAAATCATTATTAAAGAAATACAAATTAAAACAACATTGAGATACTATTTCTTACCTATCAGATTGACTAAAATGACAAAGAAATGAACAATGTTGAAGGGGATAGGAAAATTGGGACAATAATGCACTATTGATGGAGTTGTGAACTGCTCCAGTCATTCTGGAAAGCAATTTGGAACTGTCCCCAAAGGGTTATAAAATTGTGCATACCCTTTAATCCAGCAATATCATTACTAGGTTTATTCCAAAGAAATCATTTAAAAAAGGAGAATGAACCCCCCATATATAATTGTATTATATAATAATAAATACAGTAATAAATAGATAGATAGATAGATAGATAGATAGATAGATAGATAGATAGATAGATAGATAAAATCTATCGCAGTTCTTTCTGTATTGGGAAGGAACTAGAAAATTGAGGGAATGCCCATCAATTAGGGATTTGTGATATATGAATGTGATGGAACACTAACATAAGAAATTATAAGCAGGTGAATTTCAGGAAAAAAATTGGAAAGACTTATGAGTGAAGTGAGCAGAACTAATAGAAAATTGTATACATTAACAGCAACATTTTGTGGTGATCAACTAGGATAGATATAGTATTTCTCAGCAGTACAATAATCAAAGATAACTCTAAAAGATGTGATGGAAAATGCAATCCATATTTAGTGAAAAAAATTTTGGAGACCGAATGCAGACCAAAGTGTACTATTTTTTACTTTTTTAAAATTCTTTTTTCTTTCTTATTTTTCCCTTTTGTTCTGATTCTTCTTTCATAATATAACTAATTTGACTAATATAGAAATATGTCCAACAAGAATTGTATATAAATAAGCTTTATCACATAATTCAGTGCCATTGAGAAGAAAGGAAAGAGGAAAGGAAGAAGGTAGAAAATTATGAAACTCAAAATTTTACAGAAAATGAATATCTTTACATGTAAATGAGGGAAAAATTTAAAAAAGAAATAACATTGAATAGCAATATAAAAATCAGTTTAGCCCTTGAAATAGAAAAAATTGACCATATGAAATATGTATCCTAATATAAGTGTTGGTATTGTACAGTAATGGAAGATATTGAGATAGGCACTGTACTCTTTGAGAAAAAAAAAGAAATGATGCAGGCTTCAATAGAATTAAATATTCTTTTAAAGCAATTAAACCAGCAAAAAAAATCACTTCCACTCCCTGAGTCTGCTTTTTGTCGTTCCCTCCAAGTCCTTTTAAGATAGGAAGATTCTAAAGAAACAAGGGTATCTTTTTTCTCCTTTTGGAGTGCAAACACTAGGTTGATTCATTAATTTCTTCAAATTGTTCAAATAAATTTAATTTTTTAGACTTACTTTGTTTCTTTTATTTGCATTTTAAAAATCTAATCCAACTTTAGTTTTCTAAGTAGGAATGCTTAAAAGGTCACTATTCTGTTAAAAATTCATTTTCTTCCTTATGAAGTTATTTTTAACTTTGCAAAATAAGTTAATATTGGTTCAGATATTTTCCTTCCACTGTTTGATATAATTTTTTTTCTTTTTTCCAAGAGCAATATTGCAAAATCAAGTGAAATCCATATTATAGTATAAAATAATACCTTGGTGTTGTGTGTGTATGAGTGTGCTTTCATGATGTGAGTCTCTCTCTCTCTCTCTCTCTCTCTCTCTCTCTCTCTCTCTCTCTCTCTCTCTCTCTCTCTCCCCTCCCCCTCCCCTCCCCTCTCCTCCCCCCACCTTCCCTTCCCCCTCCTCCCCATTTCTCTCTTCCTCCCCATCTTCCTCCTTCTCTCTCCTCCTCCTCCTCCACCTCCTCCTCCTCCTCCTCCTCCTCCTCCTCCTCCTCCTCCTCCTCCTCCTCCTCTTACTTTGCATTGTACTTTCCTTTGACCCAGACCCTATTAATTGTGATGATCAAAGATCTAGTTGTGCTAAATTTATGGTTTCTACCAGGAAATGATTCAAGGATTTTTTTTTTCATTTTTCCTCTGGTTCTAATACTTTTGGGTAGTTTTCTTATCTTCTGAAAAACAGTATCCGGGTCTTTTGTTTGCTCTCTGGAAGCCAAATGATTTTTAAATTACTCTTCTTACTTATGAGAAAATATTAACATCAATAGTTTAAAGAAAATTAATTGTTAACAATAATATACTAACTTAAAATTAGAAAAAGAAAATGAATGTTTAAAGTCATATTAATGAAACAAGTGGAGGAAGGCACACATCTAGAATTTATGGATTGACATATGAACTAGACTAAAAAAAACTAACAAATGTCAATGTATTGATTGTTTTCTTAGTACTTCTCACTTCACTATTCATCAGTTTCAAAAAGTCTTCCTAACTTCTTAAAGTGTACATTTTCATTTCTCATGGCATATCAATATATGTGCCATAATTTTTATCCATTTCCCAAGTGGTGAGTATTCTTTTACTTTCCGGTTTTTAGCTATAACAGAAATTGCTACCACGAAATGTGTGTGTTTTCACACACAGACACACACACATATGCACACACACATAAAATTTCTTTCATGATCTCTTTAGGGGATATTCAGGATATCCCTAGTAATGGTATAATTAGGTCAAAATATATAAATAGCTTAGTAAGTTTGAGGGTATTGTACCGAATAGCCTTCAAGAAAAGCTATACCAGGGATGGCTAGGTGGCACAGTAGATAGAGCACCATCTCCGGAGTCAGGAGGACCTGAGTTCAAATGTGATCTCAGACACTTAATAATTACCTAGCTGTATGACCTTGGGCAAGTCACTTAACCCAGTGCCTTGCAAAAAAAAAACAACAAGAAAACCTGTACGATTTCATACCTCCACCCACACACAGTTCACTAGTGTACCTGTTTTCTGATTGTCTAACCAACATTTATCAAAAATTTACAATATTAACAGATGTAAAAAAGGACATTTTATTTTGTTTAAATGAAAAGCAGGCAATGAGCCAAATTCAATAGTAAACATTTGTGTACCAGATGGCTCAGCTTCAAAACTCATAAATGAATAACTTAAAAAAGATAGTAAAGCATAATCATAATAGGAAACTTTAATAATCCTCTCTCAAAAAAAGAATGAAAATTAAAGAAAAATAAATTAAAAATAAAATAGTGAACTGAAGTAACTATTTGAGAATCTGGAGCTGAAATACATATGGTATCTACTGAATGGGAACAATTAGATGGCTCAGAGGATGGAGCCATGCCTAGAGTTCAGGACCTGAATTCTACTCTAGTTTCAGACATTTACTGACAATATGACCCTGGAGAAGTCACTTCATCTCTATTTGCCTCAATTTCTTCTTCTGTAAAGTGGAGATAATAATAGCATCTACCTCTTAAAGTTGTTGTGAGGATCAAATGAAATATACTGGTATAGTGCTTATTATACAGTATATAATAATTTATGTAGTATAATATTTAACATAATAAAGTAAAACTATTGTAACACAGATAATATTATATAAACATTAGTTATCATCATCTTCATCAACATTTCTATTATTAGAAATCTTCTACTCAATCTCTATAAATCTGAAAAAAAATGGTCCTGAGGGAAAAAAAAATTCCTATTTGATTAGAACTGTTGGGAAAAACTGGACTGGCAGATTCTGGCAAAGATTTGGCTTAGATTAATATCTTATTTCATATAATATAACAAATTCAAATAGGTATATGTGTTGAATATTAAAGATCATATAATAAGAAAAAAGAAAAGAAGTTGATTACATACCTATCACAGATAGAAGCAGAAAAATGTTTTCTCAACAACAACAAGAAAGAGATGATTTCATGAGACCATATAGATCATTTTAGTTGCCTAAAAGGCTTTTGCCCAATAGAAAAAGTCAAATGATATGAACAAACAATTATCAAAAGAATCAGAAATTATTATCTGATTATTAATTAGAAATTATTAGAAAGAAGAAATCAGTCACATTATTAGCACATGAAACAATTCTCAATATCACTAATAAGAAATTGTACATTCCTCAGATTTTACCTCAAAACCCACAAATCAGCAAAATTGAAAATTATCAATATTAAAGGAATTGTAGAAAGATGAGAATATTATTTGGAGCTGTCAATTATACAATTCAGAAAAGAACTTTGGAATCAAAGGAAGGACTAAGAAGTTCAGAGATTCAATAGGCATGGAGAGACCTCAAGGACATCATTGACAAAAAAGGAATACTCCATATATACCTGAATTTTTATAGCAGTACATTTTTGTTAGCAAAGAAGTGAATTTAAAATAGATGACTAGTGGTTGGGGAATGACAACAAATTTTGGCAATGTATATAATGGAATAATGACATGGTTAAGAAATAATTCATATACAAAATATAGAGAAATATTGGGAAGTTTACCTCATCTTGTACAATATAATATTGTAAATTTCTGACAAATGTTGGTGAGGAAATACTTGCTTCTAAACTTCTATATATTTTAAAGATATTTCATTGATCCTTTTTTTCTTCATCATTATTTCAAATCCACTCCCAAGCTCCTGATTAAAAAAGAAAAATAAAAAGTTATCACAAGTTAAATTCTTCAAATAAAATGAAATTACTCAATGGCTATATTTTTTTAAAAGCAGGCCTCTTCTTTGCCTTATGTCCATGACCTTGCTGTCAACAGAAGAGTAATTATGTTTCATCAACATAGCTCCTTTAGAAACATTGCTAGGCATAGAATTTCTTAAATCTTTCAAAGTTGTGTTTCTTTGTTGATTTCTTTGTACAAATTGTTCTCTTGAGTCTTCTCATTTCACTCTGTGTCAGGACATACAGTAGGATTCTGTGAAATTGTCTCTTGTCATTTCTTACGGCAAATATCATACATTCACCAGTTGTCTAAAAAGGAATTTAAAGTCTCTTCTTAGATTCCAGTTTTTTTACTTGTATTTTCCCCCTTCCCATATCTTTTTTGAATCATAAATCTTGCTTTCCATATGACTAACCCTACATCAGAATCATCCTTTTTCATAATACTCTCCTCCAAAATTCCCTATTGAATTTGATGTATTTCTACAAAAAAGTCACATGGCATTTCATTTCTTTTTTTAATTTACATTTTATTTATTTTTACACTACTAAGGATAACCCCCCCCTGCACAAAAACTAAGATAACCTCATGAGAAATAAAGTGAAAGAGGAAAAGAATGTGCTTCTGTCTGTGTTCTGATACCATCAGCTCTGTCACTGGGGTTGCTCTGTCACTGGGTTTGATCGCATTCTTTACCATAAGTCCATCAGAGAAGTTACTTCCATCGTTTTTCCACAGCTGGTGTTGCTGATTCTAATTCCCTCCATCCATTCCTCCCCATTTCCAATTATTATATTTTCTCTCTCCTTTCACTCTATCCTTCTTCAGAAATGTGCTATGAGATAGCCAAGTGGTGCAGTGGACAGAGCACTGGCCCTGGGTCCAGGAGATCCCAAGCTACATCCCACCCCCGAGATCCAGCAACTCCCCAGCCCCGTGGTTTCGGACAGGCCACCCAATCCCACCACCTTGAAAAACTAAAAAGAGAAAATATGTTTTATCTGACTATCCTCTCCCATTATCTACCCTCTCCTCTATCACCAACATCCCTCCTCCCACTATAACCCCATGCATAATAATATAACATTGCAAACATCTTTTTAACCATTAGATTCATACAAGATGTCCAAATGCTTTTGATTTTTTCCTTTGATGTGACTAGCATAAGTCCTCATTCATCTAAATTTAACACTCTATTTATATTTAATCAAAGTAAAAGTCACTGTTCCAAATTAATATTCACCAAAAGAAAAGATGTGAGATTTTACATAGGAAGTGAATATATGCGAATTTGCTCATCACTGCAGCAGCATTTATTGAATTGTGTAAGGTATACCTTTGCTAAGATTGTAAAGATTGTATTGAATATTTTTGCCTTTTTCTCTATTAGGTGGAAGAGATGTAACTAGAAGATTCAGTTGATTTGTCTATTTCCGTTTCAACTTCTGTAGTCTTTTATAGGTGAATCCGTAGATCCCACCTGAAAGGCCTTTATATTCAATAGCACTATTTTGGTTTATTTGATGGAAACTTTTTTCAATAGGTTTCTAGATAGTCTTATCCTCCTGGTCTAGAAAGTATATTTTAATCCCGGATTGGGCAATTATATCTCTTAAGAACAATTTGAGGGGCGACTAGGTGGCATAGCGGATAAAGCACCAGCCTTGGAGTCAGGAGTACCTGGGTTCAAATCCGGTCTCAGACACTTAATAATCACCTAGCTGTGTGGCCTTGGGCAAGCCACTTAACTCCACTTGCCTTGCAAATACCTGAAAAAAGGAACAATTTGAAAAGATCCTAGTCTGTTTCATTATTTTTTTAATGGTTCAACATGACAAGACAATCAGGTGAATTAGGTAAGAAGCCTTGAAGTATACCAAATTGTTTTTACAATGCTTATTATTGTATGATAAAATTATTTTCTTTAAGGCAGAATAAATAATGATTCAATAATAATCTAATTTTAAAATAAAAACAATAGACAAATTGGAAATTCAAAATCAAAGCATCATAAAATTAGAGATCTGAAAGGGACCTCGGTAGCATAAATCTATATCCTATGCAACATACTACTTTCCATCCTTTCTTTGAAGACTTTAAATCTGTTATCAAACTCAAATTGAAGTTCTAAATGAGGATCTGGGCTCACATATTCACTTAGAATACCTCATATAAATATTATCTTGTTCTTTTGTATTAGTATTTATTTTATTAAATATTTCCCAATTATATTTCAACACCCCCTATTTGGGAGTGCTGCTGGTGCAATGTGGCTCATGAACCTCATGCTTTCTACTTCTGCTCTAAAGATTCCATTTGACAATCTTTTTTTAAATTTGGATAGTTTTTCCTAACATTGAACTTCAGTTAGCCCTTTGCAAGTGATAACTGAGGATCCCTGCTTTGCCTTCTGGGACAAATGGGATAAGAGCATACTTGCTCCACATAAGATCCCTTCAAATACTTGCAAATAGGTTTTATAATCCCAATCTTCTCTTTCCCTGGCTAAACCATCACTACTTCTTATAGGAATATGTATTCAAGATCATACACTATCCTGGATGCATTCCTGTGATAAGAGTTTGTCAGTGTCCTTAAACTATGGTGCCCAAAACTAAGCATAATATCCTTACGAAGTCTATGAGGGAAAAATACAATGAGATTGTCATCTCCCCATTCCTTGAGGTTATGCCCCCTCTTAATGCAGTCCATTATTTGCTTTTTTGGCTACCACAAACCACTGATATCTCAAATTAAGGTTGTAACACATTAACATTTTTTAAAAAGCCACTGTCTCCCCATTCTTCTCTTATATTTTATTCATAAAGTTGGTTTTCTGTACCCAAGGGTTAAAACTTTCTCTCTCTTCCGAATTTCACCTTATTAATGTTAATGAAATGCCTTGTCTTTTAAAGATCACCTTGGGTCTTGACACTGTCGACTTATGTTTCATCTAACTCTCCTAGATTTGTGTCATCTTCTTATTTGATGCATTTATGACCATTGTCAGGTCATTGACAAAGAAATGCTAAATAGCAGAGTACCAAACATAGATCCCTGTGCTCTCAACTGGAAACATCATGAAGCATTCACATTAAACCATTAATAATCACTCTACCTGGTCATCCAGACAGTTTTGATTCCATTTGTTTATATTATTGTGTAATCTAGATTTCTCCATATTCTCTACAAGAATAATGTTGTGTATTATATAATCTTAACTACTATTAGGATAGTAGGATTTTTTTTTAAAATGAAATGAATTTATCTATTGTGATCTATTCTTAGAAATATGCTATCTTTTACGAATCACTTTTTTTTTAGTTTTTTGCAAGGCAAATGTGGTTAAGTGACTTGCCCAAGGCCACACATCTAGGTAATCATTAAATGTCTGAGGCGAGATTTGAACTCAGGTACACCTGCCTCTAGGACTGGTGCTCTATCCACTGCACCACCTAGCCGCCCCTAGGAATCACTTTCTAAATATTTTTAAATCATCCCTTTGATGATTTATTAGATTAATATGTTATCAATGAAGGTTGTTTCATTATTTGTATTTGTAGCCCCAATCCCTAGTACAAAGGAGTCATTAATAATTGTTGACTAGTTAATCCATTTAAATTCCTAGGAACTAAAATCAAAACTCATCATCCCCCAGAATTATCTTCCTGAGTTAAAATCTGATATCAGATACTTACTAGTTGTGTTACCCTGGGCAAATTACTTAAGCCTGTTTGCCTGTTTCCTCATCTGTAAAATGAGTTGGAGAAGGAAAAGGCAAACCATTCCAGAATCTTGGACAAGAAATCACCAAAATGGGATCATGAAGAATCAAATAGGACTGAAAAATGACCAATAATTCTTGGTCTATAGTTTGTAGAATTTTTTCTTTCTTTTTTTTTTAAATCATAATATTTGCCATGTTCCAATATTTACCATCCTCACTTTGCCATGACTTTTCAGAAATGATTATTGGTAACTCAGTAATAACATCTGCAATTCGTTCATTTCCTGAGGAGCTATATCATCTGAAAAAGGTCGTTTGAATTCATAAAGTTCATCCAGATGCTCTCTTAATCTTTTTTTCTTATCTTGAGTATCAATTCTCCATTATTTTTATTCTGTCATTTCCAAGGTAATAACCACTCTTCTTTGGGTAACAAATAGTTGAATAAAAACTAAACATCTCTGCTCTCCTGTTTGTTGTTAGTTATCATTCTTTTATCCACCTCAAACAAAAAAACAAAAAGGTGTATTCTTTTTTTATATTACTGTTCTATAGAGAAAAAAACAAAAAATGCATTAAAATGAAAAAGTGAAAAGGTTTTAGGATTCTCATAATCAATATTTCTATGTTTTCCTTTGAGTTAAAATTTCACTAATGTGAGCAAAGTATATTTTATTTTAGGTTTTTTGAAAGGCAAATGGGGTTAAGTGGCTTGCCCAAGGTCACACAGCTAGGTAATTATTAATTGTCTGAGACCAGATTTGAATTCAGGTACTCCTGACTCCAGGGCCAGTGCTCTATCCACTTTGCCACCTAGCCACCCCAAGTATATTTTGATAAAGAAAAAATATATTTTGTATTCTAAAATGTGCATAATGTTTTAAAGGTATTGTATAGTTTAAGTAAACTAAGGGAAAACTAGTTTTGATTTTTGAAATACATTGAAAAATTAAGAATTTTTTCTTGTTTTTGCTTTGCTTTGTTTTATAAAGAAAATTATGATCTATTTTTATAAGCCATTTGGAGAAAATGTCAAAGGCCCATTGAAAATGTGACTTACTCTTTTGTATATTTCATAAGACACTTATCAGAATTTTAATTCTGTTATTTATTTCAATCACTATGTTATTTAATTCAATTACTATGTCTCTTTATAATGTGTCCAACTCAAAACTTTGCTATTTGGATCATATCTCCATTGTACTAGAAAATATTGCTACTTAAGATGTACTCTTCACAATCTCCCCAACTATTAGTGCTCCCTCTCTCTCTGCTCTCTCTGTGCTATTTTCCAGTGAAATATAGGCTCCTTTAGAACAAGGATTGTGCTTTTTAATTTCTTTTTTTTTACTTCACACCCCCAATCTTACTAGAGTCAATGTTTAATAAATGTTAAATTGTTGAATTATTTTTCAAAATTAAGATACCTTTCATCATGCAATCATATTCACTTTTGTTTCCACCAGATTGATTTTCTTTGTTTTGAAGCAAAAATTCTCATATATAAAACTAGCTTAATTTAGAGATCTCCTTAATGTAACACCATCTTTGAGAATCATTTCCTGACTTCCATCCAAGATGGCAGAGAGAAGCCAGGCCCTGTGTTAAGGTCTCCTGATCTTCCCACATAAAGAATATGAAACAAACCTCTCAGTGGAAGTCCTATCCACAAAACCCAAAAAAAGAAAAACTAGGAAAAGAACATTTACCTCAAGGCCTGAAGTCTGGGATCTGGGATGTGGTGAGTGCAGAGCACAAACAGCCAGTGAGGGTGGGACAATAGCCAGATTAATCTAAGATCAGACCCAGGGACTTTTGCTGGGGGAACCACTTCACTCCGAGAAACAACCAGAGAGTGGAGGTGTGGCCATGGGATTGACTGTCAGGGACTTATAGGAAGGGTTGGAGGGTAGGTTCCAGCTAGCCTACTAGCCAGAAGGAGATATTACATTCAGTGAGAAAAGCTTCCAAAATCCCCTACTAGCCAGCTAGAGATATTACACTCAGTGAGCAAAGGTTCTAGGAATCCCAACAACAAACTTCTGTGAACAGCCCCTCCTCCCCCAACACAAGATCTTAGGAAAATGAAGAAAGGCCATCGAATGAGGGGGGCATAGAAAAATTTCTAGAAGGAAAAGACCCTATTTCAGAAAGATGGAGAATCTCTGAGGAGAATATAACCTGCTCTCCAGGACAGAAAGATTTCCTTGAAGAAATTAGGAAGGAGTTTGAAAATCAATTGGGAAATTTGCAAAAAAGAAACCCAAGAGAATAATAACACCTTGCAACAAGAAAGCAAATCCTCAATTGGACAAATGAATAAAGAAAATAATTATCTGATAACCTCAAATGATCAAAGGCAGAACTCTTACAAAAATAGCATTAACCAATTCGAAAAGGAGTTGAAAAAGGTAAATGAAGAAAATTCTTCCCTAAAAAAAGAAAGAATAGAGTATATGCAAACGATGATTTCATGAGACAGCAAGAATTTGCTAAACAAAACCAAAAAATTGAAAAAATAGAAGACAATGTTAAATACCTCATCAGCAAAACCACTGACCTTGAGAATAGATCAAAAAAAGATAACCTAAAATTCATTGGTCTTCCTGAAAACACTGAAAAGGAAAAAATGCCTGGACTCAATATTACAGGATTTAGTGATAGGAAACTATCCTTATATCACGGAATCAGAGGGCAAAATAGTTATTGAAAAAAGGCATTGATCCTCTCCAGAAAGGGATCACAAAATAAAAATACCAAGGAATTGCAGCCAAATTCCAGAACTATCAGATAAAGAGAAAATTCTACAAACATCCAGAAAGAAACAATTTAGATATCAAGGAGCCACAGTAAGGACTACGCAGGACCTGCAGCATCAAAATTAAGGGACCGAAGGGCCTGCAATGTAGTATTATAAAAAACAAGGAAGCCTAGAATGCAGTCAAGAATCTATTATCCAGAAAAACTGAGTCTTCTCTTCCAAGGCAAAACAGAGACATTTATGAAATAGGAGAATTCCAACTTTTCCTGAAGAAAAGACAGATCTTAATAGAAAATTTGGTCTTCAAAGAGGAGACTCAAGAGACACATGAGAAGGTAAAATTAAAAAAGAGGGGGGGAAGGGGAAAAATTGTGATGAAATAAGATGAAATTGACAATATCCCTACCTGGAATAAAGACTTTAACAACTTTAACAACTCTCAAGAATGGTAACTCTATTAGAGAGAATGCAATTAGCCAGAAGAGGTGGATATGCATGATTTATTCGAGAAACTGTTATTGAATAAGATGAAACTGGATATATCCTTACCTGGGAGAAAGACTCTAGCAACTATCAATAATTGTAATACTAGTAGAGAGAATTGCCAGAAATGATGGACACTCATGACCTTTCTGTGACTCAGATAGAATGATTTAAAAAACAATTCCCCCATAAAAAGGAGGACAGTAAAGAGATGGGAGGATGGAGGAGACTGAATGGGGTAAATCTCATTACATTAAGAGGCACAAAGGACTTACTGAAATAGAGGGGAAGAAGGGAGGAGGTGAGAACCACCTGAATCTTAATCTCATCAGATTGGCTTAAAGTTAACATACACACACTCAGTTAAGTTAAGAAACTTATTTTACCTTTAAATTGTTTCAAGAGGAAATGGGAGGGGGAAGAAAGGGAGAATCAATAGAAGGAAGGGAAGGAAGAAAGGAAAAGGGAAAGGTGAAAGAAAGGGGAGGGGGTAGATATATGAGGGCAAACACACTGCAGGTGGTAGTGGTATACAGAAACAAAACACTGGGGAGTATGGATAAACAGGGGAAAGGGGTGGGGAAATACAAACAGGAGAACAATAAAGAGTTAGTAATTATAACTTTGAATGAGAATGGGATGAACTCTCCCTTAAAATGTAAGTGAATAGCAGAGTAAACCAAAAACCACAATCATACAATATGCTGCCTACAAGAAACTCATCTGAAGGAGAGAAATGTATTTAGGGTAAAGGTAAAGGATTGGAGAAAAATATATTTTGCTTCAGCTGAAGTGAAAAAAGCAGGGGTAGCAATCCTTAGCTCATACAAAGTAGCTGCAAAAATAGATTCTATTAAAAGAGATAAAGAAGAAAACTGTATCCTCCTAAAAGGTATCATAGAAAATAAAGAAATTTCAATACTAAATATGTATGTACCCAGTGGTATAGAATCCAGATTCTTAGAGGAGAACTTGAAGGAGTTACAGGAAGACATAGACAGCAAAACTCTACTAGTGGGAGACCTCAACTTCCCACACTCAGATTTAGATAAATCTAATCATAAAATAAACAAGAAGGAAGTTAAGGAGATAAATAGATTGGTAAAAAAAAAAGGAAAAACTACATATGATAGACCTATGGAGGAAATTGATTGGAGATAGAAAGAAATATAGTTTTTTCTGCAGTGCATGGCACATTCACAAAAATTGATCATAAAATAGGGGATAAAAACCTAATGATCAATTGCAGAAAGGCAGAAGTAGTGAATACAACTTTCTCAGATCATAATGCAATAAAAATCATATTCAATACTGGGCCAGGAAGATATTGATCCAGAACTAATTGGAAACCAAATAACCTCATTTTAAAGAATGAGTGGATCAAGCAACAAATTTTAGAAAGAATTACTTCATCCTAGATAATGACAATAATGAAACAACACCCAAGGCAGCTGTCAGTGGTTGTATTATATCTTTAAATGCTTACATGAATAAATTAAAGAAAGAAGAAATCAATGAACTAAATATGCAACTAAAAATATTAGAGAAAGAACAAATTAAAACCCCCAATTAAACATCAAATTAGAAATTCTAAAAATTAAAGAGAAATTAATAAAATTGAAAGAAAGAAAACTATTGAACTAATAAATAAAACCAAGAACTGATTTTATGAAAAAAACAATAAAATTGATAAACCTCTAGTCAATTTGGTTTACAAAAAGAAGGAAGAAAACCAAATTGCTAGTATAATAAGTGAAAAATGTGAAATCACCATCAAAGAGGAGGAAATTGAAGTAATAATTCAGAATTATTTTGCCCAACTCTATGCCAATAAATTTGACAATCTAAGTGAAATAGATGAATATTTACAAAAATATAAGTTGCCTAGATTAAATGAAGAGGCAATTAAAAACCTAAATAACCCTATCTCAGAAAAAAAAATTCAACAAGCCATCTTTGAACTCCCTAAAATAAATCTCCAGGGCCAATTTGATTCACAAGGGAATTCTATCAAACATTTAAGGAACTATTGGTTCCAATTCTATATAAACTGTTTGGGAAAATAGGTGAATACAGAACTCTGCCTAACCCTTTTAATGAAACCAATTTGGTGCTGATACCTAAACCAGGAAGAGTTAAAACAAAGAAAGAAAATTATAGATCTATCTCACTGAGGAATATAGATGCAAAAATATTAAACAAAATCTTAGCAAAATGATCACAAGTTATCACATTATGATCAAGTAGGATTTCCCCCAGGAATGCAGGGTTGGTTCAATATTAGGAAAACTGTTAGTATAATTAATTATATCAATAACATACCTATCAAAAATCATATGATCATATCAATAGATGCTGAAAAAGCTTTTGACAAAATACAGCACCCATTCCTACTAAAAACACTAGAGAGAGTATAGGAATAAATGGTTTGTTCCTTAGAATAATAAGCAGCATCTATCTGAAACCATCAACAAGCATTATATGCAACAGGGATAGGCTTGAGGTATTCCCAATAAGATCAGGGGTGAAACAAGGATGCCTATTATCACCACTACTATTCAACATTGTATTAGAAATGTTAGCTTCAACAATTAGAGAAGAAAAAGAAATTGAAGGAATTAGAATAGGGAAGGAGGAGACAAAACTCTCAATCTTTGCAAATGACATGATAATATATCTATAGAATCCCAAAAGGTTATCTAAAAAACTAATAGAAATAATTAGCAACTTTAGCAAAGTAGCTGGATATAAAATAAACCCTCATAAATCTTCAACATTTCTAGACTAGCAAGATACAGCAGAAAGGCTAGAAAGAGAAATCCCATTCAAAGTACCCTCATACAAAATAAAATATGTGGTAGTCTACCTGCCAAGGCAAACTCAATAACTTTTTGAAAACAATTACAAAACAATTCTCACACAAATAAAATCAGATTTAATTACCTGGGCAAACATCAACTGTTCATGGATAGGTCAAGCTAATATAATAGAAGTGACAATTCTACCAAAACTAAACAACTTGTTTAGTGCCCTACCAATCAAAATTTCAAAAAATTACTTTAATGAGTTAGAAAAAGCTGTAAGGAAATTTATATGGGGAAAGAAAAAGTCAAGAATTTCCAGGGACTCAATGAAAATAGTGCAAAAGAAGGTGGCTTATATTATAAAGCATCAGTCATCAAAAATGTCTGGTATTAGCTAAGAAATAGAGTGGTGGATCAATGGAATATACTGGGTGCAATAGCAAAAAATGATTTTTAGTAATCTGCTGTTTGATTAATCGAAAGAGTCCAGCTATTGGGATAAAAATTTTCACTTGGATAAAGACTGTTGGGAAAATTGGAAGTTAGTACAGAAGAAACTCAGATTCGACCAATATTTCACACCCTATACCAAGATAAGATCAAAATGCATACAGGATTTAGACATAAAATAAACAATATTATAAGCAAACTAGAAGATCGAGGAGTAATTTACCTGTCAGATCTATGGAAAGGGAAGAAGTTTATGACCAAAGAAGAGACAGAGAACATTAAAAACAAATTAGATAATTTTGATTACATTAAAGAACTTTTGCACAGATAAAACCACTGTAACCAAGATCAAAAGAAATGTATTACACTGGGAAACAATTTTTACAACTGGTACTTCTGACAAAGGACTCATTTCTTTTTATTAACATTTTATTTTTTCCAATTATAAAGAAGAGTAGTTTCTACCTATCTTTTTTGTAAGATTTTGAATTTTACAATTTTTTCCCCCAACCTCTCTTCCCTCCCCCCCCATAGAAGGCAGTCTGATAGTCTTTACATTGTTTCTGTGCTATACATTGATCAAAACTGAATGTTTTACAAGAGTAAACATAAACACTCCTCCCACCCCCCAAAGAAGATGAGAAACCTCAAGAGTAGTGAAAAAGAGAGAAAAAATTATACTTCAGTCTGTGTTCAGATTCCAATGGCTCTATCTCTGGGGTGAGTTGCCTTCTTTATTGTAAGTCCACCAGAGAAGTTGCTTCAATATTTTTTCCCACAGTTGCTATTACTAGCTGTACCTCCACTTTATTCCTCCCCATTCACATTTATTCTATTCTCTCCCCTTTCATCCTGGCCCTGTCCAAAATTATGTTGCATCTGAGTACCCTCTCCCTCAATCTTCCCTCTCTTCTATCACCTATTCCCCCTTCCCTGCCCACAATGCCCATTATCCCAACACTTTTTTTCTCATTTTTCTCTAGGGTAAGATAGATTTCCTCACCCTATTGTGTATTTTATTTTGTCTCTGAGCCATTTCTGATGAGAATGAAAGCTCACTCATTCCCCCTTGCTTCCCCCTTTCCACTCCATTGAAAAAGCTTTTTCTTGACTCTTATGTGAAATTTCCTAGCTTCTTCTTCATCTCCTTTCCCTTACTCCCAGTACTTTCCTTTATCACCCATTGACTCTGTCTTTTTACCATATTATACCATTATATTCCACTCCTTCCTATGTCCTGTTTATATATGCTCCTTCTAACACCTCTTATAAATGAGAAAGTTCATATGAGTTATCAATATCTTCTTCCCATGCAGGAATACAAACAGTTCAATATTATTAAGTTCCTCATAATTAGTCCTTCTCTTCCACTCCCTCTGTGGTTCACCAGAGTCCTGTACTTGGAGGTCAAGCTTTCTGTTTGGCTCTGGTTGTTTCAGTAGGAGAGTTTGGAAGTCCCCTGTTTCATTGAAAGATCATATTTTTCTCCTGAAAGACGATGTTCAATTTTGCTGAGTAGTTGATTCTCAGTTGTTAACCAAGATCTTTTGCCTCCTGGAATATCATATTCCAATCCCTAGGAGCCCTTAATGTAGATGCTGCCAGACCTTGTGTAAACCTGACTTGGTAATTTGTTTATTTCTGACAGCTTTTAGAATTTTCTCTTTGATTTGGGAGTTTGGGGATTTGACTATTATATTCCTGGAAGTTTTTCTTTTGGGATCTCTTTCAGGAGGTACCTGGAGAATTCCCTCAATTTCTATTTTACCTCTGCTTATAGGATCTCAGGGCAATTATGTTGTATTATTTCTTAAAAAATAAAGTCTAGGTTATTTTCCTGATCGTGGCTTTCAGATAGCCCAATAATTTTTAAATTATTTCTGCTGGATCTACATTTGAGATTGGTTGTTTTTCCAATGAGATATTTTACATTTTCTTCTAATTTTTGGCTTTTTTGGAAGAGTTTTATTTATTCCTGATTTCATGAAAAGTCATCAGCTTCCATTAGTTCCATTCTGCATTTGAAGGAGTTATTTTCTTCAGAGAGCTTTTATTTATCTACTTTTCCAGCTGGCCAATTCTGCTTTTTAAAGCATTCTTCTCCTCATTTGACTTTTGTGTTGCCTTTTCCATTAGGCCTAAACTGGTATTTAACATATTATTTTCTTCAGTATTTTTTTGTATTTCTTTCACCAAGCTGTTGATTTGGTTTTTATAATTTTTTCTGCATTGCTCTTATTTCTCCTCCCAATTTTTCCTCCAACTCCCTTAATTGCTTTTCAGTCTTTTTTGAGTTCATCCATAGTCTGAGCCCATTTTCCATTTCTCTTGGAGATTCTGGATATGGAAGCTTCTATTTTGTCATCATTTGATTATGCCTTTTGATCTTCTATGGGACTAAAATAATTCTCTATGGTCAGATTCTTCTTTTTATGTTGTTTACTCATTCCCTCAGCCCAAGACTAATTTACAGCACTTCCAAGGCTTGGGGGGGCGGGTTTCTTTGGTTTTTTTTAAAGGTCCTACTGGGACCTTTATTACTCCAAGATCTTATGCTCTCTTCTCTGTGCTTTGATATGTAGATGACCACCTCACTTTGCTCTGCCCTGGAGCAGTAAGGAAGAGTCCTGCTTGGCTATCTTAGTATGGAAGCCCAAACTGCAACCTGGATCTGAGTGTAGGCAAACAGTAGAGACCTACCCCAACAGAGGACAGAGAAATTTCTGCAGTCTTCCCTGACCCCCTTACCATCTGTGGGCTTTGCTCTGGGGGTGCATACTGCATTCTCCAGATATTCGCTTCAGGTTCTGCAGCCAGTACTCCCTCACTCCACACTCATTCTGGTGTAGCAGAAATCTCTCTCTGCCCCTTCAAGCTGTTCTGGAGCTATACTGCGACCTGAACTTTTTCCAACTCCCATTCCTGGTGAAACACACCTTTCCCATGAAAGGCCTTGTAAATAACTCTTAAGTTATCTTGGACTGCAAAAATGTATCAGTCAATCTTTCTGTGGGTTCTGCCCCTCTAAATTGTGGCTAGTGTCATAATTTATTGGATTTTGGAGTTTTTGGGGGAAAGGAATTCCCGGGAAATGCTACCTTCACGCCTTTATCTTGGCTTCACACCCCCAAAGGACTCATTTCTAAAATATACAGAGAACTGAGTCAAATTTTCAAAACACAAGCCATTCCCCAATTGAAAAATGGTCACAGGATACACAAAGGCAATTTACAGCTGAGGAAATCAAAGCAATCCATAGTCAAATGAAAAATTGTTCCAAATCATTACTTATTAGAGAAATGCAAATTAAAGCATCTGTGAGATACCACCTCACACCTCTCAGACTGGCCAATATGTTGGAAAGGATGTGGGAAAATCTGGAATACTAATACATTGTTGGTGGAACTGTGAACTCATTCAACCTTTCTAGAGAGCAGTTTGGAATTATTCCCAAAGGGCAACAAAAAATTTACATACCCTTTGATCCAGCAATACCACTACTGGGTCTATAATCTGAAGAGATGATGAAAAAGGATGGAAACATCACTTGTAGAAAAATAATTATAGCAGCCCTATTTGTGGTGGCAAAAAAATGGAAATTAAGTGAATGTCCTTCAATTAGGGAATGGCTTAACAAACTGTGGTATACATATGTCATGGAACACTATTGTTATATTAGAAACCAGGAGGGATGGGAATTCATGGAAGCCTGGAAGGTTTTGCGTGAACTGATGCTGAGTGAGATGAGCAGAACCAGAAAAACATTGTACACCCTAATGCAAGGACTTGCTCATTCTATCAGTGCAACAACCAGGGCTATCTGCAATGGAGAATAGCATCTGTATCCAGAGAAACAATTATGGACTTTGAACAAAAACCAAAGACTATTACCTTCAAATTAGAAAAAAATCTGTTATCTTAATATGTAATTTTGCTATCTCATACTTTATATTTCTTCCTTAAGGATATGATTTCTATCTCATCACATTCACCTGAGGTCAATGGAAACAATGTAACATGGAAACAATGTAAAGACTAACAGAATGCCTTCTGTGGGAGCTGGGGGATGAGATGCAAGAAGGGGGGGAATTGTAAAACTCAAAATAAATAAAATATTTCTTAAAAAAAGAAATGAATAAATAAATATTACAAGCATCAGTCCATCGATTATTTTTCACCTTTGGATGAAAGTGCTTAGAAAATTCTATTGTGCAGATGAATATTTAAAAAAAGAGTAAAGAATGTAAATTTGTGATTGTCACATTGGGCGATCGCCCAGGTGTTCACCTTAGATAATTCCTGATTACAAGTGCCATTTAAATATCTGATTCAGTGAATTCAACACAAAATTAGGTGTTGGTGCTGCTGATCCATTGGGAACCAGCTGAATCCCACTACTGGATAAGATATTAAGATCCCTCTCAATTCTAACAGTTGTAACTTGGAACTCAAGTCCAGGGTTGTTCACATAAGATTCTCCTCATTGGTGAAGAGAATGGTTACTTCAGGTCTTAGGCTCCCATAAGGGAAGGAAAGAATGAGAGCTTGGGAAAAGAGATCTTTCTCCTTTTCAGTTTCCAGAGAGAATGCTTGGGGTTCATATATAAAATTTCTTTCATAACCATTTACTATTACCTTACATAAATGGATTTATTCTCTCTTCACTTATTTTAGTATAATTAACATTTGGTCAAATGTCAAGCCTTCCAGTATAACTTGTTGCCCTGCTTGCAGTTCCCAAATTCCCAGTTCCCAAGAGAGCAGCTTGATCCTAAAATCTATTACCCTTCTATTAACAATATTATTACATTAACAATATTTAATTATAATTCTACTCCAGCGTCTTCTCTCAGAGGAACACAGAATGATCAGCCCATTATGACCCATCAACTAGTCGAAGTCAAAGTTCACCTTGGAAGGAAATGGATACAATTCTGAGGATTCCTGTTCACACTTCCCCAAACCTACATTTATACAGACTTGTATAGATACACGCATACCCTTTAAGCAACACACACACACACACACACACACACACACAAAAAAAAAAAACAACAAAAAGCAAACAAAAATAAAACTAATGATTTAGGCCGTGTAACCAAGTTTAAAGAAATGATAGTAAATTTACTCAACAAATTTCCCTCAAAAGATAAATTGATGGGTTCAATAATGAATAATTTCTCTCCCAGAATTCTTACACACTAGCATTTGGGGAACTGTCTAAAGAAAACACCCAGAGCTGTGTTCCCTCTGGATAGCAAATGGAATTCCCAGATGCTAAAATAAAGATTTGTTCTTCAGTAATAATAGCTGTGTCTGTTTATTTGATGTGTTCCCTAGGAAAATGTGAAGTTGCCTAGTTACATACTCCATAAACTGGGTACCTGCAGAGATTTTTAAATTATTTTAAGTACTTTTTTTAAAAAACAAAGTACAAGGTAAATAGGTTTATTGAAAAAATACTTTTTTTTTTCCTATGCCCATGAATGATGGATTAGCTTGTTAGTATTTAGAGGTATAATGTATTTCTTATAGGATACAAAGCCAAAGGCATTGCATTTATATAGTCAAAATAAGAAAGTATCATCAGTCAGTTAAAATACAGTTTGGGAAGTCAAAGGTTGGGGAACTTATACTTTAACTATTCTATAACTTTTAGCAACTTCATTGAGATGTCTAGATCTCAGTCTACTCTATAATTTAGAGATAGTACAACAGATGTTTCATGAGTTTATCATTTGTTAAGAGAGATATTAAGCTAAAATATATAGAAATTTGGTCTTAAAGTCAGAATACTCTCAGGTCAAAGCAAAGTATACTAAAGCCAACTCCAACTGGCTACCAAGAAGCAATTATTAATAATTTAAGTGAAAATATTTACACCCCCAATTTGTCAGGCACTACAAGTGAGCACTTGCTTTATTGTTCTGTTGATTATCTCTACTTACGAAAAGGATGGATAAAATACTTGTAATGCATAACAATCTTTTCTTAAGTTGTACATTACAATTATGTTTAGCATATTTTCATATTAGGCATGTTATGAAAGAAGAATTAAGGGGACAAAAAGATCAACAGAGAGCAAGAAGCAATACAAAAGAAGTTTTAAAAAGTGTATGCCTCACTTTGCATTCAGCCTTCCTATTTTTTCCTCTGGATCTGGATGGCATTTTCTTTAACAAGCCTCTCAGAATTGTCCTTACTCACTGAACTGCTGCAAGGAGCTGCAACTATCACAGTTGATCTTTTCACAAAGTTACTAATGTGAATAATGTTCTCCTACTCACTTCACTCAACATCAGTTCATGCAACTCTTTCCAGGTTTTTCTCATTATGTCTTTTCTTTAGGGGAGGGGGGCAAGGCAATAGGACTTGCCCATAGGCACACAGCTAGGTAATTATTTAGGTGTCTGAGATTGAATTTGAACTCAGGTTCTCCTTAATCCAGAGGTGGTGTTCTTTCCACTGTGTCATCTCGCTGTCCCTTTCACTTTATTTCTTACAGAAACACAAGCTATGAAAATTGTTTCCCAGCTTTCTGCATTCCTTCTACTCTTGGTTGCACTGGATTTATTCATGCAAAAAAACTCTTTCCTTTCATCCTATCTTCCTCCTATTTTTCTTTCTCCTTTCCCTTTATACCTCTTCACCATTTTTCTGCCTTTGCTGCTTGCCTCATGTTGTTCTTTCCCCGGCTCCTTCTTAATTACCTGAAGGGTGAGATAAAAGATTAGACTCTACTGGGAAAGTACATCATGCCTTCTTTGAACCAAATTTATTGAGAGTCAGATTTACTCATTGTTCCTACTTTCCTTCTATTATAATAGGCCTTTTTTTGCCTCTTCTCAAAGTGTTAATTATCCTCTCTTGTCACCCATCATCTTTACCTGGTATGATCCTTTTTCAAGTCTTAACCAAAATTTTGTGTTGGTGGTTGGGGTGTGGTGCCTGGCTTACCACTTGCCCATCTTCACTTGTTAGCAGTTTGTGTTGGAGCAGCACACTCCAGTCCTGCCTGTTGCACAAGTGCTCTTAGGGCTTGAACTTTGTCTTCCAAACTAAGGTTAGGACTTTCACTGCTAACTTACTGCACTGCTAGCTTGCCGAGCCTGGACCTGAACTTCTCTGTAGAAAATTCTCAAACTAGCTTTCCAATTCTCCTGTCTACACTGGGTTATACTCCACTTTTACCCCTATGAGAAAACTTTACTGAAATTCCTCCACAAGATCTTGATTTGATAACTTTTTGTGTGTGAGTAGCTTTAGGGTCTATGTAGAAGTTTCATTTAAAATTGGTTAGGGAAAAGTTCCAGGAGCTTTCTACCTTGACTCTTGGCTCTGCTCCAGAAGTCTCCCCACATATTAAACTTAATAGTGTTCTTTTGCACATTTTTTTCAGTCAGTTGTTAAACCTTTATACATCCCTGCAGGGTAACTTATGTAAGTTATAGAGATGTCAACCAGCATGGTTATATTAATAAAAGGGCAGATCCAGTCACTCTCCCTATCTTTAGCTTATGTATATATTTTAAGAAAATCCAATTAGTAGTATAAAATAATAGAAAATATCATCTAAATGAAAAGGTATCCCATTAATATTTAAGAAGGAAAGGATGTGGATGAAGGTAGTGGAACATTTAAGGATGTCTTTAGGGCATAGCAGACAGTTTAAAAAACTAGTCTGCAGGGAGTAGTTTACTTATACCTCCCAAAGCCAGAAATCTCACATATGTTCCTGGGTCCCTTACAAATTGGCTGCCTTTGGAAGTCAATCATATGTTCCCACAAGCAGTAAGGTATTACCAACCACTCAGCCTGATGATAAGCCCCCAGTCTGATAGCAAGCAATCCAAGGGCAATCATGGTATTGCCCTCAGTACCTGGTCTAAACAGCACTTGTGCCCAGGGACCTTGGCTATAAATAAAAGGGAAACTATTAAATGATTAATTTTTGGCATATTTGGTGTCTTCTTGCTTATGAATACGAGAATATCCAGGTGCCCTTGTGCACATGTGTTCAGGGAAAGGGTAAATGCTGGGGGAAAGCAGATTGAGAGCCATACATTGGAAAACAGACCCTTGAACGTTTGCCAGCCATTGAGAGAGGGTCAGCCAAGGCCCCTCAAAAGGAGGCTATGTGCCCATCTCACTGTCAATAACACTTAGCATACTGAGTTTGTTTTAGCAGACAGATGGTGGATGAGGCGACATTATGACCAGCATGGAGATCGCCATCATGCAAAATGCTTCCACTCTCTGCCAGGCTTCTCTGTCACCTTGCAGTCTCCCTAGTGTACACTGCCCACTACAACTTTGCCACTCAGAGTGTAGCTCCCATTACTTAGTAGAAAGCATCTTGAGGAATTTTGACTGATTTGCCTTCCTCAAATATTTTCCATCCCATTCCCACTTTGGAATGCCAGCCTTCCAACAGGTTCACTGATATTACTGCCAGCCATTACAAAATTGAGGCTTTAATTAAATCATCAAATGGGCTTAAACTATTTTAGTATGCAAAAAAGGTCTTCCTTCAACCTTTTAAGCTAGATGATTAATTTTTCTCTGGAGTTTAAAAATCAAGTTTAAATTTACAGTTGAGCTCTGTTCCAAACATGGTAAATAAAACATAGGCTGAATTTGCCTATGCAAAAATCCATGCAGTAAGAAAGTTCATCTCTAATAATTCTCTTTTTCTACTGTTTAGGGGCCTTGTTTGGAAACTGCTTTCACTCACACTCTTTTGATCTGTTCCCTTAACCCCCCCCAAAAAAAAAATAGAGACTGGGATTACATCCCTTTTAGCATTAATATTTGGTGATCTTACACAAAGCAAGCAAAATTTTGTAAACTGTGTTCTATAAAGGGGAATTACTGGTGCAGTTAACTTGAAATTAATAATGATAATGATGTGACACTTATTATTATAAATATGTGCTCTGGGATAAGTGCTTGATCAAGACAAACAAAAAAATCGAATTGTTACAATACTGACTTAATATGAAGATGACCACTTGAGATAATCAAAAGCTTTCATAAATAAAAAAATGTAAATGGATCATGTAATTTAGAACAGAAAGCAGAAGGTGAGGGTATACAATGTGGTAGAATTGAAAAGGTCTGCATATCACACTAGCATGAATTAGCCCCATGACCTTAAACAATTCCCTTACATTATTCAAGGCTTGGGTTTTTCATCTAGAAATGTGCTACTTGGACATCCTATTTTGCAAGATTTTTACTACAAGTAAGAACAGTATTTTGTGAGTCTTAAGGTGCTATATAAATGTTTATTATCATTATTAATTATTAGTCAAAAGACCTTCCATCTGTGACAGTCACATGTGCACAATCATCAATATGCTAACAAAGAAACATCTACTTCCAGGCTTAAGTCAAATAAATTTGTCTATAAAAGTAGAGAAGTTTATCATAACAACCTGTTTGATGCCACCAGAAATTATTTTTAAAAAGTAATTCTTTTTTTTGTTTGTTTTTTGTTTTTTTAATTTTATTTTTTTAATTTATTTTTTATTCTCATTTTGTACAAATGTTTTTCTTTACATTAATAAAATATACTTGTTTACAAGTAAACAAAATACTCCTCCCCCCATGAATATAGATAGACTTGGTTGGGCAAAAAAGTAAAGGGGGGGAATTAAAATTAAAAAAATAATAGTAATAATTGTAGGTATGGCCAGGTGGTGCAATGGACGAGGTACCAGCCCTGGAGCCACGAGCACCTGAGTCCATATCCAGCCTCGTAAACTCAATAATCACCCAGCCATGTGACATGCAAGCCACCTGATCCCCACTGCCCTGCAAAAAAACAAAAAGAAGAAAAAAAAAGACCCAAAATAAAATAAAATAGTAATAATAGTAGGGGTGGCTGGGTGGCAGACAGAGCATTGGCCCTTGACCCAGGAGCACCTGGGTCCGAATCCAGCCCCAGACACCCAAAGATCACCCTGCTATGTGGGCCCAGGCAGGCCACCCAGCCCCACTTGCCCTGCACCCTCCCCCCAAATAATAACAAAAAATGTGTTTCAGTCTTTGTTCCAACACCATCAACTCTGTTGTGAGTGGATCACATTCTTTATGATAAGTCCATCACAAAGGTTACTTTCATATTTTTCCAATGTTGCCATTGCTGATCGCAACTCCCTCCTTTCTTATTTCTCTACTACCATGTACTATATTTTCTCTCTCCTTTCACTCTGACTCTGCTATAGGCTTGCTGAGTGGGGCAGCAGACAGATCCCTGGTTCTGGGGCCAAGGAGCCCTGAGCCCCCATACCACCCCTTAGGCCCAGAATCCACCTGGCCCTATGGTCCTGGGCAGGCCATCCAATCCCAGCCCCTTGCAAGAAGAAAAAAAAGAAAATGTGTTATATCTGACCACTGTCCCCCCATGGTCCATCCTCTCCTCCTTTATTCACATCCCCACCCCTTCCCCCTGCTCCACCCTCCTTCTTACTCCAGATGTCTATACCCCATTGAGTATATTTTCTGTTTCCTCTCCTAGCCATCTCTGATGAGAGCAAAGGTCCCCTCATTCCCCTTGCCTCCCCCCTTCCATATCATTGCAATAGCTCATTGTAATAAAAAAAATCTTATTATGTGAAATAGCTTGGACTATTCCCCACTCTCCTTTTTCTTTCTCCCATTCCATTTCCCTTTATTTCTTATTGACTCCATTTTTATACCATATTTTATCTTCGAATTCAGCTTTCTCCTGTGCTTCAACTATAAAAGCTCCCTCTACCTGCTCTATTAACTGAGATGGTTCATATGAATATTATCAGTATCATTTTTCTATACATGCAGTTCATCCTCATTAAGTCCCTCATATTTCCCCCCCCTCTCCTCCAATCTCCATGCTTCACCTGAGTCCTGTATCTGAAGATCAAACCTTCTGTTCAGCTCTGGCCATTCCAAAAGGAACCTTTGAAATTCCCCTGGTTCATTGAAAGTCCATCTTTTTCCCTGGAAGAGGACATTCAGCCTTGCTGGGTAGTTCATTCTTGGCTGCATTCTAAGCTCTTTTGCCTTCCGGTATATTATATTCCATGCCCTACGAGCTTCCAATGTAGCTGCTGCTAAGTCCTGTGTGATCCTGACTGCAGCTCCACAATATTTGAACTGTGTCCTTCTGGCTGCTTGTAATATTTTCTCTTTGACTTAGAAGTTCTGGAACTTGGCTATAATATTTCTGGGGGTTGTTTTTTTGGGATCTCTTTCTCAGGGGGATCGGTGGATTCTCTCCATTTCTATTTTGCCCTCTGCTTCTAGAATATCAGGGCAATTTTCCTGTAGTAATTCTTTGAAAATATGTCAAGGCTCTTTTCCTGATCATGACTTTCAGGTATTCCAATAATTTTCAAATTATCTTTCCTAAGTCTGTTTTCCATATCAGTTGTTTTTTCAATGAGATATTTCACATTTTCTTCTAATTTTTCATTTTTTTTTTTGTTTTGAAGTATTGATTCCTGATTTCTGGTAAATTCATCAATCTCCCTGAATTCTATTCTTTGTCTGAAGGATTTGTTCTCCTCAGAGAGTTTTCTTATCTCTTTTTCCATCTGGCCAATTTTGCTTTTTAAAGCATTCTTCTCCTCAATAACTTTTTGAACTGTTTTATACATTTGACCTAAGCTGGTTTTTAGCATGCTATTTTCTTCAGCATTTTTTTGGATTTCCTTGACTAAGCTGCTTACTTCATTTTCATGTTTTTCCTGCATCTCTCTCCTTTCTTTTCCCAGTTTTTCTTCCAACTCCCTCATTTGATTTTCAAAGTCTTTTTTGAGCTCTATCATAGCCTGAGCCCAATTTCTGTTTTTTCTTGGAGTCTTTAGATGCAAGAGCTTGTGCTTCCTCATCTTCAGACTGAGTATTTTGATCCTTCTTGGGCTCATTTGCAAAATATTTCTCAATGGTCTTCCTCTTGTTTCTTTGTTTGTTCATTTTCCCAGCCTAAGCCTGTTTTTTGGGGGTGCTTCCTGAGCTTTTGGGACACTCCCACAAGGGTCTCAGTGTGTGAGGCTCTGTCCTCCCTCCTGGTCTGTGAATGACCATAAGCACCCCCCTCTGACACAGGGCTGAGGTGGGGGAAGCCTGTTGTTCTATGGGGGGGCCTAGACTGCGATCAGTATCTGAATGTGGTCAGAGCTCCAGAGTCCTGTTCCAAGGGCAGAGGACAGAGCTTAGCAGTCTCTCTCTCTTTACTCCCCTCATGCCCTGGGGGCTCCTGCTTATGGGCTCCACCTGCTTCTGTTTCCTGGTCTAGGCTGCCAAAGACCAGGCTGCTAGCTGTGTGCCCTGAGGGCTGGGCTCCGCGTGCTCGCTCTGGCAGAGGTCCCCCGCTGTTCCCCCACTTTGTGCCAGTGCTCTCCGGGGTGCAGCTCAGAAGACTCCCCCGCTGCTGTGAGCTGGGGCTCCCAGAGCCCTGGGGCTGCCTCCAGGAGGCTGAAGTTCTTTGGCTCTGGCGGGCCACCCCTCTGGCGGGCCAGCCCTCCGGCCCCGGGGAGCAGAGCCTTTCTGCTCTTTTCCAGGTTAGCTTGAGTAGGAGAACTGCCTCACTGGGTCCCTCTGTGGGTTCTGTCTCTCGAAAGTTTAGTTAGAGTCCTTAGTTTATGAGTTTTTATCAGAGAGCTCCTAAGACTAGATCCCTTCATGTTGCCATCTTGGCTCCACCCCCTCTAAAAAGTAATTCTTAAGGAAGAAAGACACTGATCAATGAAGATCCATTAGACCATGAGTTCCTTCACTTGTCTAGAATGACTACTAGTATTTCCTTTAAACTAAACTCTCTGTAGGGTCCTCCATGAGATTAGACTGTGAGTGCTTCCATTACACTAGATTGTGACTCCATTAGATTAGATTGGAAGATCTCTTATTAGATTGTGAGCTCCTTCAGAAGAAGAAATGTCTTTTTTCCATTTTTTTTACCTCATCAACTTAGCAGAACATTTAGTATATATTAAATATATCATAAATATTTATTGAGTAACATAGAATATAAAACAAGAAAAATGGTAGATAATGAGCAACATATCACTTAAGGAAGCAAAAATGGAACCAAATCTGTATTATAGCCATCCCCCTACCTTAAAACATGCTTTGTCATCAATCCATTAAAGAGCAGATAAACATAATGTGGATCTGCTCTTGGACTTATATGTCTGGATGGTTGTTACCCCTTCCCCAGTTCAGAGCAGGTAAAGACATCTTTTGACTGCTTCCTTTGGCTATGATCACTCAGGCACTTTGTTTTCTGGTAAATAGAGTCTACTTAATTGGCTGCTAAGCCAAGCTCCATGGGCATTCAATAGAGGCAATTCCCACCCCTAAGTTGTCTCCTTCTTGTCATCCTTGAGGAAAACCTCTCTAAACTTGAGGGGGTTGTGAGAAGGAGAGAAAAAGCAGGAAGATCCACTTCCCCTAGTGAGCTCATGGCCCCCTGAGCAAACTTCCAAAGAAGTTTTCTATCTGTATTGTCTTTTCTTTGACACAGGACCTAATGAGATTTCCAAAGACAGCTGGCAATATTCCCTTCCCAGGGACTTGATTAGCAGGACAATACCAGAGCAGTTGTGATAGCAAACTTCAGGAGAAGTAGACTCAAAATGAACATATTTATACAAAGACTCCTGGAAAGATCCCACTCTATTTTGATGGGACTGTACTTAGAATTGGTAAACTATAGAATGGCTAATTGTTGGCCTTTTCCAAAAAAAAAAACTATCTGTAAATGTCCTGAAGAAGTTGGAATATTAGCCTCTCAGTTATGATTCTTTCTAGGTCTATAATTCTATGATTCTTTATTGCTTTAGCAATCACTTTTTGTGGGAGGAGAACATATAGAATTACCTTTTCTGTATCTGATTCATTGTTGTACTCTATGAATACCATTTTACTTTTACCTCCATGCCCCAGTCTAGAACCAAAATAGATTTGTTCCTCAGGAAGTCAGTTGAAATTAAAGTATTTGGAGCCTTTTTCCTATTGTGGAAACAGACCATCTCAGATGAAGAAGACCCAAGGGAAACCTAGAAGATGGAAAAAGGACAGAGGTTGGTGAAGTTCACTAGTGCTAATGACATCAGACTAGTTGTGACTAGGTAAATGCTTTTCAAGATGGAAAAAAAAGGAAAGAAAATAGAACAACATATTCCTAGAGGTTGCAAAAAATTTATTATTCATTAAATGCCTATCAAGACAAAATCACAGGTCACTAGAATTATGCATTTCTTTAAAAACCCTTTAGTGCATATGTAGAACTCAAATAGTCCTCAAATATCAACAAATTTGGGGAGCTAGAGTTTCATCAAAGATAAAACTATTGTCCACAATCACAATATTGATCCAAAATAATTTCTGAGCATTTTCAATAATGTCACCATATATGAAATACAGTCTCCAAACTACAGAGAATGAAAAGTTTTCAAAATATAGTGCTTTATTTACAGACATTGGATAAGAGCTCTGTCAAGTCTGTTCTGAAGGTGAGCCTATTGAAAATAAATTGATATTGATATCACAGTATTTTTTCAATTTGACCAATTTATGCTGTACTATTCAGAATATTGAATCTAAAAGAATAACAGTCTAGTAGTTTGTTCCAGAATTATTTCTAGCTCAACCCAATCAAAAATCTGAAAAGGACAAAATTACCAACCCTGATAGCAGTGGTAGCAGCAAGATGACATAGAGATCAACTCTGAGGAAAACATGTATTCAAGTATTGACTCTGACACACACCACCTAGACATATATAGCTGTCAACAAACATTTATTAGGTACTGGGTCCTGTGCTAAGAACTTCAATTATAAAAAGAGACAAAAGAGAATTCCAGCCCTCAAGGAGCTGACAATCAAATACTCTCTTTAAATACCAACTGATCTTTGACTAACCTTGGGTACATTATTTAACTGCCAAAGAACTCTAACTGGATTTGCTGACCTGTTCTGGTATGAGTAATTTCTTTATCAAGGGCTCCTTACAATAATGAAATCACAAGTCTTGTCCCATCAAAACAGTAATCATCATTGAAACCAAACCATTCATTCATAAAGGAGGAACGTTGATCAAAACAAATTAAATAATTTCCCCCAAGGTCATAAAGAATAATAGTGCAAAAATTTGAACTCAGGTCTTCTGACTTCAAGGACAACATACTTTGGATAATTAAATGCATTACTACATTACCTCTTCAATGTTTTCCTGCTGCTGTTTTTAATCTTATAACTTCTTAAGACATAAGGCATTCATTTATTTAGTACTTTTTTTCAGCCCTTTCAGTTCAAACTAGCTTAAAGTGAGCTTTGGTGGAACAATTGGCCAAATGAACTAGAGTCCAAAGTGATAACAGCCCCTATAGGATTATTGTAAGGTAATGCATAATAAGCATTTTGTAAATTGTAAAGTCAAAAAAGAAAAAAACTCTTATTTATGATGTTATGCTACATAACACTTCAAAAAAATGATTTTTTCCTTCTAACCATTGCTTTTTAGTAAGTGCCCTTAAGATTTATTAGTTAAGTGGACTTTAGATGATAGTTTACAATCTTGCAATATAATAAAGTGTATCCCAGAATCATGGCTCCTATAGATATTTTCATCTCTGGGACTGATATTCCCAGGGCTTGGGAACTCTGCACCCAACTCATTGCCAACATTTGCACTTTTTCTTTCATTTTTACTTTAGAATTTCCCAGAATTTCTCATCCCAGATAAAGCACAAGACAAAAAAAAATGTGACATGTTCTTTCCTATTCTGTCTTGATGGAATAACATTATCAAAAATAAAACTATCAGGAGAAATAATAATGATCTAAAAATTTTCTGAGCATTTTCAATAATGTCACCATATGAAATAGAGTTTCCTTAACATGAGGAAACTTCCAATGACTTATCATGAAGATCATGGAATTAAAGTTCCCCTGAAATTAGGCAAACTCCAATGATACTTATGCTCAAAAAGTTATATTTGAATAACTAATGTAAAAGAGTGATGGTCAAGGAAGGATGTGTTATTCAACAGAGTCAGAAGAATAATGAGTTGATCCATAATGTAGTACTTTGGCATATATGTCCCACAATCATACATCCATACTGATTTGTTGTTTGTATCCTTGCTGATTTCCATCTCTCCACTTGCAACTGTCCCCTCTAGAAGGGAAATGAAACAAAAATTCCTACTGATAGGAGAATGATGATGCTGATCATGAAGTAACAACAAGGAAGTCCAGAATGATGGAAAAATAAATTAAAATTGAAAAAGAATGTAGTAGAAGTTTACATTGGAAATCAGATCTCAACTCCACATTAACAAAAACAAATGGCAGGTAAAAAATTTATGTCATAACTGTTCAAAGAAGCAGAAATTCTGAAACAGAATGACAGATTCAGGACACAAAATCACAGGGCTAAAAATTTTGGTATAAAAAGCAAGAGTCAATATCTTTTAAAGAACCTGTGAATTTTATACAAGACCAAAGTAATTGCTCTTAATGATAAGATACATATGATTTTACTTGTTAATTGACATAATATGGCTTACCATTCCAATGTGTGGGGGAAGGAGAGAAATTGAAAGTCACTTAAAAAAAAAGAATGCAAAGGGATGACTTGAAAACAGTGTGTGTGTGTATATATATATATATATATATATATATATATATATATATATATATGTATGTATGTCCCAGAAAAACATGATAAAATCTTTTTTGTAATGCAATGGGGTTAAATGACTTGCCCAAGGTCACACAGCTAACTAATTATTAATTGTCTGAGGTCTGATTTAAACTCAAGTCCTCCTGATCTCAGGGCTGGTGTTCTATTCACTGTGCCACCTAGCTGCCCCAACTTGATAAAATCTTAAAAATAAAAATAAGATTATAGAAAATAATTCTGAATATAGCCTTTCTGAAGACAGGCAGCAATGTAATAATATGGATCTGAAAATTATGGAGAAGGGGGAATTTCATATTTAAAAGTTCAAAATAGATAGTATTTAAATTTCACATTATCAATAGAAAACATTTTTTATCAGTTAATTGACTTGCCCAGAATCACAAAGCTTTAAGTCAGAATTGAACTGAAATCTTCCTGATGATCCTGGTGCTCTAACCACTGTATCACTTAGTTGTTCCATTTTGACTCATCCTGTGCCAAAATTTTGTTTGTTTTTATTTTATTTTATTTTAAATTGTTCAGGTTCTCACTTTATCCTGCCTCAGTTCCTGTTTATTTCATTTCATTTTATTTTTTCAAATACATGCAAAGGTAGTTTTCAACATTCATCCATTTGCAAGTTTATGAATTCCACATTTTTTTACCTTCCTCTTTCCCCCTCCCATGGAGGCAAATAATCTGTTAAAATTTATACTTGAACAACCATATTTAACATATTTCCATATTAGTTCTATTGTGAAAGAGGAGTTAGGCCTTGGGGAAGAAACCATGAGTAAGAAAGAAAAGACAAAAAAAGAAGTTTTAAAAGGTAAACACAATGAGTTTTGATCTGCATTCAGGCTCCATCCTTTTTTTATCTGGATGAGGATGGCATTTTCCATAATAGGTCTCTCGGGATTATCCTGAATCACTGAATTGCTGAGAGCAGTTTCATCTGTCACAGTCGATCAGCTCACAATTGATATTGTTAATGTGAACAGTGTTCTCCTTGTTCTGCTCACTTCATTCAGCATCAGTTCAAGCAAGTCTCTCCAGGATTTTCTGAAGTCTGGACATTAGAGAACAATAATACTCCATAATATTCATATACTGTAACTTGATCAGTCATCCCCAATTCTTGGGCATTCCCTCAATTTCAAATTCTTTTCCACTATTAAAAAAGAGCTGCTATAAATATTTTTGAACATGTGGGACTTTTCCCATTTTTTATGATCTCTTTGGGATAGAGACCTAATAGTAGTATTACTGGATCAATGGGTTTTATTATCCTTTGGGCATAGTTTCGAATTGCTCTTCAGAATGACTCCACAGACCATTAGTGTCTAAATTTTCCCACATCATTTCTAACATTGATCTCTTCCCTTTATTTTGCCTCTGTTTTTATTTCCCAATATTTTCTAATCTTGTCTCTTTTTTCATTTTCTTATGGTTCAATATCTGATCTGTGTGACCTTGGACAAGTCATCCAGCCCCTATTTGACTCAGTTCTTCATTTGTAAAATAAGGACATACTGGAGAAGAAAATGGCAACCAATCCAATATCTTTGCCAAGAACCCAAAGGATTAAAAAGTTCATGAAGCTACATAAAGTTAGACAAAACTGAATTGACAGAATAGAAACATGAAATCAATGAAATAAAAGTGACAGTGCTACCTAAATAAATTAACTTATTCAGTACTTTGCCAATCAAACTACTGAAAACTTCTTTAAAGAACTGGAAAAGAATAAACTTCATCTGGAGGGACAAAATATCAGAAATCTTAAGGGAAATGATGCAAAATAATAGGAAGGGTTATTAATAACATCAGATTTCAAACTATTCTACAAAGTAATATCATCAAAACAATTTGATACTGGTTAAAAAATAGAGATCAATCAGTAGATTTATGGAGTGAAAAATTTCCATAATATAGGACAATAAAAATGATGATTGCACATGGAAGTGCAAATCTTCCCATAAGTGACTATTCCTTTCAAAGTCCAAATTATCATGTAATTTAAATACATAATACATCAAAACAAATTAACCTGACTCTCAATAAGTGAAATGATCACAACTATTTGAGTAAGAGCTCTCTGACAAAAATCTGCTGGGAAAACTGAGTAGCAAACCAAAAAAATTAGGTTTAGACCAAGACCTCACTCAATATAATATAATATGTTCCAAATTGATACATGACTTAGAAATAAAATGTCACATTAGAAATAGTTTGGAAGAATATTTGAAAACTATCTTTCATTATTGATTAAATAAATGAATATTAAAACAACTTTGAGATACCATTTAAAATTTATTAGCCTGGCTAAAATGATAAAAGGGAAAAGTCACAAATCTGAGGAAGATGTGGGGAAAAATAGGACATTAATTCATCATTGCTGGAATTGTAAAATGATCTAACCATTTTTTAGAGAAATATGGCATTATTCCCAAAAGTCATTAAATTACCTTTACCCTTTGACCCAGAAATACCACTTCTTAGTCTGTTTCCAAAAATGATTAGGGGAAAAGGAAAAGAACCGATTCTTCTAAAATATTTTGTTGTGTCAAAGAAATGGAAATTATAGAGATCCCATCAGCTGGGGAATGATTGAGCAAGTTGTGGTACATATTTGTAATGGTATACTATGATGTTACAAGAAATAATGACATCAATGGCTTTAGAAAACCATGGGAAGACTTGCACAAAATAATAAAGAAGGAAATGGGCATAAGCAAAAGAACATTACATACAATGGTAGCAATATTGTTTTAAGAACAACTTTCAGCAAACAAGTCTAATTTGGCTCTTATAAATACCCAAATAAACAATAAAGGACATATAAAGAAAGATATTATCTATATCCAGAGGAAAAACAGATAAATAAAAGTTTGCATAGAATGATTTTATGGATGTATGAGTGTGTTTGTGTGTGTGTGTATATAACCATCTCAAGGGCAGGGAAATGGGGAAGAAGGGAGAGAAGAAAATAAAGAAATTTACAGGATAATTTAGACATTAGAAAGGAATAGCCACTTATGTGAAGAAGATTTGCACTTCCATATGCAATCATCTTTTACATTATCCTTTATTATGGAAATTTTTCACTCCATAAATCTAAAATAAAAAAATTTTTAGAACCTGTATCTTGTCTTCTTCAAAGTAAATATCCACAGTTCCTTCAAATGATGCTTTATATTGTCTCCTCTGGCAGACTTTCCATTGAGTTTTCTAGTCTCCATTCTGACAAATGTCTTTCTCTTCATGCACATGACTATGGAATTGTGGATTGTTATATACTGAAACGCTGCCATGAAACAACGAGATAGGACCTCCATATTCAGATGTCAATTTACAAGCAATTTCAATATAACCTATTTTCTGAGATTTTATATGCGTATGAGTGTGTGTATCCAATTTTTAAGATAATGATTAAGTTCATATTTGAAGGATAAGTCATTTGTAGGTACAAGATGAGCTCCATTATTTTTTGAAATAATAAATCATATCTCTTTCTTTGTTTTCTTGTAATTGCAGAGTAATCCTTTTACTCAAATTGGTATTCTATTACATTTCAAGGTCTCTTTCCTGATTATTTATGAAAAGAGTTGGTTTTCATTGAAATTATTGAATGTAACCACAACTTGAAGTTAAGACAATTTGTTTTATTTTTCCTTCCTGTGAATTATCTGTTAATTCTCTCAATCAATGATTTTTCTGTCTATATTAAGAAATTAAAAGTTTTCTTGCTTTATTTCCTGCAAGTAATTAATTCAACTTGTCATGGTTTCTGAAACACATATAAAGATGTAGCTACCATGAAAATGACAGATACAAATGGAAACGATCTGTCAAAATGTCTATAACAAACTCTTTTCTCCATCAGTGACAATGGAAGTAGCCCATTTAGACTCTAAAATTATCGTCCCTGTTGTGTTACTTGATGGATTAGAAATAGCATTGAGGAAGATGGCAACAGTATCTGGATTAGATCACAGAGGAGTTTAACACTTTGGAGTCTTAAGGATGTATCTCAGAGTAGATTATCAGATACTTTGGGGGTAAAACAACCTTGATGAACTGGACTAGCACATTGCTGGGATGGATTAAGCAGAACATTCTTTGAGGTGTCTCCTTCCTAGAGTCAGCTACTGCTGCTCCAGCTGTCAGTAAAAACCCAGATGGAGTTGAAGAAACTCCCACTCTCACCAATCTAGGGGCTCCCCAGGATTAAGGTCTCATTCCCATCAAGCACTTAAATGCATTCCAAGCTCAAGATAATTTACCATTATAATCAAGAAAGAATACATAGCAGGAATAGTTTTTAATAGCAAGAAAGGAAGGAAGGAAGGAAGGAAGGAAGGAAGGAAGGAAGGAAGGAAGGAAGGAAGGAAGGAAGGAAGGAAGAAAAAATAAGGGAGGGGGGGGGGGGAGGGAAGGAAGGAAGGAAGGAGGGAGGGAGGAAGGAAGGGAGGAAAAAGAAAAACATTCAATGAAAAGTGAATGAGTCTTGTCCTAGAAGGATTATCAAGCCTCTATTTGGATTTGAAACCAGAAAAAGCATTTTGTATATGCTGCAAAGATTTTGTCCTCGTTGGTCTATCTGTTCTTTGCATTGTTCAAATCCATCAGACAAAATTATCTACTTCTCCAATTCTTCCAGTAATTTCCTAATAATATTGTTCCCAGAACTTTTTCTTCCTTGTTCAAAGCATTAAAAATAATCATTTTTTATGATTCCCCCCCAACAATCTCTATTCCATAGTAAGCACTCCCTCTCATTTCTTTGCTTACTTGTCACTTCTTAATTCATGCTGCAGACTTTCTTGGATAAATATTCTAGTGCATTCACTTTGAATTCCTATTAAACTTATAATGCTTTTCAATCACTTGGGAAATGTGACATATATCTCCGAAGGGAATTCCCTCCTTCCATAGAGATGTTACAGTGAATAATTGTGGGAATAGAAGTATCTCTCCCAGTACACATACAAAAAATTTTGTTCAAGTAATTCTTAAAAAGAAGAAACTATGGCCCTCTAATGGATTTAGGTGGATAAATTTTGATATTGCAACCACTTCAGTTCAATGATTAGCACCTTTCTGAAATGTCATTTCTAAATTTCCTAGTACTCTAACTTGAGGAGAGTTAGAAAAGTTTAATAAGTGATGAAATTGGCACAATATAAAATATTTTCATTAAGTTCACAAACTATATTAAAGGGTAGCACCTTGGTGTATTCAAAAATCACTTTGCTCATTTTAAGAAGAGATAAAATAGAGTACCAGCCCTGGAGTCAGGAGGACCAGAATTAAATTCTGGCCTCAAACATTTGATACTTACTAGTTGTGTGACCTTGGTCAAGTTACTTAATCCCATTGCTCCCCCACATCTCCTCCAAAAATACAAAAATAAAAGAAGAGATAAAAATAAAGAAAACTAAACTTGAAACAGGAAAGTAAATTTCAATGTAAAATAAACCTTTCTAATAGAAAATGAGGAATGGCCGAAGTGGTAACCATATACAACTAGGGAGCTAGTAAATCAAGGGTGGAGCCAGAAGCAACAATAAAGTAAATTTTATATGGAAACTCCAAATTGGAGATGGACAAAGGCATTCCAAGTCCAGCTGCTTACTCTAATCAATACATCAAGGTCTATTTCTGCAAATTAAGAATCCCATATTAAATAAAGGAAGAATTTAGATAGTAGATGTTATTATACAATTTGAAAAGTAAGAGGTTTAAAATACATAGAAGTTTTCAGAATAAATGCAGGGTTGGAGGGTGAAGGATGGCAAACAGGTTTTTCTGCTTTTTTTTTTACTGACTCCAGTAAATTTAGGTCTTTGAATGGATGAATCTAATTTAATTCAATCCAATTTCATCTGCATCTGCTAAATATCTGTTAAAACCAGGTACTATTCTAAAATTAAAGACTAAAAGCCAAAGACAAAAAGAGAAAATCTTGCCTGTCCTCAAGGGGATTTATTATTTTAAAATATTTTGCCACTCTGAAACTGATGAATACGAACATGAAAGTTGACATATTAAAAAAAGAACAGAAAAGTCATGCCTTTAAATAAGAATATATGCATAAAACCCATCCATATACATCTACACAGGTAGATGTATATGGATGTGTATGTGCGTATTAAGATATAGAATAATGACCAAATGTTCCCTTTCCATTGGGCATGCAGTTTGAATATCAACTAGACTCCCGTTTCTAAACCATGAGTTACATACTAGGTTCGGGCTCTTTGATCCTTTATCTCAAGGTCTGCTTCTAATTGATCCAACTAAGAACCCCATAATAACTGACTTGTTTGAGATACCTGATTCCATGAAGCTAACCTGTTTCCATCTTCTCCAATTGTTCCTATTTCTCTCCAATGAAGCTGTCATGCTTTATTCTATTTCTAATATTTTAAACTTATAGAGCTTCCTTCTTATGCTCTACTGGTAAGTTCTGAATCTCCCTGAAACTTCATTAAAAAATCTTTCTAAATATCCCTTTATGCTTTTCTAATCATTTAAACCTTTTTCACTGATGCTCTTTTTTTCAGCAGCCTTTATATGGCTAGGCAGTGGGGTTAAGTGACTTGCCCAAGGTCACACAGCTAGGTAATTATTAAATGTCTGAGGTCACATTTGAACTCAGGTCCTCCAGACTCCAGGACTGGTGCTCTATCCACTTTGCCACTGAGCTGCCCCTCTTTTTTTTTCCCTAAGCTTTTATTTTAAGGCTGTTGTGAAAACTAATTTAGTTATTTTGTAAAGCTTTTACCACAGAGTCTTCACAAATAATAAACACCTAATCAATTTGGTTTTTTCCTTCTTTTCTCCCTTCTTTCTTCCTCTCATTTTTTGGTATTACTATTGCTAGCCCTTTTGCTAACCACTCCATTAAAAAAAAGGTTTTTAAATCCTCCAGTGTAGCAAGTTAGCATAGTATTAACTATGGAAAAAAAACATATATCTCATATTGTCCCTAGTCCATCACTTCTATGTCAAGGACTAGGAAGCATATTCCTTGCCCAGACTTCTACATTTGTAGTTGTTCATTGAATTCAATAGAGTTCTTCTGTCTTTCAAGAAGACTTTATATTTCAGTAGTGTTGAGAAAATCGTTCTCTTAGATCTATTCACATCACTGTATCAGTTCATATAAGTTTCCCAGGGGTTTTTGTTTATGTTTTCTTGTCTCTATGTTTTTTCTGAATCTATAAGAAATGATACAATAATAATCTGTTAAAGCACCTCTCTGTGGAAAGATGGACGAAACTGAGACAAATAAAGCACTTGTCTGTGAAGAAACAAACAGAAATAGAGACAGAGAGATGAATGGGCAGGGACACACAGAAAGACAGAGAGAGTGTTTCAATATGGGTTCATGGTTAAATCCAGGGTAATTTTTTCAAAAAGATTCCCTTGTCCATAACCTTTCAAGCAGCCCATTCACTAATTCAGAATGAATTACAATGTGGAGACAAAAATCCATTAAAAGTACACATAGTGGGGTGGCCAAATGGTGTAGTGGATATAGAACTGGCCCTGGAGTCAGGAGTACCTGGGTTCAAATCCAGCCTCAGACAATAATCACCTAGCTGTGTGGCCTTGGGCAAACCACTTAACCCCATTGCCTTGCAAAAACCTACAAAGAAAAAAGTACACATAGCAAACAAACAAGATTCAAGAATCAGCTATGCCACTTCACCAGGCAAAAATCAAACAGAAATGGGAAGACATGTACAGTGGAAGAACTTCATCTGGTCCCAGAACAATTTGCTCTAGGCAGATCATTCTTTAACTGAATCACTGAGCTATATGAGGTGGGGGATACCTTTGAAATTATCATATTGCCCACTCCAACTCTAGTTCTTTCAAGTTTTCAGGTTTCTCTTATTCTGCAGAACCCTTATCTTCTACAATACTTCAATTTTGCTTTCCTGCTGAGAAAAACTTACACTATCCAATGCTCTCTTGCCTCCTGGGGGGTTAGAATTTTGCATTCTTCATAAAATCGTATGAGGTATACCTAATTTGAAAAATTGTGGAGCACAGCATTAAATTGTGTATTCTCATTAAACAAGAAGACCAACAATATAATCTCTGTAATTGGCCAGCTAAGTTATGGCAATAATATACACAAGAGACATCACAAAATAAGGACCTTTAGACACAGGTCTAAATTATATGCTATTCATAATATGTGTCTATGCCACCACAATACATGCATAACTATATAGCACAAGAAAATATGAATAACAGTAAAACAATGCATAGATAACAAAAAATGTAAACACAATACAAGCATAATACCAATACAAATTTGCATAATAAGAAAAAGATAAAAAAAGAGAAGCATACTTAAACATGAGACATTTAACAATGTATTACTTAATAAATCTAATTATAGCCAAGGCACACATGATATAAGTAAACTCTGACATTATATTAGCTGGATACATGGGTAACTCTTCTTCCAGTTTCACTGGGATCTAAGATAACTCTGGTTACAAACTGAATGATACTAACCCTTCTGTGAATTGTTAACATCCATCCCTATACCAGTGCTAGTCAAGGGCTGATCCCATCTTCATCAGAATGATAGATTTAGTCATTTAAATAAAAATGTGTAAGGGACTCAGGTCAGTTAGTTGTCCAAAGGACGTGTCTGTACCCTAGGAAATGTACCTAAAGTTTTAGGCAGCAAAATATACTAGATTAAGTCCTCTCCTATCATTGACCTGAATACTGGAACCTTCTCCACTTGAGAGAGGTTCCCAGTCCATAGACTGAATCAGAAAATCTATGACTGGGTAACAATCTCTCTAACTTCTTACCAGTTCTGAAATTATACTATATTATAAAGCATAAGTTATTAAAACTGTCTGGTATTGGCTAAGAAATAGAGTGGTGGATCAGTGTAATAGACTAGGTGCAATAGCAGGAAATGATTATAGTAATCTGCTGTTTGATAAACACAAAGAGTCCAGCTATTGGGATAAAAACTCTCTCTTCCATAAAAACTGTTGGGAAAATTTGAAGTTAGTATGGAAGAAACACAGAATAGGCCAACACCTCACACCCTATACCAAATGGATACAGGATTTAGACATAAACAACAATATTATAAACAAACTAGAAGATCAAGGAGTAGTATACTTGTCAGATCTATGGAAAGGGAAGCAGTTTATGACCAAGGAAGAGATAGAGAACATCATTAAAAACAAACAGATAATTTTGATTACATCAAATTAAAAAGCTTTTGCACAGACAAAATCACTAAAACCAAGCTCAAAATTAATATAGTAAATTGGGAAACAATTTTTACAACTAGTATTTCTGACAAAGGACTCATTTCTAAAATATACAGAGAACTGAGTCAAATTTTCAAAAAAAAAAAAGCAAGCCATTCCCCAATTGACAAATGGTCAAAGGATATGCAAAGGTAATTTACAGATGAAGAAATCAAAGTGATCCATAGTCATATGAAAAATTGCTTTAAATCACTACTTATTAAAGAAATGCAAATTAAAGCATTTCTGAAGTACCACCTCACATTTCTCAGACTGGCCAATATGACCAGAAAGAACAGTGATCAATATTGGAAGGGATGTGGGAAATCTGGGACACTAATGCATTGTTGGTGGAGCTGTGCACTCATCCAACCTTTCTGGAGAGCAATTTGGGATTATGCCCAAAGGGCTACAAAAATGTGCATACCCTTTGACCCAGAAATAGCACTACTGGGTCTATACCCTGAAGAGATGATGAAAAAGAGTAAAAATATCACTTGTACAAAAATATTTATAGCAGCCCTGTTTGTGGCAGCACAGAATTGGGGAATGGCTTAGCAAACTGTGGTATATGTATGTCATGGAACACTATAGCTCTATTAGAAATCAGGAGGGATGGAAATTCAGGGAAGCATGGAAGGATTTACAAGAACTGATGCTGAGTGAGATGAGGAGAACCAGAAAAACACTGTCCACCCTAACAGCAACATGGGGGTGATGATCAAACTTAATGGACTTGCTCATTCCATCAGTGCAACAATCAGGGACAATTTGGGGCTATCTGCAATGGGGAATACCATCTGTATCCAGTGAAAGAATTGTGGAGGTTGAACAAAGACCAAAGACTATTACCTGCAATTTAGGGAAAAAACCCATTATCTTATTATGTAATTTTGCTATCTCTTATACTTTATTTTTCTTCCTTAAGAATATTATTTCTCCCACTTAACTGCCTTGCAAAAACCCTAAAAAAAGAAAAGAATATGATTCTCTTTCATCACATTCAACTTAGCTCAATGTAAAGACTAACAAACTGCCTTCTGTGGGGGATGGAGGTAGGGAAGCAAGAATAGGGGAACCATTGTAAAATTCAAAATAAATAAACTTTTTAAAAAAATACACAAAACAATTTCTGTAATTTGAAGGCTGCTAAGGTGTTGTTTTTAGGAGCAGGATCAACTATGTCACCAGTTGATGTTAAGTGTGATATATCAGTCTTGAGAGCTATTTTTAAAATGGCAAGATAGTCAATCCTTGCTCGGTTTGTTATAATTAGGTTTTGTGTAGATTTCTTTGAATCTATTAACTCTGTAGTCCATAAACACCAAGCAGAATCCTACCCTGTGGTTGAGGGTACCAAAAGCAAATTTGAGCAAATATCATCGGATATTTCTTTAACTATTCTTCTGAGCAGAAAATGGAGCTTCCTCCTCAAATGAGAGATAGGTTGATTGAGAGGGTCTGCATATTTTCTATTGTCAGAGACAAGAAATCACAGATGAATGTGTAGGTGTTTCTCATACCCAAACCTCAGAGGTTAGGGTACAAGCTAGACACATTATTTCTGGGGAAGTAGTAGACAGGCCCAAGGAAAGCTACTTACTGAGATTTTTATTCTAGCAAGTGTCTCTCATAAATTTCTCATTGTTCTGTTTGAAAGATTTAGATTTTGTAATCTCTTTGGGGGGGGGGTGTAAGATCATTTCATACATATTTCTATTTGTCAGTTCTTTCTCTAGATGCAGATTGTAACTTCCTCCATAGGTCCATTGTGGTTATTTGGGGTATTTAAAATAGTCAAAATGACTTAGTCCCTTAAAGTTGTTCTTAAAACAATATTGATGGTATTGTATAAAATATTCTCCTGATTCTGTTCATTTCACTCTTCATTATTTCATGAAGTATATCTATATTTTTCCAGGAGCATCAAAGAAAAAATAAAATTTTTAAAAATTCAAAAAATTAACAACTAAAAAATACAGAAAAGTAATAAACAAAAATGCAAAATGATTGTTGGGGGGATCTCTGAGAAGAGGGAGGGGAAGAAAAATCATAGGGGCCCATCTAGTTGTCTAATTCCAGAATAATAAAAACAGAAAATAATCTTTAGTGCTTATAGAGAATTAAAAGAAAAAAATTGGAAAATAAAATAACAGTTCCTTGTAGCAGATATCATAACAGCTTGCTCAATAGATTAGTGTGATTACTTCTTTATTAGGCCTTATTTGAGCTGTCATCTGGTATCAATTAGGTCAGTTATAGACTGGTCTACTGTAGGAAAATGGAGTACAGTCCATCATGGTATATTGGTGAGATAATTGTAGCAAAGTTAATCATGGTCAATTTTTATTTAGTCCTTCTCTGATCACCAAAGATAATGTTGGCCCTGCCTTGGTAGTAAATGATAAAAAGGATGTGGAAGGTTTGACAGAGTGGTTCAAAATTTTTAGAAATGTTTCATTTTTAAGGATCATCATCATCATCATCATCATCATCATCATTGGAATTAGGGCAGAAAGGAGGAGGGAGACTGGATCAAAAACAAAACAAAAATAATGCCCAATACAGGGGAATAGCTTAAAATGCTTATTTTCCATTTCTTTTTAATTACTTAGATATGCACAGTAGGAAAGATAGTGACTTTATGTACAAATAACTATTTGATATTTCATTATACACTGTGGATAATTGTCAAACAAAAGCAAGGAGGAGAGACAATGAGCTACAATAGTTAGAAAGTAAAGGAAATTATGTATATATGCTATAGCAAAGAGATAAAACAGGGTTTAAATATAAATGTTCCAGGAAAGGTATTAAAATCAGTGTCCTTAGAATACCTTTCTTCCTGTTCTCTGGAACTTCAAGATCTTATGACAAGGGAATCCAGTTAAGCAATTGAACCTATGCCATTTCGCCAGTAAACAAATATTTTAAGGGTTTTTTATATCCCTGGCACCCTTCTAAGCACTGGGAAAACAAATACAAATGAAAAAACAGCCTCTGCCCTCAAGGACACTACTTTCTAAAGGGGAAGGTAATAGCAATAACAACAATAAAAGGAAGTTGCAAAGGGATGAAGAGAGAGATCAGATCATTGAAAGATACTGCTAATTAAAGGTCCTTTGATTGGATTTCAGCCTAGAAACTGAGATAATGAAGTAAAAGAAACCAAATTCCCAAAGGTCATTTTGAGTCTAGCAAAAATCAATTAGAGGAAAGCTTAGGAAATGAATAGAATTAAGTATTTTTACTGTGAAATATAACAGTATAAGATATAATCATTTACCCCACCATGACTGGAGAACATGATATTCCTGTTGTGAACACAGGTTCAAAGTCCACTACCTTCCCTAACTGAATATCCTTGAGTAAATCACTTACTGTGCTTCATTTTGCTTTACTGAAAAAAAAATCAAAGTGGATTAAATTCATATTAAGGTTTTTTCATCCCCACTTTAAATTGTAGGATTTTATAGCCTGTACATAAGTGTGCTGGCAAATATTTAACAATTGATTCTCTGGGAAAATGAATGCAAGCACAACACAATTTTAAGTTCAATCTATTATTAACATTTTCTCTAATCATTTCTTGAGTCTAGAAAATCAATAAAACAATAAATCAAGTCCTAAATTTTAACATTGGCTATTTTTCAGTATTTAGAATTTAACAATTGACTCTCTCAAGTCAGTCTGAACCAACTCCAGCACAACCCTGTAAATATATATATATATATATATATACATATATATATATATATATATATATCAATGCAAAGAAATTGGCCAATCTAAAAGAGTTAAACTGACACAAACATCCTCACCCTTTATTGAGGATTTTATATAATTCTTTATTTGATTAAAGGAAGAGACTACAAGCATTAATAAAATAAAGATGACATATAATGATAAAATATACTAAATCTAGCTGCTCCCTGAACTTGAGGTTCAAAATTAGACTTGAGATCACAAATACCTGTTTCTAAATTCCTTCTCATATTTATTAGCCGTATAAGCATAGACAAATAAGTTATTTAACCTCTCTGAGATTTCCTTAATAAATAAGAATTACAGATAGGTTATGATCAACCTCATGGACTGGCATATAGAAATTAAGAGATTTCCCCACATATAAGAAGCTCCCTTTTTTTTAGAAAAATTTGGGGGCTTAAAAATTTGCTCTTATAGTGGTTGCAGATATTTTTCACTCACATTTCCCACTTTTTTGCACTTGTTTTCTTTCACATTTGTTTCTAGTATATTAAGTGACATTTTGCCTTGATTTGTCCAGAAATGGTTCAGAAAAGATTTTCATCCAGTGCTGAATTCAAATTCAAAGTGATCCAGTTTACAAAAGGGAATGGAAATCGTGCTGCTGAATGTCAGTCTGGTCCCCCTCTGAGAAAACAAGCCAAGTCTGGCTATGGGAAGGAGAAAGGGGACTGAAGACATCCCAGCAGAAAAAAGCCATGAAAGGCAAGGCAACCAAATGACCTGAGTTAGAGAGGGAGTTGAAGAGATGGATTGGAGAGCAAAGGGCCACTGGAATTCTTGTGTCCACAAAGATGGGTCAGCAAGAGGCCTGTAGAATGGCTCATGAAAAAAGAAGTGACTGATTTCCAAGGACACAAATGGTGCTTAAGGTTCATGAAATGGAATAGACTAAGCATGCGTCCACATACCCGACTTGCCCAGGGAGAGCTTGTGGTCAACCCCAAACCAGAGCACAGACAGGAGAGCTGTCAGAGCCTCTCCTAAGACTCATCAGCAAACACAGATGAGGACAAACTCATGGATGGGAGTTTTGACAATGATGAGGAGTTGTATGAATTTTATGATGAATAAAACTTGAGTTCTATAACTTTTTGTAACATTTTTGTTTTCAAATTTTGGGCCCCAAAATTAAGGTGTGTCTTATACATGAAATATGGTAGTTATCAATAGGCATGAGTAAATGCATAATCAATAGCCTCAATGATTTGTGCTTTGAATATTATAGGTTTGCTGAATTTAGAATGTATAAGTAAAGTGTCACTGACATTTACAAGTGAGGTGACCCTGACCCTGGGCAAATCACTTAACCTTGTTTATCAAAATTTCCTCATATATGAAATAAACTAGAGAAGACAATGGCAAATCATCCCCAAATGGGATCACAAAGAGTTGGAGAGGACTTAAAAATGACTTAAAAAACAGTTAAGTAAAATTTGGCTATAATAAATATATTTAATGAAATACATAGATGACTTAGAGTCAAGAACACTTTGGTCCATGGACAAGTCACTTAATCTTTTAGTGTTCTGCTCCACCTCAAACCATTGTCTTTGATTATAAATTACTCACAAGTTAATGATTTTTATTTGTAATTGGCTTTGATATACTGAGAATTTAATAACAGCCCAAGTTATAACCTCTTTTCCCCAAGAAAGAAAAATCCAATAAGTTATTTAACATCTTGATTTATAAGTCTTATGACCTGTCAAACAAAAAAAGGAATGTGGTACAGTGGGGGGTGAAGATGAGGGGAAGCACTGACTTTGAAAACAAGAAAGCTAAGACTGAATCCGAGCTTTGCCATTTGGTGCTGATGTAGTCCTACCAAAAAAGTCATTGATTTCTCTGAGCCTCATCTTTTGAAAAATGAGGGAATTGGACTAAATAAACTCTAAGTTCTTGTACAGTCCTAAATCTATGACTCATTACCAGAAAATTATTCAGATAATTTATTCCTTAAGAAGAGATCTGTATTAGTACAAGATTAAAGATGATTGAATCTTTGTGGTCCAGGTCTATTCTTTCCCTCACAACTCCTGACCAGAATTACTTTGGCCATAATGATACTATGACCACTAATGCCATTCACCAAAATTTAGGAAATGGTTTAAAAAAAGAAATGATCACAAAAAATAATGTCAACTCAATTAGTACCAGTAATCATGTTGCTATCATAATCAGCCCTAGTAGCTTTCTTCCCAAGTCTTCCATCCAGTGGATCTATTTTACTTTCCAAGTGAATCAAGGGAGGCTAGTTTACTAGGGTTACATGCAGCTTTAACAGAATGTAGAGATGTTGGTGTATATTCCAATGCCTGTCATTGTTGCTCTATGAAAATGCAGACTGGCTAATGGGAACACAATATGCAAGATGCCAGTGAATCTCTATGATTTACAATATGTCTAATGAGCAAGCCCGATGAAGAGGTTTGTTGTCTACCATAAAACCAGATGGATGTAAGCAGTGATTAGAAGCAATTAACTCCATGCAGCACTAAATAACTTTCCATCATTAATGTACATTTTTTCCACCTCATTAGAGGTACCAGAGGAGAACATGAGGTAAGGAACACTCAATTTGAATTTCAGAAATGCATATGCTTTGGGGGGGAACCCTTTTGCAAAGAAAACAAGATACATATTGATACAAATTCTATTCTGAAGTCATCTTTGGACCAATCAGGTTGGTGCTGGTTCATTCTTTATGGAAATGACCATTTGCTAACCTTGGGTATCATGTTGCTTAAATTGTAGTCTTCCAAAGGGAAATCCAACACATCAACAAAACAGGTGCTGGAGGAAATTGATTATAACAAGAGATAAGTAAGCCTATAGTGAGTGCTAAATTCTTCGAAGAGGACATAAATATATGTATATGTATATGTATATGTACATACAAAATATTTTTGAAACTCTGAAAAAGGATGAAAATTAGATATCAAATATATTTAGAGGGATTTCAAATTTAGGCACTCTAAATAAAAGCTTCCTTGACAAATTCTAGTCATTTAGATATTCAACAGCAATATCTCTGCAGATTTCTAAATAAGAAATTGTGCTTATTCATGGACATAATTCAAAATACCATATACATTTACCACACATACAAGCAATTCATGTCATATTAAATCTTCAAAACAAAAAGGGAAATATACTTGGGAGAGAGAAGGATTGACTTCTACTAGATTCTGGTATATTAGACTTCACAAATATAAATGAATCTATTATAAAAATTCATATAATCGTATATCTGTTGACTTGAGATTAGGAAAAAAAAACCTTAGAGGCATCTGTTCCAATCCTTATACAAAATGAATACCATTAATACATTCCCAATAAGATCTTCAAAGAAATCTCCTCATAAGGCAGACCAATTCCACCATCAAAAAGCAATGCTTGTTGAGAAGTTTTTTTCTTAAATTAAGCCTAAATTGGCATTGGCTCTTTACAAGATCCATCTAATGTTCCTGTTTCTGCCCTGTGAGATCAAATAGAAGAAACCGGATTATTCTTTGAATGGTAATCTTTAAACACTTAAAGACTGCTATCATGACTCTGTTTTCTCTCTTGGTGGAGTATCTTCTGAATCTTTTCTTGATCCTCATGGTCTTCACTATCCAGATTGCCTATGTCTGGATACTCTCTAGCTTATCAAAGTCCTTCTTCAACTGTGACACCTAGAGTTAAATGAAATACTCCAGATGAGTTCTGACAAGAGAAAAAAGCTATCATCTCATTATTCCTAGAAAAATTATTATAGCTCCTGATCTCATTAGTACTTATATTAGTGGAGTTACCACATCACACTCTGGAATCATACTGCAATCCACAGATATCTTTTTCAGTGAACCAGTTGCTAAAAGTACCTATTCCATCTTAAACTTGTGAAACTGACTTTATGCAACAAGTTTAAGGCTATATTTATTGGCTTTCAATTTATTAGATTACATTCAGAGATAAACTGTCCAGATGCTCTTCATTCCTTATTCTGCACTGTGTCTTAGATAGTTTCCTCAGCTTTGGGTTATCTTGTATAGTATACCATTTATTATGCATTTAGTATGTCTAGGCACTGTGCTGAGTACTTTAAAACAACATCATCTCATTTGATCTTCAGAAAAACCAAGGGATGTAGGTGCTTTTGTTATCATCATTTTTATAATTGAAGATATTGAGGCCAACAAAGGGTAAACTACTTGCCAAGGGTCACTTAACTAGTAAGATCACAAAGCTAGTAAGGTCACATAGTCTTGGGCTAGATTTGAACCTAGGTCTTCTTCATTCCAAAAGCAATTCTCTAACCTCTATGCTTCCTCTACCTTTATCCAAGCTATTTATGAAATTGTCAGAAATTGGAGACAGAATAGAGTACCAGACCTAGAGTCAGAAAGATTTGAATTCAAAACTAGTCTCAGATATATAATAGTTATTTGACATTGGACAAGTCACCTGAACTCATTTTGCTTCAGTCAGTCATTTAACTGGTATTTATTACATATTTAGCAGTAATAAGTATTACATATTTATTACACATTTAGACCACAAGATCAATCTGAGCATTGGGTATATAAAAAGATCAAAACAAAAGAAAACAAAGAAACAATTTAATCCCTGCTTCAAGGAGCTTACAATTATATAAAATTATGCTTTGATTTTTCTCATCCATAAGTGAGATTAATAATAGCATCTACCTCTGAGGGATATTGTGAAGCTAGAATGAGATATATTAAAGTTCTTTTCAAGTCTTACAGCAATATTATTGTTATCATCATTATCACCATTACCACCACCAGCATAATAATTATGACATAATAATAATCATTATCATCACAACCATCATCATCGTTATTATCATCACCATCATCACCACCATCATCATCATCATCATCATCACCACCATCATTATTATTAAGTGGAACAGGGCCAAACACAGATGCCTGGCATACTGCTCTAGCAACCACTGGCAATCGCTCTTTCAGTCATACGACATGAGTACAAGAATAGAATGGTATATACTTTATCAAAAGCTTTGGGGGTGGAGGGAAGCTTTGCTAGCTCTTCTAGCCAAGATAGTTGTCTGCTTGCACCTGAATATCTATTCTTACCTAAAACCTGAAAACACATTAGGCTTAACAAACATCAATACATTAAATGAGCAACCAAGTAAGTGGCATTTTTACCCTCAGAATTACACAAAAAATCAGGTTGGTAGGCATAAGTATTAAAGAAGCATCAGTCTAGAAATCAGTCAAAGATATTTATAGCCTTTAAGACTCATTATTTAGAAAAAGAGAGATTAGAGGGCCATTCTGATTGAGATAGTTGGAAAGATATGATAGGGACATTGAAATGAACCAGGAATGGTAATGATCAGTCTGGATGGATTAGAGCTCAGAGACATCCCAGCACCAAGACCTCTAAGATCCTTAGCAACTAAGTACTAAGATATTGTGCTCTAAAGATCCAGTCACTCAATAAACATTAATTATAGTTGTGAGCTGAACATTGTGAGAAGCACTAAGAATACATAGAAAGGTAAAAGACATTCTCTCCTCTCAGGGAACTATCAATCTTGATTGGCTGATTCTTGTCCTTTGTTACAGAAGGCCAAAAGTGACATCACTATGTTTAAGACAAATTACAGTGTGTCTGGCCATGGCTGATCAGATCAGTACGAGTTGGAAATACTCTACCACAGGTTGGGCACAAATAGTCCATGTGAACACCTGGGGTGGGGACTCTAAACTTACAGATGTCCTGTTTCCTTTGAGCTACTTCAATGGCACCTTGGATAAAGCACCAGACCTGGAATCAGGAGGACTTTGAGTTCAAATTCAGCCTCAGACTCTTAACAATTACCTAGCAATGTGACCTCAGGCAAGTCACTTAACCCCACTGCCTTGCAAAAAAAAAAAGGAAGGAAGGAAAGAAGGAAGGAACAAAGGAACAGTCAGATAGTTGAGAGGAGAACCAGGAAAGAATGGAAACCTGGGAGGGGGGAAGACTATCAAGGAAAGAGGATAATAGAATTAAAAGCTTCAGAAAATCAAGAAGGATAAGCTTTTGGAAAAGGCCAATAGAGTTGATAATTAAGAGATTATCAATAATTGTAAAGAGAGCAGTTTTGGTAGAATAGAAATGGAAGTCAGCTTATAGAACGATCAAAAAGAAACTGAAAGGAAAGAAAGGAATGATGCATTATAGATGGGCTTCTCGAGGAGTTTAGCCACAAAAGAGAGAGAGAAAAAAGGATGATAGTTAACAACATTGCATGGATTAAATGAGGATCATTTAAAGATAAGTAAAAAAACATGGGAGTGTTTGTAGGCAGTAAGGAAGCAACTGGTAGACAAGGATAGACTGAATATAAGAGAGAGAGAGAGTGTGTATGAGCAATTGGCAATTTTCTGAAGAAGATGAGATGGAATGGGATTATGAGTACATGTGGAGTGGTAAACTAGGAGATAGAGTCAAGAAGGAAAAATATTCTAGGCATGGAGGAAAGCCAGAGAAAGACAGAATGAGGAAAATCACTATCCATAGCCAAGGAAAGAACTGTTAAATAGATGTATAGATATACACACCCACACACACACATACACACACGTAGATGTCTAATGGTAGCTATCTCTAGGATAGAATGAGGATGGGGAAAAGGAAAAAAAAGAAATGTACATGATAACATTATTATACATTTAAGAGGAATAGCAAGTTACATGAATTTTCCTAAGCAATTATCTTTATTTATTATACTATGTTGTGCAAATTCTTGTTTTATTCCATAAATTAAAAAGAAAATAAGAGAAATAGAATGTTCTGTGAGAGGAATAGAACTAATTGTTCTTAAACTCAACTGAGTTGGAGGTGATAACTGTTCAAGGAGAATATGGATAGGACATCAGGTGGTGGAGGAAAGATATCAGTTTCTCCATATTCCATCAGAGAAAACTTGATAGGAGAATAGGGACGCGAAGAGGCAAGTGTTTTGGCAAAATTTAAAGATTTTAGAGGCTAAAATTGTAAGGCAGAAATGAATACTAAATTGTGGTAGAGTAGGCAATAACGAGAGAAATAAGGGAAGCAAAGTTATCTAACTCATACTAACCTGTCTCCAAGTTTAGCCTTCTTTTTTCTATGCAGTGCAAAAGATAACTACAATGTGGTCTGCACCTTCCAAACAATGTTCTGTGGTACTGAGCCCCATGACAGTGAGGGAAGCAATAATTATATCTGCTATTTAGCATATTTTCTATGGCTATTAAGAATCAATTTCATTTCTTTCACATTGCTGTTTCTGTACCCACTGATTCATCTCTTAGTCTGATTTGTGAAAGGTGGGAAGGAAGGAAGGAAGGAAGGAAGGAAGGAAGGAAGGAAGGAAGGAAGGAAGGAAGGAAGGAAGGAAGGAAGGAAGGAAGGAGGAAGAGAATAGGGAGGGAGGGAAAGATGGAATAGGAAAGGAGGGAAGGAAGGAGGGAGGGAGAGAAAGAAGAGGAAGAGAAGAAGGGAATGAAGGAGAGAAGAAAGAAGAGAGAAAAGGAAGGAGGGAAGGAAGGTAGGAAGAAAGAAAAGAGGGAAGGGAGAAAAGAATGAAGAAGGGATGGAGAAGGGAAGGAAGGAAGGGAGGGAGGAAAGAATAATTTAAATTATGTACCAAGAACTTTACAAATATCTCATTTCATTCTTACAATAGCCCTAAGAAGTATACACATTTTCATATCCATTTTATAGGTGAGGAAACCGAGGCAAAGATTTATTGACTTATAATGGTAAAATTTTTGATTGAGGCAAACCTTGAACTTAGATATTCTTGACTCCAGGCTTAGTGTTCTATCCACTGTTTCACCTAGCTGCAATTGAAAGCACACCAGGCTACCAACATCCTTGCTCTATTAATATAGATTGCCCCCCTCTTTGCCCATTTTTTGCCTTGATATGGGATATCAAAAGAACCTCAGAGTTTGGCAAACTCTTCAATTTTTTCCTAATTTTACTTCACTAAAAGTAGCAACAAACAGCCATTCAACATTCTCCTGACATTCAAAATCACTGAATGATTACTGTATGTTTTGTGGCATGCTAGGCCCTATATCGGCATAGAAGTATGTGAAGTCCTCAGAGAGATTACAATTGTGTCAGTGAAACAAGAGGTTGTGGGAGAAAAGAAAGCATTATGATAATAAGTAATTTCTTAATTGTAGGAAATAGACTTTTTTTAGAGAAAAAATTGATGGACTATGAAATTATCTCAGAAGCCTTCATTGGAAGGGGGGATAGAGCAAAGCCTTGAAGAAATAGGCAGTTCAATTGGGTTGATAGGAGGCTAGCATATTCTAGAGAAATCAAGAAAGAGTATGTCAAGTTTGGAGCATTAGATCATCGTGAATAGAGCAGAATTATGTGTTTAAAAATCTTCTGCAAGATGACTAACAGGTTCAGAATCGAACAGACTGTCAATGTCACTTCGAGTTCCCTTATTTTTATCCAGTTCTAATTGTCTCTGTTCTTGTCATCTCATATATAGGAATGCAAACATTACTTATTACTATTTTATTGTAAACTGAAAAATCATCAATAAACATGAATATTTCTACAAAGTACAGAAAATAGAGATTGTACATAAAATTGGGAAGGCATACACACACACACACACACACACACACACACACAGACACATTCCCAATATTCCCATGAGATAGTTATCAATCTATTTAAATAGAGATATCTAGTTTTTTTTCTTTTTAATAAACATTTAATGTGGTAGTTCTGATATTATACTGCTTGTCTTGGAGGCCCTCTAAACCACACTCTCTTTGGAGTATTTTTTTGTGTTTGAAGTTTGCCTTTTACTTCATAAAAATTTATAACTTAAGGGTAAATAACAGTCTCCAATTCAAGACATCTTTTGGGTATTTTGTTTTTGTTTTTTAGGTTTTTGCAAGGCAAACGGGGTTAAGTGGCTTGCCCAAGGCCACATAGCTAGGTAATTATTAAGTGTCTGAGACCTGATTTGAACCCAGGTACTCCTGACTCCAGGACCAGTGCTTTATCCACTATGCCACCTAGCCACCCCATCTTTTGGGTATTTTAAAAAAAATGTTTTCTTGGTGCTCCTTTCTTTCTTTTTTTTAACATTGCTATTACCAGATACATATCCCAAATCTCACCTGAACCCCCCCCAAAAAATCTGTTGTGTTAAATTCTCATTCTCAATCTGTTACTACAATAATTACCTAAAGAAGTAAAAAAGGGGATTATTTGACCTACAGATATTTTCTCCAGTTCTCACTAACTCTCAAAAATTATCCCAACTAGGAAGAGGTAATGTAAATTGTAGCTACCTCTATAGGTTAGAACGTAAAGAAGCCTAATGAGAATAGTCTCATGAATTATCAACAGAAAAAACAATTCCCTAATTTGTTTTCAAAGCACCCATATAGAGATGGAGATAGAGATAGAGATGATAGAGATAGAGATAGAGATATAGTCACATATAATATGACTATATTAAACCTATATTTCTATATTACATATAAGTATGTGTATGTGCATTTATACACACAAACTTTCTCATTGAGTTGCTAATACTTTCTTAAATTTAGAAAATCAAAAAAAATAATGAATCAAACCCTGATTTTCTATGTTTGCCAATTTCTGAGGTGTCAGTTCCCAAAATGAAAATTTAATTGTTAATTCTTACTAGCAAGATAGATCTGGCTCCAAGACATCCCTGGGTCCACATCCACACCCACATTCTTGCAGCTACTACATCACCATATACTCTGGCTAAAAGTAATCATACTTGTGGAAGAAGGGGAGGTTTGAGAATTGGGGGGGAGCATACTTTGACTGGGACAACCAACAGCAGCTGTCAGCAACATTCAACCAAAGGATTAAAGAGTACAGGGAATTGGGGTGGAGAGTCTGTATGGGGAGAAGGAGTTTGCCTCAGGTCTGAAGGAAGGTGGACTTGACCCAAACAGAGACCAGTTTAGCCTCCAAGCAGTCTTGGCCTACAAATTTTCCATCTTGGTAGGAGACTGAGACAATTTTGAGGAATAATCCCTAAGAGTAGACCCATCATTATCAAAAAGGGAGGAGTTTTTTTTCTTTTTTTTAAAGATTTTATTTATTTTGAGTTTTACAATTTTCCCCCTAATCTCGCTTCCCTCCACCCACCCCCCACAGAAGGCACTTTGTCAGTCTTTACATTGTTTCCATGGTATACATTGATCCAAATTGAGTGTGATGAGAGAGAAATCATATTGAAAGGAGTTTTTTTTACAGGGAATGAGTTGGGTTTTTTAAAAGGGAAGGAGTTAGAGAGTATGTATAGAAGTGAAATAAAGGATAGGTAAATCTAAGTACAAGAGACTAAAAAAAAAATCTATGGAGGAAAAGACAATCAAAAAAAAAAACCCAGGCTCAATCACATTTTTTTTTGCTCAAGCACATAAATTAAGAAATAGGAACTAAAACAGATGTGAAAACAAGCACAAAACTATCTAGTCCTGGAAAAAACATTTTCTTAAATATTGTTAGAGAATGGAGAATGATTAAATACCTGATGAGATGGCAGATCCTGTAAATCCTGAAAGAGCCTTATACGTCAGCATGATGTTTCTAAATAGGTTGAGAAAAAATGAAAGAAGAATAGAAGGACAGGGTATTTTAGAATAAATTTCCATATTACTATACTATGGGAAACAATGAATATGATGAATACAGAAAAGCATGGAAATATTCATGAATGAATACAGATTGAAGTAAGTAGACAAGAAAAATATACATACATACTTACAGATGTGTATATGTGTATGGGTGGATATGTGTATGATTGAATTCATTGATTGATTGCTGTTCTTTGACATTGAAGAAGACCATGACATCATATGAACAACAGCATGATTTGCATATTATATTGATTGTGCTCATGGGAGTGTTGTCCAAAGACTCCCTCTTACTCAGAACCATCTTCTCCCCATAGACCGATCTTATAGGAAATAGGACTTCACAGATAATATGTATACAGTGGGAGACGTTGCTATTTTGGATAGGGTCATTCTCATGTTATTGAGTATTACTATTCAACTACTGTTCACATGGAACCCTTCTTGACTTCAGCATTCAAAGTTCTCATTTGAATAAATATGGATAATGACTTCAGTTGTTGATTTTGTTGTTCAGTTGCTTTCTGTTTTTTTTTTCTGAGTCCTCATGACCCTATTTGGAGTTTTCATGACAAAAAAAACTGGAGAAAGATCACCATTTTCTTCTCTAGTTCATTTTTTTTCAGATGAAGAAACAGAGGCAAACTTACCTAGGGTGACACAGCTACTAAGTATCTGAGGCCAGATTGGAACTCAATAAGAGAAGTGCTCCCATCTCTAAGTCTGGCACTCTATCCACTAACTGCATATGTGTTCCCCTATAATGACTATAATGATGCAAAAGGAAAAAACACAGTCTACAAAACAATCAAAGTGAATATTACAAAGTTAGAAAGAAAAATTCTAGCTCTAAAGAAAAACTACCTCTCCCCACTCCTTAAAAAGGTGAGGTTTCATTTAGCTTCCTTTTTTTCATATGCTGATTTATTTGGTTGACTCATTTTTCCTCTTACTTTTTCATTCTTTAAATATATTTAAATAAATATTTAATATATTCTTCCATATATTTAATTTGATATTTTATATATATAATTTAATATATTCTTAATATATTGAATTTAAAAATTGATATATAATAAATTTAATATATTAATATATTATATATTTGTTATATGGGATTCTCTAAGAGGGAAGAGGGGAAGGTTACAAGATGAAAAAATAAACATATAAAAGAATTTTTTTCAAAAAAGAAAAACAAGCAAGGAAGAATGACATGAGAGAAAAAATGGTTTCTGTCCTAGGAAATACACCTATCACAAGTCCAATTTTTGAAATCATCAATTACAAGCCAGAAGATGATTTTTATTTTAATAAACACCTTGTTCAGAGGAGTGTCAGGTCAAATTGTTATTTTCTTTTTTGGGGGGGTGCTTTTCTCATTTGGAGAGCTAGGTCAGTTGAGGGAAGTAGCAAGTGAGAGGAAGGTGTAGTTGTGCCATTTGAAAACATACAAGATGTTAACTGATTTCCCTTTTACTCTTCTTTCCTTCTTATTGCAAAGTGAACCATTCAGGCATTGCCTCGTCTAAATTTTCCTCGCCTCTTTCAGAGAAGCATATTGGGCCAAAGCTCGCCAGCTGTCTGCTTCCTTTGCCTTCTGCTGCCATTATCCTGTGGCTCCGCCCCACCTTCTGGCCCTCCAGCTTGTGGGGGTAGGAGGGAGGAAGGGAAGGCAACTCTTTTCTTCCTTCAACATGTATAGCACAATGAAAAGAGCAGAACTATGTGTATATGGATGGTTATACATATGGAGCTAGAGCGTGATCCATAGCGTGTGGGTGTCTGCATCCATATGCATGTGAAGAGATACAAATTCTAACCCCATGTGTATAGACACGCACACTCTTTCCCTCTCTCTCTCTCTCTCTCTCTCTCACACACACATACATATAGACACATATATGATGTCTGGACCATATGTTCTTTCTCTCCTCAGCTCCCATCTATGCATCTGGGAATAGACACTATGTATACAGAAACATGTATCCTTTGCTAAGACAATTTATTAAGCAGAAAAACCAATGTAGAATCAATTTGAACAACTTAACACATCATTCAACATTGCATATTCCTTATAAATGTGAAGCCCAGGTTTTTTTTTCTCAATTTTTATATTTTATAAAACCCAGCCAAATGTACTGAGCCTGTTTGGGAATTACAGTTTACAGAGTCAAAATGTTTAGAATATCAGAGCAATCAAAGTCAGAAGTTGATATGAACAAAACACACAGGAAAATAGTGGTAAATCTATTTTTCAAAGGTGGGCAAATGAGTAGATGACAATGATTTGAATAACACTATTGTAACATAAGGGCAGGATGCTTTTGTAACATGTCTTAGAGCTAGAAGTGACTTTAGGGACTCATCCAATCCTCTTTTTTTTAAAAAGATGAGGAAACAAACCTTTGAGGCTTTTCCTAAAGTTATATAGTTAGGAGCAGAGCAGAACTCTTCATTTCCAATTCATTTCCACTGAACTATAGCATACTGCCTCCATGTCCTTGAGTGGGCACTGTGGGATGAAAGGAAGAGGGGAGGAGGAAAAACACCTAGCTTATGAACTTTAGCATATAAGATTTTAACAGAAGGAACTGTCATTTATCAGGTAACACAGTTTTACTAGCAGAATGCTCATATCAAAGAAACATAAGCTGAGCTCTAACAGGATGCTATAATACTAAGATGTGTGTTTTAGAAATAATAAAAAATAGAAAAAGTACAAAAAATTAAAAGCATAGAAATTAAGATTGTCAAAAGTTAATAATTTTGGAACAATAAAGGATTGTTCTTTTCTATTTGATTTTTTAAAAAAATTTACTTTGAAGTATAAATGAGTGTGGGAAAAATATGTTTAAAGTATTTTTTTGGTTATTCAGTGGTTTTCAGTCATGTCCAATTCTTCCTGACCACATTTGGGGTTTTCTTGGCAGAATGATTTGACATTTCCTTCTCCAGGTCAATTTACAAACAAGAAACTGAGACAAAACAGGGTTAAATGACGTGCCCAGGGTCACACAGCTGGTAAGCATCTGAGGCCAGATTTAAACTTAAGAAGACAAGTTTCCTTGACTCCAGACCCAACACTAGACACTGTACCACCTAATGAAAATATAAAGTAGGAAATTTAGAAGGAACTTATCTCATCATCAAAAGCAGGAAGATTCCATTAAAAAACAACTGAATTCTTCCCTGGGACTCAAGTTTCTACTTCAGGGGAGTTAGACTTGGAAATAAAGACACTCTTTGAGTCCCCTAGCAGTGAACACTGAGTGATCAATCTCCCAGAAGCTTGTAACAGCCAGCAATTGAGTCTACTTATAGCCCAGGCAAGCAATGACAAATAGCTGCCATCCAGGCAATTTCTCAATGAGCATTCCTTGTTTAGGAATTTATAAGGAAGTAATCAGTTAGTAAGATCCATCACTCACTTCAAGGAGTTCCATTATTCATCCCACTAACATCCTAAGTTCCATTCTCCCTGGTTTCTAAATTGCTTGCTCTAAGTAATTTTAGAGTTTCAGGGGGTGGGGGGTGGGGACTTTAAATTGTTTCGGCTACTCAGAGCTGCTGAAACTTTAAAAATCAATTTTTGGGGGAAAAAAACATGATTCTAAAGATAGTTTTAAAAAATCTCATTTAGCCACAGACTTATCCTGAGCTTTTCCTGTTTTTGAATGTCAGAGTAGTGAAGCATAAAGATCCAAGGCACTGCTGGTGGCCAGAAAAATCAAGGGTTAAAGTTAGAGACACAGGGTTTATAAAGAAACAATAACCAAAAGAGCAACTAGGTCATCCTGTCAGTTGAAGCAAAATATTCTATTCTAGCTGTCCAGTAAAGTTTCCAAGTGATCAAGCATAAGGAAGAAAGCTTGTCTTTTATATAAATATTTCTTTCCAATTATGTGCAATAAGAGTTTCTACCAATCATTTTTTTTTTGAAAGGCAGTGGAGTTAAGTGACTTGCCCATGGTCACAGAGCCAGGTTATCATTAAGTGTCTGAGGTCAGATTTGAATTCAGTTCCTCCTGACTCCAGGGCCAGTGTTCTATTCACTGCACCTAGCTGCCCCCACCAATCAGTTTTGGCAAGGTTTTGAATTTTGCACTTTCCCCCCCTCCCTTCCTTCCCTCCCCTCTCCCTCCAAACAGAAGGTAATTAAATAGCCTTCCCATTGTAGGAAGAAAAAAATGTTAAAAAGTCAAAATGCTGACCTCCTTGGGAACAGATAGAAGAGAAAGAAGCAGGAAGAATTTAGTGTTAGGAAGCCCAAGTAAAAATTTTAGTTCTAACTTATTGCTGTTGTCTGACTCTTCAGAATCCCATTTGATGTTTTCTTTTTTTTAAACTTTTTTTTTAGGTTTTTGCAAGGCAAACAGGGTTAAGTGGCTTGTCCAAGGCTACATGGGTAGGTAATTATTTAGTGTCTGAGGCCAGATTTGAACCCAGGTACTCCTGACTCCATGGCCGGTGCTCTATCCGCTGCGCCACCTAGCCACCCCCCCCCATTTGATGTTTTCTTGACAGAGATACTGGAGTGTTCGATCATTTCCTTGTCTAGTTCATTTTACAAATAAAAAAAAATTGAGTCAAACTATTTCCAAACCCAACTCCCTTGAAGGAGAAATTTGAGTCCCAGGAAAGAATCCAATTTATTTTTAATGAGGATAAAAGACTTCTCCAAGTTAATATAGCTACTCGGTGTCTGAGGTTAGATTTGAACTCAGGTCCTCCTGACTTCAATTATACTCTGGCTTACTCTCCCAGAGTCAGGCTCCATCTGCTTCTCAGAAAATAGAGCATTCTGAAAGGTTGAGGCATTTTCCTATAGTTCCCTCTGATTGTGTCCTCTTCCTCTGTCCACCAGTTAAGGGCCAATGATATATTTGCAGTCCCATTTAGACATTTGACATCATTTAGATTTTAGAGAAATATTTCTTAGAAGATAATGCAAGGCAAGGCAATGAGCATTTATTAAGCACTTAATGTATGCTAAATCCTAGGGATAAAAATATAAGTCAAGAGAGTCAGTACTAGTCCTCCAGAAACTTATGATCTAATATGAGAAGACAACACACACACACACACACACACACACACACACACACACACACACACATTCAAATACACTTTAAAAATGAGAGCTGTGATGGAAGGTACCTTTTTAAAGTTTGGAAAATAGTGTCAATGTCTGGAAAATCAAAAGCAAAGTCAGAAAGGAAATTAAGGTTGACTGATCTGAATCCTCCTTAAAATGGCGGACCTGGAAAGAATTCACCAAGGAGGGAAGAGGGCAGTATGGATGTTCCAGGCAAGGTTACTGGCAAAATTTATATTGTACTGAGTACTGAGGGAAGTTCCTTTTTATATTTTTTAAAGAATTATTTTTTCCAATTAAATGTAAAGCAATTTTTAGCATCCATTTTTTAAAATTTAGTTCCAAATTCTCTCCCTCCATCTCTCTCCATGTTACTCCGTGAAACAGGAAATAGTTTGATATTGCTTAAATATTTGTAGTCCTGAAACATATATTTCCTATTAACCATGTTGGTAAAGAAAACAGTTCAACATCATCACTTCTTTCACTGGAGACAGGGCATTTTTCATCAGAAACCCTCTGGAATTGTCTATTGCTGAAAATAGCTAAGTCATTTACAGTTGATCATCATACAATACAATATTGCTATTACTTGATACAATCTTCTCCTGGTCTGCTCTCTTCACTTTGTATCAGTTCCTGTTCTGAGAGCATCCTGCTCATCATTTCTTATAGCACAATAGTATTCCATCACAACCATAGATCACAATCTGTTCATTCATTCCCCAGTTGATGGGCATCCCTACTGAGGGAAGTTTCAGTTGGAACATGGTAGCAAAATCTAGGAAATCAGATTCAAAATAAGAGCAACATATAAAGATTCTCCCTCTAAAAAGCTCATGGATACATTCTCCCTCATGCCACCTCACCTCTAAGGAAAGTAGGTTCACCCTTAGCATAGTCGCTGCATAATAATAAGATGTAAATCATCAAGTTTGCACTCAGCTTTAGCAGTACTGCCAAATGAGTCCTCACAGATACTCTGAGCTGGATCCAGAAGTACATTTCCTAAGGTTACTCTTTTTTTTTTTAGATTTTTGCAAGGCAATGAGGTTAAGTGGCTTGCCCAAGGCCACACAGCTAGGTAATTATTAAGTGTCTGAGGCCAAATTTGAACTTAGGTACTCCTGACTCCAGGGCCGGTGCTCTATCCATTGCAACATCTAGCTGCCCCCCAAGGTTACTCTTAATACATTGGAGCATGGATCCTGCCTCTAAAATCTCTGACTCTAAAATTCCTTCATCTTAAATAGAAAAGAATAAATTCAGGACTGAGATCATTCCACAGGACCTCAAAAGGGAGAAGGCACCACAGCCTCTTCCCTTAATGCAATGAGGATACAATGAGCAAAGGACTCAACATAATCCTCAAACATCAATTGAAAAAAAAAATTCTTACCTACCACATGGTCAATAAAGTAGAGGTTGTTCCAAAATCTCCACAATCTCTCCAAAGTACTTCCATGACACTTCAGCTTGACTCTCTTTGAAGTAGGCTCCTGTTTCTCTCCAGTTAAGGAAATTGCATCAGCAAGAGTACTAATCTGTTTATGTGCCAAATACTTACTATACCTGGCTGATCTTGGAGTAATCACAATTCTATAGACTCAATTTCTTATCTTGGATCTATTTGTTTTTCATTTATTAAAGTCCAATTGTCAGATTTCATAAGAATGCCATTACTCTCTAAGTATTCCTTTCTCTAGTTATTCAAAAAAAATGTACTTAATTAATCTTTATCAAGTAGCTACTAAGTGTGAGGCATTGTGCCTGGGAATACAAGAAGAGATAAAAAACTGTATTTGCCCTCAAGGAATGTACAAACTAATGAGAAGACAACAGGAAAACATAGTTACATACACCCAAAAATAAGCTGTTCACAGGAAAAATGGGAAATACTAAAGGGAAGATGGTGAAGTTATGACAGATTGGGGTTTCACTAAGTATAGAATATTAGGGAAGTTTCCCTGTTGTCAGTCACTACTTACCACATTCCCCATCCAAGCTCCATCCTGAATAAATACCTCCCTTTAACAAACAAATAACCTAAAATAAAATAAATGCATATTATCACATCTGAAAATAGATGTCTCTTTCTGTACCTTCAGGCAAAGGGGACAACCAGAAAAAATTCCAGAAAGTGAAAGATAGAATTTCTTGTTTGGGGAACAAAGAGTAGACCAGTGTCATTGGATCAAAGAGTGCATGTTGATGAGTAAGGTATTTCCTTGTATTTGTACACCTAAAATTAGTACAATGTCTGCTCCCACTGCTTAATAAATAATCTATCTATCTACTTATATCTATTTTTCTACATAAATATCATAGAATCATTCATTTTTAATTTTTTTCTGAATCACAAATCAATTAGATGTCTAATAAATGTATATATGTATTCATATAAATAGATGAATAAATAAATATAAATTATGTCTGAGAACTTGAGTCATGGGCTACTTACTATTCCTTTTCAAATAAAGATGAAAAATTCACTGCAAAAAAACTACCCCTTTATTCCTCAAAAATTGATTCTATTTTTCTCTCTATACAGAAGTTATTCAAAATCCTCTCTCCTCAAGCCTCCTACTTCCTGTCTCAGACAAGAAAGTAGCCACTGAGGAAGTGAATGTTTCTCATGCCTAACATATTATGTTATTATTTTATATTATGATGAGTTATATTGTATAACTAGTATTATTATCATTATATTAGTAGGTAGAGTAAGTTACTTCAATATTAAATTATTTCTAGGAAATTAAGAGTTTCCTAAGAAGGACATGAGCAGTTTTTTATGAGGAAGGAATTTTTTCTGGTTTATTAAATATATAACATTAAATAAACTGGGATGTTATCTCAGAGTTTCACTGATTAATGACTGAGATCTATTGTAAGTAATTAATGAGAAACATCCAAACAAACTTTTAGCTTCACCTGGAACTTGGGATGAAAATAATAAATGGAGTAAATTAAGTGGGCAGCTGCAGGGAAGACCAAGGAGCACTTCAGAGCCTAGCATGATGACACAAAATACAAAATCCTTACACATAGCAGAGAAGAGCCCCAAAGTCCCATCTTGATGAACCAGGATATTTTTTCATAATCCGTACAACCCACATGTGTTTCCTTCTTCCCTTTTTCCTCTGTATGATTCTTTCTATCCTCTAATTTTAGGGCACAGATCAAAATTTTCTCTGCCTTCAGATCCTTTTAATTTCTTGGTTTTCAAATAGAAAGCTCTTTTCCAGGTCCCTTTCCTTCTTTTTCCCCCTCTTTTCTTACTTTTCTCTCACTCTTCTTTCTTTCTCTCTTTTCTTCTAATTTTCCTTTTTTCTGGCTTCCCTTTCCCTCAAATGAAATACTTAATTGTTTCATTTTCATTTTCTTCTTTTATCTTTTTTTCTTTCTTCTTTATTTCTGGCTTTTTGAAGTTTGTTCATTTGGGGTTTTTTTGTTTGTTTGTTTAATGCTTCATTGTTCCTAGTAATGTAGGGGGAAGAGAAAAATTCCTTGAGTCCTTTGACATTCTCTTTTACCAATTTATATTTTGAGCATGGATAGCAATCATTTGATCATTGCTAAAATATAAATATATTCACTTAATAAAAGTCACTGTAAAATTTGGATTATTCTCTTTATGTACTTTAAGTAAGATTCTCAAACCCTTGTGTTTCTTGCTAGCCCTGCAGAAATGCTATGAATAATTGATTCAATCCAGAGGAGTCATTCTCCTTTTCAAATTTTTAGCAATTAGTTAACATTTTGCTTACCAATTTAGCACCAATTGAAGCAATATCCAACTTCCTTTCTTTTCTATCATTTGTACCAATCTGCTTTAACTAGTTGTTTTACCCAACCAGGTCTTTTCCTTGTTGAGTCATGTAGGTGGTAAACTAAAATTGTTGAACATGGAGTCGAGAAGACCTGAGTTTAAAATAACCCACAGACACAGCTAACTATGTTAAGCAATTTATTTCACCTTCGCTTGCAAGTTTTTTCACCTAAGCAATAGGAAGACTAATAGCACCTCCCAGTCAAGGGTGTTGGTATAAAGATGAAATGTGACAACATATGTATCATATTTTGCAAATCTTTAAGTGCTAATTAGCTGCTTACCATAATTATTCAGTTTCTATGCTCTTTTTTTCCTTTAACTTGCTCCCTTCTTCAGGACAAGGTCCCCAGGGAACCTCTTATTATATTAATGAAGAAACAAAGACCCCTAGAGAAAAGGTGACTTGTCCAAAGTCACAAAAGTTCAGAACTGGAATCTTAGCTCAGGTTTCTAATTCCAAGACATAATTCTTTCTAATGTTCCACTTTTCTCCTTGTATCCTTTTTCTTCCTTCAGCTCACATCCTTCCTCTTCTGCAGATTCTCCTTAACCCCTTTCAACTTTCTGCTCTGCTGATTAGTTCTATGGTCTCTTTCCTGATCCACAGACTTTCCAAATCACAATTGCAATTCATTCTCCTTTCCTTTAGTCCAAGGATTTCTTCCCATGTGCATTCTGCCCTTAATGTTTTTCTTTAACATTAACGATATACAGTGGCAGATGTGGTAAGTGGATTGAGTAAGACTCTGAAGTCAGGAGGACCCTAGCACAAATCTGGCCTTAGATACTTATTAGCTGTGTGACCCTGAGCAAGTTACTTATTAAATTAAATAAATGTTATTAAATTAATATTATTAACTAAATTAATAATTCAATTAAATTTAAAAATTAAATATGTATGAAGAACTGTGCTAAATTTTAAGTACGGAAAGACCAAAAAAAGTGCAAGCTTACATGAAACTTAATTGTTGGAGGAAATATAATTATAGAGATAATTGAATACATTTTAAGTTATCAATAAGTCTGTTAACAAAGTTTGTTATGTGTCCATTGTACTGTGCTAAACACTAGAAATACAAAGAAAGGGCAAAGATTGTCCCAATTTTCAAGGAACTTACAATCTAATAGAGGAGACAAAATGAAGCCAACTATATACAAGCAAGATACAATTAGGGCAAACTGGAAATAATAAACTAGCTTTGAAGCTGATTGGGTAAATCAAGTCAACAAGCATTTATTAATCATCTACCATGTATTAGGCATTGTGCCAATCAATGTAGCTACATAGAAAAGCCAAAAGAAGGTCTTTTCTTTTAAAGAACAATATAACAGGGGAGAAAAATGCAAAAGCCTCTCTTAAACAAGGCATATAAAAATAATCATATAATAATCAGCAGAGGGAACAGTCTTCCATCTGGTATTAGATCAGGAAAGACTTTGGACAGACTATATCTTCTCTGGGACGTGATCAAAGCTAGGTGATAAAGATGAGATTATGGAGATGCCCAGAAAAGGAAACAGGGAATAAAAGTGATGGTGGGTCATGTTTAAGAAGTGGGAAAGAGACTAGGATCACTGAATCATAGATAATGTTGATAGTAGTAAGGTATAAATGACTAGAAAGGTAAGAAGGAGCCAGGTTATGGAAGATTTTAAAAGTCAAATAGAGGATTCTATGTTTGAGGCTAGAGAAAATAGCATTAGCTAGTTCTGGAGTATATTGAAGACAGGGAGAAGGGTGACATGGTCAGACCTGCATTGTAAGAAGATCATTCTTGACAGCAGAATAGAGTATGGACTACAGTGAGGAAAGACAAATTTAGGAAAACCAACGGAAAGGCTACAACAATAATTCAGTTATAAATCGATGGCCATCTCTACCATAGTGGTGATAGTGTCAGAGAAGAGGTGTTGCAAAGGTAGAATTGATGGGGCATGACAGCAATCTGAATATGAAAGGAAGCAAGATAGAGAGACAGACAGACAGAGAGAAATAGAGAAACAGAGAGTAAAGAGTTAGGATGATACCTAGATTTTTAATCCTAGGTGACTGAGAGGATGATAAAGTCCTTGACAGTAGGAGAGAGAAGAGTTTTGGGTCAAAGATAATATATTCAGTTTTTGGATATGTTGAGGTAAAGATGTTCATCCAGTTTGTGAAGTCTACAAAGCAATTAGAGATTCAAAATTGCTATCTGGAGAGAGATTAGAGGTGGATTAATATATTTTAAAATAATCTACATAAAATAATATTTAGATCAACAGGAGTAGATGAAATCTCCAGTCAACAAAGTCTAGATGGAGAAGAGGGTACAAAAATGAGCCTTGGGGATACATTGGTTTAGAGGACATGACCTGAAGGAAGATCTAGCAAAGGAGACTGAGAATGAGTCCTCAAAAGCATTGAAGAAGAAACAGTACAAAGTAGTTTACATGAAATGAAAAAGAAGGTACAAAAGCTAACTGAGGAAAACAACTCCTTAAAAGTTAGAATTGGATGAGTGGAAGGTAATAACTCTATGAGACATCAAGAATCAAACAAAAGCAAAAGAATGGAAAAATAGGAGAAAATGTAAATAACTTAATTGAAAAAAAAAACTAGCAACGTGGAAAATAGATACAAGAGAAACAATGTCAAAATCATTAGACTCGGGGCAGCTAGGTGGCATAGTGGATAGAGCATTGGCCCTGGAGTCAGGAGTACCTGAGTTCAAATCCAGCCTCGGGCACTTAAAAATTTTACAACTAATAGTATAGATAGAAGGAATATATACATGGGGTATAATTTTAGGTTATTATATAAAAATAATTAAGGGATGAGAAAGAAAATACTGGGTGCAGAAAAAAAGAAAAAAGGTATAATATGGTCCATTATCTCACATGAATAGAAGTGAAAGACCTATTACAGTGGAAAGAAAGATGTCAGAGAAGGCAGTGAGTGCAGTTTGAACTATACTTTCATTGTTTTGGCAAAAAAAGAGAGAATAATATACAAAATCAATTCATTATAGAAATCTCTATTACCCAACAGAGAAATAAAAGAGGAACAGATCTAATAAAGAATGGGGAGAATGACAGAAGGGAGAGCAGATCAAGAGAAGTATAAGACAGAAGCAAAACAGTGGTGAGGAGGGAAAAAGGGAAAAGGAGAGAGAAGACAAACAGGATGAAAAATAAACTAGAGGGGAAGTTAGTAATCATAACTGTGAATAGGCATGGGATGAACTATCCCATAAAATATTGGTAGATAAAATAGTGGATTAAAAAACAAAAGCTTATATTATTTACATGGAACACACTTGATGCAAAGAAACACAAAGAGAGAAGCAAAGGGGCTAGAGCAGAATTTATTATCCTTCAACTGAACAAAAATTTCCTGATCTCTGACAAAGTAAAAGTAAAAATAGACCTAATTAAAAAATAAGATATACTAAAAGATACCTTTGTAATGATGTAATACCAATATTAAACATATATGCACCAAGTGATATAGCATCCATATTCTTTAAGTAGAAGTTTAGTGAGTTAAAGAAAGAACTAAGGAATTGAATAGAATATTAGAAAAGATAGATATGATAAACCTTTGGCAAAAACTAATGGGAACAGAAAGAGATATATAACATTTTCTTAGTAGCATATGGCAACTACACAAATGTTGACCGTGTATTAGGGCATAAAAAATCTCAAAACTAAATGTAGAAAGGTAGGAATATAAAACATATACTTTTCAGATTATAATACACTAAAAATTACAAGAAATAGCCGTGGAAAAAATTTAAAGGTAATTGGAAACTAAATAATCTAATCCAAAATAGTAAGTGGGTCAAAGAACAAGTTAAAGGAACAAAAAAAGTTTCATAGAATGACAAGACAACCTCCCAAAATTTATGGGATGCAGCAAAAGCAATAGATTAGAGGAAAACTTATTTCTATAAACTCTTATATCAATAAAATAGAGAAAGAGTAAATCAGAGAATTGGGCATGCAAATAAAAAAAATTAGAAAAAGAACAAATTAAAAATTTTTAAATTACAAAATGAAAATCCTGAAAATCAATAGGCATATCAATAAAATTGAACTAATAAAAAAGAAAGATGAATGAATAAATGCATGAAAAATAAATAAGTTAATAAATAAAGCTTTGAATTGGTATCATGAAAAATGCCATAAGATAGGTAAGTCATTGATTAATTTAATTTTTAAAAAAAGAAAGAAAACCAACTATCTGGTATCAAAAATGAAAAGGGTGAGATCACGAGCAATAAAGGAGAAATTAAACAATCATTAGGAAATATTTTGCCCAATTATATGCCGATAAATATGATAATCTGAGTGAAATTGATGAATATTTATGAAAATATGTTACCAAGTTTAACATATCAGACAATATAATGCTAAAATAACCCCATCTTTGAAACAAGAAAAGCAAGCCATTAATGAACTTTTGGCCAGATGGGTTCTTGAGTAAATTTTTCCAAACATTTAAAGAGCAATTCCTATGCTATATCAACTATTTGGGAAAATAGTTTTTTAAAACAAGTCCTACCAGATTCCTTTTATGAATTTGGTACTGATATGTAAAGCAGGAAGAGTTGAAACAAAGAAAATAAGAGACCAATCTCCCTAATAAATAGTGATGCAAAGATTTTGAACAAAATACAAGCAAGGCAATTAGAGCAAAATATCCCAAGGATAATTTACTATGACCAAGATTGATTTATACCAAGAGTGCAAAATTGGTTCAATATTAACCAAGTCAACAGAAATAATGATCATCTCAATAAATACTGAATCAGCTTCCTTTTGAATAATTGGCAGTATCTATCTGAAACCATAAGCAAGTATTTTCTGTAATGGAATAATCTAGAAGACTTCTCAATAAGATCATGGGTGAAGCAAGAATGCCCATTATAATCACTCACCCCACGGATGGTAATCAAAGGTTTTAGAAGAGGAATGAGGAAACAAAGCTAACACACTTTGAAATTGATATGATGGTATATTTAAATAGTCAAAAGAATCAACTAAAAAAACCATTTGAAATAATTAACATCCTTAGCAAATTTGCAGGACATAAATTAAACCTGTATAAATCATCAGCATATCATTCCATGACCAACAAAGCACAGTAAGAAACAAACAGAAAGAGAAATTTCATTTAATAAAATAATAATTTTAAATAATTACTTAATCATTTTGTTTCATTAACATTGGAAATTGAGAGAATGGCCATCAATTGGAAGAATAGCTGGATAAGTTGTACTTTATGAATGGAATGTGTGCAAATGAAACAATGAACAGGCAAAATTTCAGGAAAACCTAGAAAGACTTGTATAAACTAATGCAAAGTGAAATGCACAAAATCAGATAAACCTTTTACACAATGTCTACAATATTGTATGATGATTAACTATGAATGACTTAGCTCTTCTCAGCAACAGAGCATTCTAAGAAAAGTACAAAGGAGTTAAAAAAGAAAATGCTATTCATTTCCAGATGAAAAACAAATGGACTCTACATGCAGATCAAAGCATAGGTTTTTTTCACTTTTTTTCATTTTTTTCTTCTGATCTGTTTCTTCTTTCACAACTGTGAAAAATATGGAAATATATTCTGCATATATGTGCTCATATCTTATTACCTATCATTTTAAGAAGAGAGGGAGAGAGGAAGGAAAGGAAGAAATTTGGAACTCAAAATCTTGTTAAAATGATTAGTAAAATGTTAAAAACAAAAATACCATAAAAAAACTTTTTACATTCCTAGGTAGCAAGATGGCATATGTAATTCCTCAGAACTTTATCATTATTATGACAGTTAGAAGGAGTCTACATAGATAGAGGGAATAAGTATAAATTGATTACGCTGAAATTATTTCCAAAAATGGAGGGCTAAGAAAGAGGGATCTACTGGAGATGGGGGAAGGAAGATATAGAATAGAAAAAAATTTTGATCAAGGAAGAGCTTTTATAGTGAAGAGGAAATGTGTAGGTCAGGGTGGCAAGCAATTCTTGAACCACATTTTATCAGAATTGGTTCACAGGGAAGTATATATATATATATATGTATGTATGTATGTATTTCGATGGCCATAGGTATCTATCTAATTAAACAAAGAAATAAGAGGGGAAGAGAATCAGAGAAGGGGGAGGATAATAAAACAAATTTAAAGCAGGAGTCAGAAGTAAAATAGACTTTTCAGGAGGACAAGATAAAAAGAAAGAGAGAAGGGTAAAGACAAGAAAATGGATGGTGGGAAATAATCACTTAATAATCATAATTTTGAATGTGACAAGAATGATTTCTCTCAAAACAAAGTAGCAGAAGGGAGGGGCCAAAATGGCGGCACTGAGGAAGAAATTCCGAGGAGCTCTCCATCAGAATGCCCCAATTACCTTAAAATTATGACTCAAATCAAATTGTAGAGTGTCAGAACTCACAGAAAGCCTGAGTGAAATACTTTAACAGCCCAATATAATTTTGGAAGATCTGTGGGAAGACTCTGTTCCACCTGGGTTGGAAAGAGCCACAATGCAGCTAGGGCCATACCAGAGCTTCCAGAAATAGCCCACAGCGTGCCTGGGTTTATGGCAGCAGGAGCAGTTTTCAGGCATCTCAACCCCAGTAATCACCAAGGACAACTTGGAAGGCCAGAAGAAAAACTGCCACACCAGAGAGAGCACTGGAACCCAGACCAGCACAGACCTCAGCACAGTCCCGGCCCAGGGAGGCAGAAGCAAGCCTGCAGGACCACCCCTCGGCTACTCAGTCCAGAAGGTAAGGAGGTTGGGGAAGCCTGCAGAGGTCTGCTATTCCCGGGGCAGGACTCTGCTGCTTTGTCCATACTCTGATCATGGTCACAGTCCAGGCCCCCACTTCCATAGCAAAGCAGGAACCCTCCTCACAGCTCCAGGGAGAAAGGAATAAGTATGACCATGCACAGACCAGAGCACCCATCAGGAGAGCAGTCAAAGCCTCACCTAAGATCTTGAAGGGAGGGGGTGAAGCCAAGCATGGAGGCAGGAATTCCTAGAAACTCTTCCCCCCAAAATCTCCATAAACCAGAAAATTAGGACTCTAACCAAATTCTAAAGGTGTAGAATTCACAGAAAAACTGAGAGAAACAATCTTCCAGCCCAAGACAACTAGGTAGATCCACAGGAAAGGCCTATTCCACTGAGACCAGGATTGGAAAGAGCCACAGTGCAGCCCAGGTAAGAGTAACACCACAGCAGAGCAAACCAACTCCAGTCTTCCAGAACAGCCCTTGGAGTGCCTGGGTCCCTGTGGGCACCTGGGTCAGAGGTAGTGGAAGTGGTTTCCACACCTCTTGACCCAGGGATCATTGGGAATGGCATGGAGTAGACAGGAGAATTGTGCTGCACCAGAGTGAGCCCAGAGCCAGTTTCAGGGCAACCCCAGGAACCTTCAAAGTCACCCAGCAGCTGCTTCCAGAGTGCTCAGTCCATAGACCACAAAGCGGGGCGGGGGGGGGGGGGGGAACTGCAGAGGTCTCTCTGCTATCCTTGGGGCAGGACTCTGTTGCTTTGCCCATACTCAAATCAAGGATCCAGTCTGGGGTCCCTAATACCATAGAGGGGCCCTCCACAACAGAGGGGAATGCTTGGGTCATCCACAGTCAAGAGCAAAGAGCCAGAGCCTCTCACAAGACATTGAAGGAATTTAGGTTGGGGCGGGGAGGGGAGGGTGCTGGTACCAAAAACTCCCAAAAGCATTAGAAGTATGGAAAACCAGATCATAGACTGAGGAAATGAGCAAACACCAGGAAAAAAAAGTTGACCATAGAGAATTATTTTGGTTCCATGGAGGATCAAAATATACACTCAGAAGATAACCAAATCAATGTTTTTATATCCAGAGCATCTAAGAAAAAATAGAAATTGGTCTCAGGCTATGGAAAAGTTTTTCAAAAACCCTTTGAAAATCAAGTAAGAGAGGTAAGAGGAAAAATTGGGAAGAGAATTGATTCAGGAAAATCATGAAAATCAAGTCAGTGGCTTGGTGAAGGATATATCAAAAAAAAAAAAAAGAAAGAAAGAAAATAACATGTTAAAACCAGCTTAGATCAAATGGAAAAAGCAGTCCAAAAGACCAATGATAAGAATGCCTTCAAAACCAGAATTGGCCAGTTGGAAAAGCAGATAAAAAAAGCACTCTGAAGAAAAATTAATTAAAATAGAAAATGAAGATTATAAACCAAGCTCTCCTCCCCAATGAATATTGATACAAAATCGTTGGACAAAACACTAGGAAGATAGTTATAACAGTATGTCACAAGTATTATAAACCATGGCTAGATGGGATTTATAACAGGATTCCAGAGTTTGTTTAATATTAGGAAATCTATCAGCATATGATTATCACAATAGATGCTTAAAAAGTATTTGATAAAAATACAACACCCCTTCCCAATAAAAACACTAGAGAATATAGAAGTATAGAGAATATAGAAATAATGGGAGTGTTATTTAACATCGTAAGAAGTTTATATGTGAAACCATTAGCATTATTTGTATTGGGGATAAGCTAGAAGCCTTCCTAATAAGATCAGAAGTGATGCAAGGGGAAGACGCTAGGTGGTGCAGTGGATAGAGCACCAGCCCTGGAGTTCAGGAGTATGTGAGTTCAAATCCAGCCTCAGACATTTAATAATTTCCTAACAGTGTGACCTTGGACGAGTCACTTAACCCTATTGCCTTAAAAAAAATTTAAAAAAAAGAAGTGATGCAAGGATATCCATTATTGCCACTATTATTCAATACAGTTCTAGAAATGTTAACTATTGTAATAAAAGAAGAAAAAATATGAACGAAAGAGAATAGAGAATGAAGAAATAATACTAACAGTATTTGCAGATGATATAAAGGTATATTTAGAGAATCCTAGAAAATCAGCTAAAAACCCACCTAAAATGATTAATAGCTTTAGCAAAGTTGCAGGATATAACATAAACCTAAATAAATCATTATCATATCTTTATATGACTAATAAAATCCAGCAGCAAGAGTTGGAAAGAGAAATTCCATTTAAAATAACTCTTAACTGCATAAAATATTCCTGCCAATGCAAACCCACAAACTATATGAACATATTTATAAAACATTTTTCACACAGATAAAATCAGAACTAAACAACTTAAAAATATAAATTATTCATGGGTAGACTACACCAATATAATAAAATTACCTAATAATTCTACCTAATTTACTTTTTCAATGACATTTCAATCAAACTACAAAAAATTGATAGATCTAGAAAAAAATAACAAAAAATTTCATCTGGAAGGGCAAAAGGTCAAGAATAGTAAGAGAATTAATGAAAACAATATAAGGGAAGATGGCCTTAGCCTTATCATATCTGAAACATTCTTTGAAACTATCTGGTTCTGGCTAAGAACTATAGAGTGGCTTTCAATGGCTTATATTAGGAACATAAGACACAGTAGTAAATGACCATACAAACCTAGTGTTTGATAAAGTTAAAGACCCTAGCCCTTGGGATAAAAACTCACTATTTGATAAAAAGTGCTGGGAAAATTGGAAAGCAATGGGATACAAACTAGTTACATATCAACATCTTACACCATATACCAAGATAAGTTCAAAATGAGTATATGATTTAGACATAAAGGGTGATATCATAATTAAATTAGAAGAGCAAGGATTAGTCTACTTGTCTGATCTATGGAGAAAGGAAGAATTCATGATCCAAGAAGAGATAGTAACAAAATGGAAAATATTTTTTAAATATTTTAAAAAAGTTTTAAAAAAGCATTTTGTACAAGGTAAACCAATACAACTGAGATTAAAAGGGAAGAATGATACTGTGAAACAATCTTTATAGCAAATGTTTCTGATAAAGGACTCATTTCTCAGAAAGGGAACTGAGCCAAATTTATTAGAATGCAAGCCATTCCTCAATTGATAAATGGTTTAAAAATATGTACAGGCAGTTTTCAGATGAAAAAATCAAAACTATAGAAATTTGAAGAGGTGCTCTAAATCACTTTTGATTTGAGAAATTCAAATTGAAACACCTCTGAGGTACCACTTCATATGTATCAGATTGTCTAGTATAGCAAAAAAGAAAATGATAAGTGTTGGAGATGATGTAGAAAAATTGGGATACTAATGTATTGTTGGTGGAGTTGTGAACTGATCCAGTCATTCAGAAGAGCAATTTGGAACTGTTCCCAAAACAAGACTGTGTATACTTTTTGATCCAGAAATACCACTACTAGGTCTATATTCCAGAGATCTCAAAAAAGAGGAAAGGACCTACATGTGCAAAAATACTTGTATCAGCCTTTCTTTCAGTGGCAAAGAATTAGAAATTGAGGCAATGACCATCAATTGAATAATGGCTGAACAAGATGTGTTATATAAATGTAATGGAATACTATTGGGCAATAAGAAATGATTTCAGAAAAATCTGGAAAGACTTAACCATAGTGGTGCAAAGTGAAATGAATAGAACCAGGAGAATATAGTACATAGTAACAGCAATATTGTATGATGATCAACTATGAATGACTTCATTCTTCTCAGTAACACAATAATCTAAGACAAGAACAAAGCACTAATGCTGGAAAATGTCATCCACATCCACATATAGAAGTGATTGACTCTGAATGCAGATCAAAGTATATTTTTTCATTCACTTTATTCTTCATATTTTTCCTTTTATCTGTTTTTTCTTTCATAACTTTTACTAATATAGAATTATATTTTACAAGATAGCACATGTATTTCCTATATCAAATTATATCCTATTTTTGGAAGAGAGGAAAGGAGGAAAAGAGGAAGAAAAATGTGGAATTCAAAATCTTGTAAAACTGAATGTTAAAAATTGTCATATATAATTAGAAAGAAAATAAAATATTATTAAAATAAGCATTATAGAAAAAAAATCTGCTTCTATTTCAGTTTGACACCACTGATAGTTCATCTCCCTATTTGACACATGAAGACATTGATTTCTTTTTCTTTTTCTTTTTTTTTTTAGGTTTTTGCAATGCAAACAGGGTTAAGTGGCTTGCCCAAGGCCACACAGCTAGGCAATTATTAAGTGTCTGAGACCAGATTTGAACCCAGGTTCTCCTGACTACAGGGCTGGTGCTTTATCCATTGCACCACCTAGCCCCACCCCAAGACATTGATTTCTAAGGAGACTGGCTCAAGGCCACACACACACCTATAAGTGCTGAAACTTGTTACTAGTTCTCTCAAGTCAGTATTCTTTCCATACCTTGCTGAATATACTTATTGCTCTAAATTGTAATCTTTCATGGCTTCTCATTCTGTGATCTTTATCCCTATTTTCTCTTTGATCTTCCATAGAAGGTCAACTCACTGGGCTACAGATTTTTCTCTAGAGATCTTTCTAAATTTTATGGGCAAGTGCAGTCACCTAGACTCTCCATTTTTGTCCTTTAAAATAAATGTCTATAATTATTTCTGTGAATCTGTTTCATGGATCTCAACATTTGCTCAATCAAAGAACAGGCTTCTGAGGAATAATTGAAAAAAGTCCAATATTTAACTTTTTTTAAAGTACTATATTGTGGCTGACCTTCATTTGATTACCCCTTTTTAGAGCATTCTCACTTGCCATTTCTGGTGATAGTGTAGAAGCTTGTTGAGGCAAGGTGTAACTTCTAACCATGTTTGACTCATTTTTATTCTGAGTCACTATGAATGACTTCTGGTTGTTCGATCATTTCATTTATGACCATCTCTCCATGACCCCATTGAGGTTTTCTTGTTATAGACACTCGTGTGGTTTGCCATTTTCTATTCCAACTCATTTTACATATGAGAAAACTGAGGTAAACAGGTTGAAGTGACTTGCCTAGAGTCACAATAAGTAGTAAGTATCTGAGACCAGATTTAAACTCAGCAATATGAATCTTGACTTGGTACTATATTCATTCTGCAACCCAGCTGCCACTTTTGATTGGCTCCTGAGCTAGAAATTCATATTTAAACTAAAAGAATTCCTCAGTTCTCTCTCTTTTCTTTTTTTTACCTTCACAGATAAAAAATTATTTGGAATACATCCTGGAAAGTCCAGTGAATGGATGAATGGATAGGGTCTTTATTCTCTCATCTAGTGTAATAGAACCGTGAACATATTCTACTGAGGCAAATTCATGCTTAGAATTGAACCACCTCTCTTTTCTTGAATTTCCTTCCCCTTTTAAGGAACTGAGAATGAACCTCGGGACAGAAGAGTTCATTTGACCGTATAAATTTTAGAAAGTCCAGAGTTCCTGGAAAGCCAGTTAGGCAATGACATAGTCAGAACAGGATGGCACCAAAGAAAGAATCAACTTCAGATAATGAGAAAATCCTGATTGGATAATCTTTGGCATTTGACTGGATAGTGTATGGTAGAAATAGGAAGTGCCTAATTAGCAGAATTGGCACTCTGTTAATGAAGATTGGTACTAGTTTCTGAGCAGATTATAATCGGATTACAAATAGAGCTTCTGACCCCTGTTTAAATTGTTCTCTTAATGCATACTGTGTTTCTTTTATGCTTGCATTTGCATTCTACATGGGAATAAAAAGACCATCACAGCAGTCAAGTCTACAAGGATTTATTCATCACTTTGGTTTAGACACTATTGTAAGTGCTAAAGCCTATGCTGAATTCATTGAGGATACTCTAGAATGGTGCAAATAATTGAATCTTCCTCAGTGTAGCTAACAAGTAGATGAATAACCAATGAATATTGCTATCCTTTCCACATCACAACTTTCTCCTTTGCAGCTTCAATATAATACAGGTCAGCATAAGAAATAAAATGGGAATTTGAGGGAATTTTGTGAAAATTACAGATGACAAGGTAAGGCCAGCAGATATTACAGAAAAAAAATATAGGAATTCAGAAATGTATAAAAGATATGTATAGTATTGAGTAATATCAACCCCACTTGTATAATAAGGTACTGTAAAGGCTCCATAAAAGAAAAAAAAATTGAGAGTTCTCTTCTGGTAGGAAAGGAAGGCCAAACAATTTTATCTGGATTTTCCAGATTGTGGAGGCACTGTGCCCCTAAGCCCCCAAAGGTAGAAGGGGTAACTGTCTAAGGATTGAGTATTCCACTTTCCCTTTTAAGAAGGTAGGCAACTCCAGAGCAATGAACAATGTATACAATAGCAACTGTAGGTAGGACAGGTGTTGGACAGGTTGCCAATACCAGTATCCTGAACTGAGTGATACCTATTATTTCTGTGCCAGATCAACACCCATGATGTGGAAGGAATAGCTGTATGAGGACTGAGGGCCCTACTTTCCCTCTTAAGAAGGAAGGTAACCCCAGAGCAATGAATATTGTATAGCACCAGTTCGAGGTAGGACAGGGATTGGACAAGTTGCCAAAGTCTGTAACCTGAACTGAGCGGTGCCTATTATCATTGTGCTAGATTAAGTGTTGCACTTTTCTCTCTGTAATTCCCTGTAAAGATATATATGCAATCATGTGGCAAATGACAAAATGACATGGAATTCTAACCTATATACAGTTCTCAAGATATTACTGAGGCAGGCTGGCCCCATATTTAAAGAGTACACAAATAATTGGATTTAATTGCCAGATGTTAAACCATGGAGTATTGTAGATACAGCTACTTGCCTCCCTGTTACTGATAGACAATAACAACCAGATGGTTTAAAAAGATACATAGCTACAGCAAAGTATGGAAATAGGAAATCAAAGAGCAGAAATTCTACCATTTAAGCAACAGTGATTTTCTCATTTGGAAAACCTGGCTGCTTGATCCTTCCACTTATACACTTAAGCAGTTTAACACGTGAAACATAGCAAAAATAGTCCAAGCAAGGTTGGTAATTCACAAATTTTGCAATGCATAATTACATTTTAAAAATCTCAGAGGCAGACGCTCTGCAGTAAAAAGCAAACACTTAGATGCAATGGAACCCAATTATGTGGTGGTTATTACCTAAGCTCGTTATGGTTTCAGGAGGGGTTTCATGAACTTGTTCTCTAGCTAACAGGTCAGACAGAATGCAAATGAGCCACACATTTGAAAGCTTGTGATGGAGAGGAAATACTTCCTGGACTGGGAGTAAGTAATAGTCTCTAATTTGGCTTTTAAAAATAATCCTCGGCAAGAATCCTCCTCATTACAATAATGACTTGTTTATTCTGCACAACTTGCTTGCAATAACGGAACACTCTTTGAATTGAATTTCAGCAGCAAATGGAAGCAGACAAAAAGAGAGCTGTTGTGGGCTGTTGGTTGGAAGTTGTCTAATTAGAATGGATCCATATGCATATTGGAAATAACCATTTAAACCATCTCTTCAAATCTTTTAATTTCTGACTTTTGTCATGGGATTTTTAAAGTCTCCGTTATTCCTCATGGCTGCTGTTCCAAAGATATCATTATAAGCTAGTTCCTAATGAGGATGTCTGTGGGGGGGGGGGAAGCTTTGTGTGTACAATCCCACTCCAGGGCTGCCACCCTTAAGCATTTGTTAACTATATTGGTGTCAGGACACAAAGATCCTTGTGCTGTTGATAGCATCTGCAAAATGCACTTTTCATGTTTTGACATGGCCCTTGGGCCTTTACAGTATTTCAATTATTCAGGTTTTTCTGTCCAGTTTTCTTGAATATGTTTCCTACACCAATGTCATTGAAATCTTTTTTTTAACATTTTTCATTTCTAACTAGATGTTATCAATTGCAAATTTCAAAATCAAGGGTAATTTATAATTGTAACACTACTTTTTAAATGATTAATAGATAAATTCCTATTCAGATGCATCATTTTTGATGTATGGTTACTTATTTTTTTCTGAAAGGCTATACCAGTCCAAAACAAAGTGTAATGCTCTAAGAAACCGGAAAAACTTTGACTATGGTCCTGATGAGTGACTATGAGCCTATAAGGATTTGTCATTATTATAAGCACAGAGTCTTGTGCTTATATATATTTACAAATTAAGAACAAACATTAATCGATTCAGTCTATAAAGACTATATTATAAACATATATAAATATTATATTATAAACATATAGTCTATAAAGATTATATTATAAGCATATAGTCTTTATAAATATAGTTTAGATTATAAACTTAGAATCTATCTAAATGGAATCTGTAAAGATTACACTATAATCATACAATCTATAAAAACCATAAAGCCTGCAAAGTCTATAAAGAGCAATTCTAGCTGAATTTGGATAGACTCATAAGTAGATTGGCTATGGAGGGGATGAAATTTTTGGCTATTAACAACTCTTAAAGAGCATTATTAGAGATCAGATCTGGATTGATGGGGGAAGAATTCAAAATGATAAATTTATTATATATAAATAATACTCTAGTTTGTATTTTAGGCATAATTGGAGAAATCAACACTTTTTTTGCATTTCTAACACAGTGAATGCACTCTGTGTTTTAAGTTTAACACTGCCAGAAATAATTTTTATTAATTTTAGAAAACTTTAATGTCGATATTCTTATGTTTAAAGAAATATGTAAACTGGTAGAGTCTTCTGATGTCATTGAACATATCTCTCACACACACTAGTAATTTGAAAAAAAATTCAACAGATTTTTTTGTCTTTTTTAGCTTTTAGAAAATGATACTTTGGAAATGTAACAACACAAGCACTAATAAATAAGCATCTCAGAACCACACTCTGTCCTAATCCCACTTTGCTTTCTAAGGACAGGACTCTTCAGCGCAGTTCTGTTTAAGCAAGGAATTTCATGATATGACAAAACATTATTACAGATCTCAGAATTAAAGTTGAATTAATAGTTTCCTTCATCGAACAGAAGAATAGTCACAACTTTCACTAGAGTTTTGTAGAATCATTTTCCTATTCAATTACTCTTTTACCTTTCATTTCAAAGGTTCTCTTTGCTAGCTAACCAAAAATGGATCTAAGCAATATTTCCATTAGTTAAGTAACAAAGACTTTTTCTTTGTCTCAGTCTAATCACTAATAAGGAATAGGGAAAGGAAATTATCTTAACTCAAATTTTTTATTATTCCTGATACCTTCTTTGATGCCTATAAAATGAAAACTAAACAAAACCAGCAATTTTTCTTTTTTCTCTAGCTTACCCACAATCTCCTACAGTGTTTTTCAATTTCACAGAAAAATTCCTGAAACAGAGGTTTATACTTTTTATTTCCTCCTCATTTTTCCCCTTTCTCAAATAGTAGGAATTTCCTGAAATTTGATTGGAAATTTGAATTTGACTGGAATTAGTCCCTTTTAGGTTACCAATGAACTCTTAAAAAATCACATTTTAAAATTTTTTTAATTTTTGTACAAGTCTGCTTTACTTAATCTTCTCCATTCCTACTCTTCTGTCAGGCAAGATAGATTTCTTCATTCAACTAACTGTATATATTATTGCCTCTTGAGGCAATAGTGATGATAGTTGACTTCAAGTGATGCTCATTGCCTACCCTCCCATCTTTCTCCCCTCTATAATAGATTTTTGGTGAAATAATTTACCCCAATCTATCTCGCCCCTCCTTCTGCATGCTTCTTTTCTTGCCCCTTAATTAGATTTATATCATTCCTAAAACTTATATCTATATCCTCTGTCTATGTATATTACTTCTAGTTGTACTATTAATGCTACAATTTTTAAGAATTACAAGTATTATCTTCCCATAAAGGGATGTAAATCATTCAGCTGCATTGAATCATTTCTATTTTTCCTGTTTTTCTCTTTTTTATGTTTTTCTTGGATCATGATATTTGAGATTAAATTTTTTGTTTACTTCTGGCTTTCTCCTTGTAAAAGCTTGAAATCCTTCTATTTCATTGAATGATTCATTTTTCCCTTGAAATATTTATATCTAATTTTGGCAGGTAAGTGATTCTTGTTCGTAGTTTCAATTTCTCTGCCTTCTAGAATCTCATGTTCCAAAATCTCCAGTTCTTTAATTTTGCAGCTGTTAAGACCTGTGTAATTCTGATTTGAATCCTTTTCATTTAAATTGTTTCTTTCTGACCCCTTGAGGTAATATTTCCTGGATCTCATAGGTCTGAAATTTGGCTGTAAGGATCTTGGAATTTTTATTTTGAAATCTCTTTCCTGAGGTAATCAGTGGAATTATTCATTATTTTATTCTCTGATTCCAGAAGATCTGGGCAGTATTACTTGATAATTTTGTGAATGGTATTGTTCAGGTCTTCCTTATGATTGTGTCTTTCAGGTACTTATTCTGCTATTGTCTCTCCTGGGCCTATTTTCCAGGTCAGTTGTTTTTTCAGTGAAGCGATTTAAATTTATTTTCATTCTTTATTTTTTTTTTATCAATGAAAGATTTCATTTATTTTGAATTTTAGAAAGTTACCCCTATTCTTAATTCCTTCCCCCATTCCCCCCAGAGAAGGCAGTCTGTTAGTCTTTACATTGTTTTCATGGTATATACATTCTAGTTGTTTGTGCCCAGTGGACTAGATGCTGCAACCTTTCTCAGAATCTGGGCTTCACACTTTTTCTGGCAAAGGTCTCCCTGCTGATCTTCCAAGTTGTGCTTGGTTCTCCTTGGCTGCAGGTCAGGAAACTGCTTCTGCTGCCAGGACCCATGGCTCCCAGGTGCCCTGGAGCTGTTCCTGGGAGGCTGAAGTTTCTTCACTCTGGTGGGCTGCCCCTCTAACCCCATGGACAAGAGTTTTTCCATTATTTTCCAGGTTATCTTGGGTTGGAGAATTACCTCACTGTGGGTTCTGCCTCTCAAAAATTTAGCTAGAGTCATAATTTTAAGATTTTTAAAATATTTTGGAGAGAGCATCTAATCTAGGAGAGGCTCTTCTGCTGCCATCTTGTCTCCACCCTTTTTTCCATTCTTTTGAATTGATTCTTGATATCTCCAAGATCATTAGATTCCACTTACCAAATTCTAATTTTTAAGGAATTGTTTTACTCAGTTAGCTTTTGTGCATCCTTTGTCTTTTGACCACTCATACTTTTTTTTTAGGTTTTTGCTAGGCAATGGGGTTAATTCGTTTGCCCAAGGTCACACAGCTAGGTAATAAGTGTCTGAGATCAGATTTGAACTCAGATCCTCCTGACTTCAGGGCCGGTGCTCTATCCACTGCACCACCTAGCCACCCCCACTTACACATTTTAAGGAGTTGTTTTCTTCAGTGGATTTTTCTCCTTTTGACCAATTTCACTTTTTAAGCAGTTTTTTTCCAAACTATTGACTCCTTTTCCCTTAATTCTCTTGCATCACTCTCATTTCTTTTCTCAATTTGTTTTTACCTTTTATATGACGTTTAAGATCTCCCTTGAGTTGTTCCATAAGGTTTTTTTTGGGGACTTAAAATTACTTTCTGTTTTTGACAGGGGTTTTGGCCATAGTTGTTCTGACATTTTTATCCTCTTCTGATTTTTGTGTTTTGATCTGCTCTGTCATCATAACAACTTTCTAAGTTAGATTCTTGTTGTCTTTTTGTTGTTGTTCTCTTCCTTAGTCTTTTCCCCCCTTTCTTTCAAATTTGAGCTCTGCTCCTGGTGTGGATAGGCATTCTCTCAGGCTTCTTATGCCAGAGGCTGCAGGTCCTGTCTGCTACATGGTGCTATATTGATATTGTCCTGAGACCTATTAGGTACATTTATGTCTAATGCCGCACTGAGTGGGTGCAGTGAGGGTGGCTGGCACTGCCGGAGGCAAAAGGGGTCCGTCAGTTTAACCTGATGTCTAACTGGTTGCCTAGTGGTAGTATCTGGCATATGCTGAGGATGGCAGGGTGTTTTTGTATTTCCCCAGGTCTATACTGAAGCATGTGGCAGTCTGACCACTGGAGACTGCCTTTTGTTTAGAGCTATGCTAAAGCAGGTGAAGGTTCTTGGATCTGCTGTCTGATGCCTATTCCTCTGTCCATGCTGAGGCACATGGTGGGTCCTGGTCTTGGCATTCACTTGTCCCATTTCAGCAGGGCTCAGGCTCTCCCATTGGGGCTTGCTGATGGCTTCCTGGAATGCTTCCCCTTTTACTGGAGACAGACCATCCCTGCCAATCTTCCAAGTTTCTTGGGATAAACGATTGTTTCACCCCCATTTTTTACAGCTTTTGCTATTCCAAAATTTTTTGGTGCTGTTTGTAGTTGTTTGGAGGTAAATGTGGGAGAGTTATGGTGATTTACTGCTTACTTCTCCATCTTGACTCCCAGAAGTTTTATAGAGTGAATGATACATATTCACTTAAAAAAATTACACATTAACATTGTCTTTTTGTTTTCTTGTATTTTTGGTTGTTTTCCTAAACATTTCTCAATCACATTTAGGCCATCCTCCCAGTGGTATGCAGCTGGCACCAAGTTTGCTATTGTTCTACCAGATGATGTCTGAGGTAGGTCCCTAGCTTCTAAATCTGACTCTATCATTGTAGCCATAGTTGCACTGAAATTTTGAAAAAGATTAACTTCTAGTGAAGTTAACTAAACTTCTCTTCCAGTACTACTCAGTAACATACTCTCTGGATTCCCATTCAATGTGGTTGGTTGGGATACCTTCAGGGCAACTGGCTATTTCTCTCTTCAAGGTTCTAAGGGTAACCTTGGAGTTACCAAGACCTTAAAGTCTTCATTTCTAGGACTGGAACTCTGGAGCCTGTATTGGTCAGTTCTAATCAATCAAGTAGTTTATTCCATTCATTTTTCCAAAAAGGGGTTATTTAAATGCAGAAGGATGACCAAAAGGCAAAATCTTCCCCGAGAACAGGAAGCACCCTTTTCTCTTGTATACACAAAGTCATTGGGATCACACAAAGTCCAATGGTAATGAGGCAGATGGATAGTGAATGAATGATAAAAAGGTCTCTCTGGACTTCTGACCTGTTGTTCTTGTTTGCAGTCCACATGAAGCTGCCTTTGGATTCACCTTTCTGCTGGTCTTTAAATCTTATTTCCTTTCTAGTATTCATAGCTGACACTTCTCTGTATCCTAAGGAATCACAATCCATATAGCTACCACCATCTTCTGATGATGAAATTTCCACATGAAACTATGAAAGGTTTTCTCTGATATAAATAAATTCTATTCTGACATCGATTGCTACCAGTTCTAGTAATTAGGGAGGTTTTGATGAGATGCTTGAAGCAAGAACTTACATGGTCAACTGGGCACTTTCCCTCATAATGATCATTCAAAATCAGGAAAGAATAAACATGAAAGAAACAAGTGCCATGTTCTCACAGAGACATATTAGTCAGGAGATGAAGTAATAACCCTGTCCACCCTCATTTCACAACTGACATCAGTCCTAATGTCACAGCACCAAGACAGAAAAACAATGGTGAAAGACAGGTGAAACTACAGTCAATTAAAAGTATTTTTTTCATTAAATATAGAATCAGTCCCTCAGTCATGCATAACTAGAGAAGTTCCACATGTTGGATCAGAATCTGATAGAGAGGATATATATAAACTGGTATAAAATCCACTAGGAAGGACAAGTCCAGGGGTGTTTCATCTGTTATAATTATATATAGGAGACTATTGTAAACCTGAGGATACAAAATACTCAACTGTATCTCTAATCATATCAATATTGAACTGATCAATCATTATCCACCATCAATCTATTTCTTTCCCATTTCTGTCTCTTTCTACCTTCTTTACTTTCTGAGAGGGGTACATCAACACCTTGTTGATAAACATGTCCACACTAGAATGCAAGCAGACTATCATAAAGACAGATGGTCTGAGTGTCATGAATATGCATGTCCTATAAGCAAAGACATTCATTCAACAAACATTTATTAAAGTGCCAACTATGTGTAGAACTCTGAGCTAATTGCTTAGAGGAATGACAAAATTTAAATTACAAGCAGCCTCTATCCTTATGGAGCTCAAAGGAGAATGCACTTGAAAAGATATGCCCCAGATGTACAAAGGTCAAATTGTAAATTCTTTGAAAAAAGAATCATCCCTCATTTATCTTAGAATTCCCCTTAGTTTAGCACAATGTTTTGAACATTTGGCATTGAAAATTGGGCTTGTGATTTCATTGATAGAGGGAATACCTAAATAAGAAAACTCCTTCTACCAATCTAAGCCTTCACAAATTATTATATTAACTAAAAGTTTAAATGAACTGGTCAGTGCCAATAGACCAATATATCAGAAATAAGATCTGAATCTAGGTCTTCTTGTTCAAGAAGAAATGTGTATCATATTTTTTAATTGTTGTCCAATTATTTCCGCCTGTTTAATTTATACCGTATCAACTCAGACAAGTCTTCCACATTTTTTGGTATTTCTCATTGATATTTTTGTATCCATTTATCATTTTTTTTGTTTAGCCACTCACTCACTGAAAGTCATCTGTTCTGGTTCCAATGTTTTTCTGCCACACAAATGACTCTATAAATATTGTGGTTTTTATGGGACATTTATTTCTGTCTTTGACTTCTTTGTGTCATATACTTAGCTACATTTTTAGCAAAATTCCAAATTACTTATCAGAATATTTGACCACTTTGCACATACACAAGCAATGAAAATGTGTTTCTCTCTTCCTTTGAGCATTATGACACATTCAATTTATTTAATCGAAGTAGATTAGTAAAGTATTTCCATTATCAATTTTTTAAACTAATCTGTGTAACATGCATATTAACTTCCCTTTTGAAGATTTGATGGAATTTGTTGGCAAATGTTTCCAAAGTAGTATCACCTGCTCTTTTGAAGTGGAGTTGTTAAAGAACTCATGGTCTCCTAATTAGATTATTTTATTCATTATTTTTAGGTACTCATACATTTTCTTTAAATTTCCATCTTTGTTATAATTTAATATATAGTGTGGTTTCTGTTCATTCTTTCTTCTTTGTGTAGTTTTTCTTTTTGGGGGGAGGGGGTTGGTGGAGCAAAACAATCAGGGTTAAATAACTTGTCCAGAGTCATATAACTATAAGAGTCAAATACCTGACACCATATTTGAGTGCAGATCATGAGATCCACATACAGATGGAGTTAGTGTTCTATCCACTGAGCTAACTGCACCTTTCTTCATATATTTTACCCTGCCCATTTTTAATTTCAGTTATATAATTTTCTTCTCTATTTCATCATGTAAGCTATCCAGTCAATCTTTAGTTTTGCTAATTCTTTCTAAATTTCTTTTTTTCTATTTCATCTATAATCTATAATTTTAAGCATTTTATTTTTTTTGGTTTTATTTTTGTGTTATTCTTACTTTTACTTTTTTAAATTTTATTTATTTAAGGCAATGGTATTAAGTGACTTTCCCAAGGTCACACAGATATTTATTAAATATCTGAGGTCACATTTGAACTCAGGTCCTCCTGAGTCCAGAGTCAGTGCTCTATCCACTGTGCCACCTAGCTGGCTCTGTTTTTGTGAGCCACACAGGTAGGGCAATGGATAGTTCTGGGTCTGGTCTCAAGAAGAGTTGAGTTCAAATCTAGCGTCAGACATTTATTAGCTATGTGACCTTGGATGAGCCTGTCTCAGCTAACTCAAGTGTAAGATAATGTAATACTAGAACATATTTCACAGGGTTATCGTGAAGATCAATAGAGATGATATTTCTAAAGCTCCTAGCATGACTCACACAAAGTAGGTGCTTAGTAAATACTTTTTCCCCTTTCCCCTTTGTAAAGTTTTTTTTTTATTTTCAAGTATTTCTTGCATACTCAGTTCATTAATCCCCTCCTTTTCTATTTTGTGTATATATATATATATATATATATATATATATATATATATATATACATATATTTTCAGTGATGCTTTTTTTTCTGATGACTAATTTAGTTCCATCCTCAAAATTATGGTACATTCTCATCATTTTTATTTTATTTTACATACATTAAGTGTCTATGATTTTTACTTTGACTCAATCATTATTATGTGGCAAATAAATCTCCATTTGGATTGGGGTCTTATATGTTTCTCATATAAATTACTTTTTATTTTATTAAATTATGCCCTATGATAGATATGTTCAGTAACCCTGTTCTAAAATACACAATCTATTTTTGTACCAGGTGGAACTGAGAATTACTTTTTTGTTCATAAGATTCCTTAAACTTTACAGTTATATCTTAACCATGAGTTTTTTCAATCTTATGTTTTCTGGGTTTTGTATACTTCTTCTAGGATTATCCAGTTTGTTGTAAAGCAAAAAGTCTCCTACAATTTCTGTTCATTTGTCTTTCATGAATTTAGATGATATTCTATGTGCTGTATATACATTTAGTATGGATATTATTTGATTGTCTGAGTTTTAAATTAGTTCTGCTAATGATATCTACTGGCATTAGTGAATATTTATGTTTGCTTTAACTCTAACAGTATTATAAATATCTATTGTAGTTTTTTAAATGATGTAGTAGAAAGTATATTTTGTTTCATTCATTTTCATTCTTTATTTGCCTTTATTTTTTTCCTGTGAACAGAAAGTTGCAGAAGTTTGTTTTCTTAGTTTTCTGCCATTCTTTTTTTGTTTTTGTGTATCATTTAATCCATTAATATAGAAAACTGATTTAGGGGTTTGAATTCTCCACCATCTATATCATTTGGAGATTTTTGTCAATTCCTATTTTTAAATCAGTGCTTTCCTCTTACAGTTTGTTTTGCTCGTACTGGACAGCTACCTACATGACTCAGTGGATAGAGAACAGGTCTTGGAGGCAAGAGGATGGGAGTTAAAATCCAGCCTCAGATAATTGACTCCTACAAGCTGTGTGACCTTGGGCAAGTCACATAATCCTGATTGCCTCACATCCAGGGCCATCTCCAGTAATCCTGAGTCATATCTAGTCACTGGACCCAGTGGTCACATTGCTCCCTCTCTAAAATCCAATTCACATGCTTGTTATGACACCACCTCCCCGATGACTGGTCTTCTTCAGAACTGAAGGACAAAACATTATTATTATTTGCTCATCCTACTTGATCACTATTATCTTCCCAAGATTCTCCCCCTTCCTATTTCTCTTTATTCGTCCTATTCAAAATTCCTTAAATATGTTTATATTATTTCTTCCCTTCTACTTTTCATAATCTCCCCTCTTTTACCTCTTATATTTACCCAAGGAAAAAACATTCTTTTCCCCAAAACCTCTCACCTTAAGTGACATTGTAGTTTTGTATTCTGTCAGGAAGTATTCTTTTACTTTGTGTGTATCATGTTACATTTTTCTTCTAGTTTATTCTAAGATAGGTTCTCCCACTCCTGCACTAAACTCTTTATTTGTTCCATTTTGTTGTTGTTCTTTATTTTCTCTTATCTTATATGAGGTATCATTTTATGACACATTACCTCATTTGTGCTATTGTGTTTTAGACATTTTCATATTCTCTGATCCCTTTGTATATTAAGTAATTTTCCTAATTTTTGGTGAAGTTTTTCATGTCTGACTCCTCTTAGAAATATCAATTCATGAAAGAATATATATATAAACATATATGCATAGACATATATAAATGCATATATATACATACACTTTATATGCTATTATGTATATATATATATTAGAGCATAGAACAATATACATACAAATATAGAGCATATGTCTACTAATAAATAGATCAGTGGGGAGCTAATTTAACAAATTACATTTCTATAAATTTTTAATTGCCCAAATCTATTACAAATAGTGAGTGAAGTAAAAATAGAAATACTTCACTTGTCTTCTTCTCAAAGAGTCTCCAAATTGCAACCACTCAGTAAACTCATAGCAAAAATCCAGAGCTTCTAGGGTGAAGAAAAAATAATAATTAAAATGAGGGGAAAAAGTGTTAAAAATATCAGTAAACTACAATTAGGATAACACAAGGCAGTGGTGAATGTAGTATTCAGAGGGAAAAAATTTTAGGATACCATTTTCCAAAAGATGATGGAAAAAGGCAGTCAAGAATTACCAGCCAGGCAAAACACAGTATAATCCCACAGGGTAAAAATAAAATGTTCAGAATAGAGAATTCTGAAATATTAATGATAAAAAGACCAGAGTTGAGTAGAATTAAAAATAAAGGAGACAAGAAAAACCTAGAAAGGTACATACAATACATATGAGGAATTAAATGGAATTAAATGATGATAAAGAGCTGGCATTCAAATAGGGGATGACACGTGTCCCAGCAAAATACTGTCTTCTAGAGTCAAAGGGGGATAAAATAAGACAAATCCTGAGCCTAGAGATGGTTTTGTTCTATATTACAAGTTTTAAGGGAGGAAGGAAAAGGGAGGAAAAAATTGATAAACAGAGGGTCTGTAGTGGAAGAGGCTTCCTCTATTTTGATGGTGTTAGGAGAAGAATGTAAGAGAAAAAAAAGATGAAAGAGAACTCATGGTCTTATAACAATCATGCGTAAGAAGAGTAAATAGCATGGAGGAAGGGGCAAAGGGAATGGGCATTGCAGGAAGTTCATGTTTATCTGAACCACATAATGGAAGGCTGAACAAATATAAATGATGTAGAAACTAAAAAGGGAACTAAACAGTGACAATTAAAGAGAAGAGAGAGGGTGAGATAGATGAGGGAGTATTCAGAAGCAAAACACTCTAAAGTTGGAGGGTGAAATGAGAGAAGAATTCAAAGTGGAGGTGGATCCAAGATCAAAGGGTGATAAGAAGCAAAGTGGTGAGTACTGTTTCAAAAAACTCCTCCAAACAGGATTAGAAAATACACCAGACTGAATCCTGATGGAGAAATTAAGAAGATTTTTTTTTAAAAAATGCACAATCAATTATCTAATCCAACTCAGAATAAGTAGATAGAGAAGCAGGAGATGGAGATAGTGGGATGGGTCAGGCCAGATCTAGCCCAGAGTAAGAGAACCCATATTCATTCTGGGACACTCATAATCAAAATTATTCCAACAATGACAACTATTAAGAGCAACTTTGTCACCCACTACCCAGTTCTGCATCACAAATCCAAGGCAGAGTCTGAAGGACCTGATCATTTCAGTGGTATTCTGAGATTGAAAGATCCTAAGTGATATACTAAGAAAAGAAGCAATTAAAAATCCATCATAATATGACTCATACTTCAAACTCAGAGCAGGGTCGCACTTTTAGCCTCTAACCCAGTCTAGGGCAAGAATCACTGACCAAAAGAAAACCTACACTTCTGTTACTTTGAACCAATAGACCTTTCCAGCTGTCAGTATAGGCAGTGCAATGTCTACTCTTGCAGAGACCCAAACCCATGTCAGAAATTTGCAGAGCTCTTATCAGAAGGGAAAGGTCAACAGACTTTACCCTTAATCATATCAATATACAAGTACTTAAAGATTGAAGATGCCAGATCCAAAGAGAAGAGGAGAGCAATACGATGGAAAACATGGTGGAAGGGAACAGAAGGTGAGGAGAAATTATCTCCTATAATTGGAGTACACAAATAGACATTGGAGTACAGAGGAGTGGCTGACATGACTCTCATTCTCATCTGAATTCGCAAAAGAAGGAAGAACACACACATGCAAACTCAATTGAGTATACAAATATATTTCATTCATAAGAGAAATTGGAGGAAAAGAAGAGAAGGGGAAAGGGATGAATTAGTCCTAAGGAAAGTTAAGGCTGTGTAAAAAGAATTATAATTCCTTTTGAATTGGCAAATGGAAATTTAAGGCAATGAATAAACAATTTATGGTATTTAACTGTAATGGAAAAGCATTTTGCTAAATTCTTATCAGCAAAATAACCAAACAGGATTCCAAATGATTAATGAGAAAAGGGGTTACCCACTTTCAACTCATTAAGTGATAATTCAAAGGAAAATAGGAGTAAAAATTTATGATCAAGGATGGGTTAAGAGAAAGAGAAGTAAGACTACAGAATGGAAAGATAACATCTTAAGTATAGAACATTATCATTAGACAATCTCCCATTTCACCACCTTTTTTTATAAAAGAGGACAGAGGCAAGAGGAACAAAAACACAAGAGAGCAAGATGAAAGCACATATATACTTAACAATCATAACTATCAACAAAAATGGGATAAACAAAAATGAAAGAGAATAGCAGAATGCACTAGGAAGCAAGAGATGAACAAGACATTGTTTTTAAGGGATATACTTGAAATGTATAAATTCGCATAGAGTGAAAAACAAGAAACTAGAACAGTATCTGTTATGCTTTGAGTGAATTCAAGGAAATGGAAACAAAAAGTTTACTTATTCCTCCGACATGCAACTCACCTTTACCAAAACTGTCTAATGAAAGAGAGATAATGGAAGATAGAAAAACAAAAAATGATATGTTTTTGTAAATCTCTCAAAGTTATTTTTAGTGAAATTTATAAAGTTTAAGAAAAAAAGATAAATTCCATACTCACAATCAAACATAGTTACATAGACCAGGTAAAGTGAAAGCTTTTAACAAAGCAAAATGATAGAAACTCAAGATATGTATCTTGAAGGATCATTTTCCCAAACTATTTGATCCAGTAGAGATAGCTAATAACTTTAATTATTTTAAGATGGTCCTTAACCCCCCAAACACATATTTCTCACAGAAAATTGTTAGGTCTTTAAAAAGAACGCTGCAAAAAAGATTTCAGTAGAGGCAGCTAGGTGGCATAGTGGATAAAGCACCGGCCCTGGAGTCAGGAGTACCTGGGTTCAAATCCGGTCTCAGACACTTAATAATTACCTAGCTGTGTGGTCTTGGGCAAGCCACTTAACCCCATTTGCCTTGCAAAAAAAAAAAAAACCTAAAAAAAATAAAAAAAAAGATGTCAATATAGAATATTACTTGTGAACTAATGGTCAAAAAACTACTAATTTTGCTCATTTAAGGGTGACCAAGAGCTTCAAATTAATTTATGCATTGTTCTAATAATATTTCATAATATTAGCCTAAAGAAAAAAGGTATATAGGAAAGACAGACAGTCATCAATATGCTTCCACATTATTATGTTCCCCAAGATATCTTTCTCTCCCACAATTCAAACACTTATCTGCTTTACCTCCTAATACCACATTTTCCATTCATATTCAGCATACAGTCAACCAAAAGTCCTGTTTTTCTTCCTCAAAAATATTCAGACATATAACTCCCTTATTCCTTCCAGTCTATGTGGAGGTATTATGTTAAGTGCTAGATATCCAGATACAAGTCCAAAAAAGAGTTCTTCCTCTCCAATAGCTTAAATTCTAATAAAGAAGAAAAGACATAAAAGGAAACTAAAAAATATGAGGTGAGGAAGAGAATGAATGGAGAATGATGAAGAATATGGTGGGAAATGATAGGATAGCTGGCCAGAGTAGAGACTATCTGAGGAGCACTCCATTTTCTGATCTGAGGCAAGAGACCTAAGGGCAGATGACTGAGGAGGTTTAAATTCCAGGATTGATACAGCTTTCTAGGATGAAGACATTTCTGAGACCTGATGAGAAATTGAGAGAGAGAGAGAGAGAGTCAGTCTCAAATCTCATTTTCAAGAGGAGAATCCTCAAAGTCTCTAGTGTGTAGTAATTTGGGTTTAGGGACATAATGAAAATACTGGCCCTTTCTCAAAGTCTCCCTTCAGGAACCTAAAAAGAAACTGAAATGTTGTAATAATGATAAACTTCATATTGTTTGATGTTATTGTTTGATTATAGTTTGAAGTCATATAATGATAAGACTCCAATATGAAATAGCTTAGGCTAAGTAGTCTTAATGCCCATAGAAAATGAATAAGACTTGAAGCTTTTTGATTAGATGAATTCTTGAAAACAAAACAAAAACCTTGAGTCATTCTCCTTCTCATGTTTTAATAATGGATCTTTCACCAGTTTGTAGTCTTGATAAAGAAATTCTCCTAACCCATGTTTTACCCCAAACCATAAGGAACCTTGAATTGTTTTCTATCACATCTGAACTGATTAGAAATTCTTCCTACTACATATAGCACCATTTATCAGTTCCCACTCAGGGAATATAATTTTGCCACTTGAGCCCTAGCTTTGAGTTTTTCACACATGGAGACAAATTTCTGTCTGTTTATGTTGCCATACAGTTTATATGCATATGCTTTGTTTGCCTACTTCCTGGGGCAACTAGATGACACAGTGGGAAAAAATGTTAGCCCTGAAGTCAGGATGAGCTGAATTCAAATCCTGTCTCAGACATTTGCTAGTTGTGGGAACTTGGACAGTCACTTAATCCTGATTGCCTCACAACTGGAGATATCTCCAGTCATCTTGATTCATATCTGGACCCAGATGACTCTGGAGGAGAAAGTGAGACACAGCACCCCCTTCACTCAAATCTAATTCATGTGATTGTCATGGCATCACTTCCCTGATGTCATGATCTTCTTTAAGAATGAATTGTGGGGGGGGAGGCGGCTAGGTGGCATTGTAGATAAAGCACTGGCCTTGGAGTCAGGAGGACATGAGTTCAAATCCGGTCTCAGACACTTAATAATTGCCTAGCTGTGTAGCCTTGGGCAAGCCACTTAACCCCATTTGCCTTGCAAAAACCTAAAAAAAAAAAATGAATGAATTGTGGGGCAGCTAGGTGGAGTAGTACATAGAGCACCGGACCTGGAGTCAGCAGTACCTGAGTTCAAATTTAGTCTCATACACTAAATTAATTACCTAGCTGTGTGGCCTTGGGCAAGTCACCTAACCCCATTGCTTTAAATAAAAAGTAAAATTTAAAAAGTATGAATGACAAACATCTTCACTTGCTATGATACATAACAATAAATTTCATTGTATCATTTCTCTGAATACTAATTTTCTAGAAATACCAAACCCAGGTTTTGCTTTAACTGCCTTGAGAAACCAAAATGAAGCAAATGTCAATTTTTGTCTTTCAAAGTAAGAAGACCTTTCTGTCTCCTCTATAAATTTTCTCATCAATAATCATCAATCTCCATCAATGGGGTTAATCTCTTGCAGTTGACCCTTTGATCTTCATGTTACACTAGCTATCCCTCCAACCTTTTAGTCACTAAAAATGTATAAACTTGCTTCCCATGTTCCCATATAAATAATTGGTTCAAAAATTTAATAGGATAGAACTAAGGAGAAAATATTGAGACATGACAAGACTACTCTCCATGTTAATGTTGATTCATTAATCCACATTCTTTATACATGAACATAGACCTAACTATGAATATATTTCAAAGAGTTTGCAATCTGGGCAGCTAGGTGACACAGTGGATAGAGCACTTGCCCTGGAGTCTGGAGAACCTCAGTTCAAATCCGACCTCAGACACTTAATAATTACCTAGCTGTGTGGCCTTGGGCAAGTCACTTAACCCCACTACTTTGCAAAAAACAAAGAGCTTGCAATCTAGTAAAGTATAAGATATACTAAGTGTATAAGAAACAACAACAGTAATAATACCTTCCACTTACATATTATTTTAGGGTTTTCTATATACACATAAACTCATTTGATCTTCATTACAAATACAAATATCCTGTTTGGCATTCAAAGCACTTCCTAACCTAGCCCCTTCTAATCTTTCCAGTTTTCTTACACTTTTTTTTTCCCTAACACAAATTTTTCAACCCACTAATCCTGTTGCAAGAACAAGACATTATCTCTTGACTCTGGGTATTTTTCTGTGGCTGACCCTCATGACCAAAATGGTCATCCTCTTCAATTCCATGTAGTTGTCTCTCTGATTTCCTTTAAGTCTCAACTAATATCCAGTCTTTTACTGGAAACCTTTCTCAATACTTCTTAGTTCCTATTATTTCTTAGTTTCTAATTATTTCCTAATTAGCTTGTGTATAATTCTTTTGTTTACATTTATTTTCATGCTATCTCTCTTATTAGATTACATACTCCTTGTAAGACAGAGATATGCAATTGGAGAAAAAATAAAATATTATTTTAAAAAATGCAGATCAATGACAATTCATTAAGCTTACCTTACTAAAATCTACAATGTACCACACATGGTACCACATGTTTGTTGACAGTCAACAAGGAAACGTTCTTATCTTCAAGACCTTGTAAAAACATACAGAGATACAAAATAGAAAGAAATTAAACTCAAAATACTTTTGGAAAAGTAATCAATGATTAAAAGAACAGAAAAAATCTCATATAGGAAATGATAAGATCTGGAAAGCAATGGTTAGACCAGAGCTTTAGAAACATTTTGAAAGCTATGTGGAAAAGGGTTAAAGAGAGTAGAGTCTTGAGTCTATGAATTAATCCATAGCCTATTGAAATAATATAAACCTAATCAAATAAGGGACTGAAGTAGGGAATACCATGAGGGTTGATGATACCACCAAAGGGAGAGTGAATTAGAGAGAAGAGAATAGAGTTCAGGATCGATGTTTGTCCATCTAGTGGATTGAAACCAGTTGGATCCTGTCCAGAGCAAATGGTGGATTTTTCAGTATTTTCCTAGAAATCAGCAAATACCACAGATCAGGGTTTAATTATTGTTCTATTGAATAAGTAGACTAAAGAAAGTTAGGGGAAAATTGTTAATTATATAGATTAAACTTTAAAATGTGAGTATATTTTTTTCCTCCCAGAGAGCTATTCTGTTTTACATTTACTAGTATACACCTGAGGGATATCCAGGGTTAAGAAGTGTTTTATATTTTATGATCTAAAAAGAGATCAAGAAAGATCAGTCAGTTGGGGCGGCTAGGTGGCTAGGTGGCGCAGTGGATAGAGTACCAGCCTTGGAGTCAGGAATACCTGGGTTCAAATCTGACCTCAGACACTTAATAATTACCTAGCTGTGTGGCCTTGGGCAAGCCACTTAACCCCATTTGCCTTGCAAAAACCTAAAAAAAAAAAATAAGATCAGTCAGAAAGATAGAAGTAGTCCTCAGAAGGAAGGACTTATTAAGTATCTATGCAAATGCTTCACAAATATTCTTGTTATTAATGCTGCTGTTTGTTCTGCATTCTCAAAGAGGATCAATAACATCAGGAGTATGATATCTTGACTTGCAAGGGAATTCCATTTAAGTGAGGCAGAGCTGGACAAAAGGCATCAGTCACATTCTCTATCAGATGACTATCAGAGTCATCAGAGTCCAGTAGTAAGACATAGATCTATAGGTAAAGTTGACTAGCTATGACACCAGATGCTAGGGAAGACCATGACTTTTTTTTAATTCTTTAAACATTTTATTAATTTTTGCCAACCTCATACAATGGTAGTTTTTATGACTCACCTTTTACAAAGTTTTGAGTTTTACAATTTTTCTCCTTCCTTCCCTTTTCCTCCCTGCTCCACATGACAGAAAACAATCTGATACAAGCACTATGGTTATAATCATTCTAAGCATAGATATATTGAACATGTTATGAGAGAAGAATCAGAAGCAAATGAAAGACAGAAAATATTAGAGAGAAAAAAAGAGATAATACATAAGACAACTTTTTTTTTTTTTGCAAGGCAGTGGGGTTAAGTGGCTTGCCCAAGGCCACACAGCTAGGTAATTATTAAGTGTCTGAGGCTGGATTTGAACAGTTTTGACTCCAGGGCCAGTATCCACTGTGCCACCTAACCACCCCTACAAGACAACTTTTAAAATTGAAAATTATAAGCTTTGGTCTTCATTCAAACTCCTCAATTGCTTCCCTGGATATCTATACTATTTTCCATCACAAGTCTTTTAAAATTGTCTTTGATTATTGCACTTCTGAAATGAGAAAGTCCAGATCATGGTTGATCATGACTCCATTGTGTTGTTAATGTGTGTAATGCTCTTCTGGTTCTGCTCATCTTACTCAGCATCAATTCATGCAAGTCGTTCCAGACTTCTCTGAAATCCTGTCCCTCATAATTGGGCACAATTCCAAATTGCTCTCCAGAAAGGTTGGATCATTTCACAGCTCCACCAACAATGCATCATTGACCCACTTTTCCCACATCCTCTCCAATATTAATCATTTTCCTTTCCAAACACATTGGTCAATCTGAGAGGTGTGAAGTGGTACCTCAGAGATGTTTTAATTTGCATTTCTCTAATCACTAATGATTCAGAGCAATTTTTCATATGACTATAGTTTTGATTTATCCATCTAATAATTGCCTGTCCATATCTTTTGATCATAAATGGAGAATAACTTGTTTTTTTAATAAATTTGACTCAGTTGTCCATATATTTTAGAAATGAGTCCTTTGTCAGAAATACTAGCTGTAAAAATTGTTTCTCAACCTACTACATTCCTTTAATCTTGGTTGCAGTGGTTTTGTTTGTACAAAAAATGTTTTAATTTAATATAATCTAAATTATACAGTATGTATTCTATAAAGTTCTCTATTTCTTCATTGATCATAAATTGCTCCCCTTTCCATAGATCTGACAGATATACTATTGGTTTATTGGTACTAATTGGTTTATAATATTACCTTTGGTGGCTAAATCCTGCACCCATTTTGACCTTATCTTGTGAGATGTTGGTCTATGTTTAATTTCTGCCATTCTATCTTTCAGTTTTCCCAGCAGTTATTATTGAAGAGTGAGTGTTTAATCTAGAAACTGGAAGCTTTGGGATTATCAAACAGGTTACTATGGTAATTTACTGCTGTCTCTTTTGTATCCAAAACATCCCACTGATCCACCACTTTATTTCTTAGCCAGTACCAAACAGTTTTGATGAATGATGCTTTATAATATAATTTAAGATCTGGTATGGCTAGGCCATCTTCCTTTGCATTTTTTCAATAATTCCCTGAACATTCTTGACCATTCGTTCCTCCATGTGAATTTAGTTACTCTTTTTTCTGGCTCCCAAAGTAATTTTTTGGAAGCTTGATTGGTATTGCACTAAAAAAAATCATTTAATTTAGGTAGAACTGTCATTTTTATTATATTCACTCAACCTACCCATGAGCAACTGACGTTTTCCCAGGTATTTAGATATGATTTTATTTGTGCAAAAAAATGTTTATAATTGTTTTCAAAAAGTTTCTGAGTCTGTCTTCACAGGTAGACTCCCAAATATTTTATGTTGTCTGATTATATTTTAAATGGAATTTCTCTTTCTATCTTTTGCTGCTGTATCTTGTTAGTAATATATAGAAATGCTAAATATTTATGTCAGTTTATTTTATATCTCACAACTTTGTTAAAGCTGCTAATTGTTTCCAGTAGTTTTTTTTAGATGATTTTCTAGGGTTCTCTAGGTATACCACTATATCATCAGCAAAGAGTGAGAGTTTTATTTCTTCATTACTGATCATTATTCCTTCAATTTCTTTTTCTTGTCTTATTGCTGAAGCTAACATTTCTAGTCCAATATTGAATATAGGTGGTGATAACGGGCATCTTTGTTTCACTGCTGATCTTATTGGGACTGCTTCTTGTTTATTCTCATTACATATAATGCTTATTGGTGGTTTTCAGATTGATACTGCTTTTCATTTTAAAGAACATTCCATTTATTCCCATATTCTCTAGTATTTTTAGTAGGGTGTTGTATTTTGTCAAAAGTGTTTTCAGCATCTTATTGAGATAATCATATGATTCTGTTAGGCTTGTTATTGCATGGTCAATTATATTTTTAGTTTTCCTAATATTGAATCAGTCTTGCATTCCTAGTTGATCATAGTGAATTATTCTAGCGATAGTTTGCTGTAATCACTTTGCTAATGCTTTATTTAAAATTTTTTCATCTATATTCATTAGTGAAATTGGTCTATAATTTTTCTTCTCTATTTTGACTCTTCCTTTTTAGGTATCAGCAACATGTTGGTGTCATAGCAGGAATTTCACAGAATTCCTTCATAACCTAATTTTTCAAATAGTTTGTATAGAATTGGAGCCAATTGTTCCTTGAATGTTTCATAGAATTCAGAGATTTTTTTTCTTAGGGAGCTCATTGATGGTTTTTTGAATTTCTTTATTTGAGACAGGACTTTTTAAATATTTAATTTCCTCTTCTTTTAACCTGGGTAATTTATATTTATGTAAATATTCATCCATTTCACTTAGATTATCACATTTTTAAATACAATTGGGCAAAATAGTTCCAAATTATTGCTTTAATTTCCTTCTCATTGGTGGTGAGTTCACCTTTTTCATTTTTGATACTGGTAATTTGGTATTTTTCTATTTTTTAAATCAAATTAACCAAAGGTTAATCTATTTTTTTTCATAAAACCATCTCTTGGTTTTATTTATTAGTTCAAAAGTTTTCTTGCTTTCAATTTTATTAATTAATTTCATCTTTAATTTTCAGAATAATTTGGTTTTAAATTGAGGATTTTTAATTTGTTCTTTAACTTTTTAAATGGTATACACAGTTCTTTGATCTCCTTTTTCTCTATTTTATTCATGTAAGCATTTAAAGATATAATGTATCCCCTAATATATGCTTTGGCTGCATCCCATAAGTTTTGGTATGTTTTCTCATCCTTGTCATTGTCTTGAATTAAATCATTAATTCTTTCTATGAATTGTTATTTGAACCACTGATTCTTTAAAATCAGGTTATTTTGTTTCCAATAGGTTTTTTTTTCTCCATGACCATTTATTGTAGATGATTTTTATTGCATCTTGGTCTGAGAAGGATACAATTAATATTTCTGCCTTTCTGCATTTGATTATGGGTTATTATGCCCTAATACATGGCCAGTTTGTGTAGGTCCCATATACAGCAGAAAAAAAAAGGTATATTCCCTTCTATTCCAATTCAATTGTCTCTAGAGGTCTATCATATCTAAGTTTTCTGATGTTCTGTTCACCTCCTTAACTAATTTGATGTATATTTTTCTTTAGATTTATCTAATTCTGAGAGAGGGAGGTTGAGGTGCATACATATTTACTGTTGAAATAATTTCATTGTCCTTGGTACCTTTTTAGGAGACTATAGTTTCTTTCCTCATCTCTTTTAATGAGATCTGTTTTTACAACTTCTTTGTCTGAGATAAGCATTGCCATCCCTACCTTTTTTTCAATTCAACTGAAGCATAATATATTCTGCTCCAGCCTTTTACCTCTATTCTATATGTATCTCTCTGCTTCAAATGTTTTTTCTTGTAAGTAGCATATTGTACTTAGGATTAGGAATCTTAGTATTTTAAGATTCTGGTTTCTAATCCACTTGGCTATCCACTTTATTTTGGGGGGAAATTTCATCCCATTCATATTCACAGTTATAATTACTAATTCTTTATTGCCCTCCATGTTATTTTTGCTTGTTTTCACTTTTTTTCCTAGTAGAATGGGTGCTCTGGGCAACCCCACTGGAGCTGGAGCTCTCTCTGTCATAGAGCTGGAGCTCTTCCAGGTCACCCACCTGGCTCACCACCAAGGCTTCCATTCCCATCTCTGCTCAAGTAAGTTCCCATCCTTACCCTGCTACTGGTGCTCTGGGCCTCTCTACCCTGGGCTCATCCATGTTGCCCTCTCTCCATCATCCCCCTCCTCCCTATGGAAGAGCTTTCTGTAAGATGTTCCCCTTTCCTCTTTTGTGCTTTCTTCCAATCCAAAATCTGTTAAGAGGTTTGGTTCATGTAGGTTCTGAGGGAAAGCCTGGAGAGCTTAAAACATTGCCTAGTTTCTCTCTTCTATTTTGGCCAGAAGTCAGACTGTGATCTTTTTAAGCTGAAGACTTTCCCACATCTCAGTTTTTCTAAGGCAATGTTCAATCAATAATTAAAGACTAGGTAAAAATTAAGGCAAAATATGGCCTAGTTTTCCTTCACTAAAATGTTAGTCTGGGAGGGGAAGATTCTCAGGGTTTCTGGGTAGAACAGAAAATTTTTTTATTTATACTCACTCTGAATCATCAAAAACCAAAATAATAATCAGGTGAGGCTACAAATGTTATTTCATTTGATCCTCATAATCACCTTTGATTGGTATGCACATTTATTATCCCCATTTTACAAATGAAGAAATCAAGTCAGGCAGAGAAGTTTAAGTAACTTGCCCAGAGTCAAACATTCAGTTAAGTGTCAAACGTCAAATTCAAACTCAGATTTTCTGGACTCTTGGACCACAGCTTAAGTCACTGTATCACCTAACTGCCAAGTTGTTTCAGGAAAATTCAGAACAGAGAGGGAATACAAGAAGAGGGAATGTTTAAGATGTAAAATGCTGCAAGACATCAAAAAGAAATAAGGGCTAGTAAAAGACCATAGAAATGGCAATCTAGAAAACAGAAAAGCAGTTTCAGGAGAAAGATGAGATCAGAAACCATTTTGCAAGGACTGAGAAATAGATAAGAAGAGGGAAGGCAATAGAAATAAATGGAATAGAGAAATCTGGATCTAAAACTGGAGGAAACCTCAGAGTTCACCTAATTCAGCACATTCATTTACACAGATGAGGAAATTTAGGTAAGAGAAGGTTGGATAACTTTCTCAAGATTATAAAGACAATGAGTGTCAGAGGTGAGATTTGAACCCAGATCCTCTCCAGAATAAGAGCCCTTTCCACTATATCTGTTTTGGATCTATTAAGGGAATCAGAAATGAATCAGAGATAGCAAGAGATTAAGGATTAAATAAAGAGGAGCAAATCATGGGGACAACTGTATGAATTGAGATGATAAAATGTGGTTGTTGTTGTTATTTTTGTCCTTCATTCTCAAGGAAGACCATAACATCAGGGAGGTGATACCATGGAATGCACATGAATTTGATTTGAATGGGGAGGATGCTGAAATATAAAGGTACCACTAGAGGAAAGGTAACATTTTCCTCAGACACCTGAGAAAAGGGAAAATGGGGTAGGATGTCAAGGAGTCTTCACATGTAGGGAAGGGGAGAAGAGGCTGCTTACTTCAGGAAGCAAAGTCTTCAGCTGAAGGGATATGGACAGAATGGCTGAACTTTTAAAAAAATTATTGAAGATATATAAATTGTAATTATTTTATTATCCAGAATATTTTTGTTTCTAGACACTAATTTAAAATACTTTCTACTCTCTTGAATTAAAAAAGGGAAAAAATTAAAGAATAATTTATGGGAAAGATGAGGAATTACAGTTTTCTGTTTCGATGGCAACTTTGTAGCATGCAAAATAAAGCTGTATACTTTGTCTAATTTTAGACAGAGAGAATGGAGCAAGCATATCAAAGTAAACCACCAAAATAGTAAGCATAAACAGATTAAAACAACCATTAATTTAATACTGGCAGTCTTCTCTATGTATTTCCCAGAAAATATAATCCAAATATTTAACATGTTCACCAGCCTAGAGAGACTGAAGTATGTGCTGTGCTCTGGCTTCTGAATACTAGATAATAAAAAAAACACAACTTTAAAATGATTTTCAGGAAATACAAGGAAATTATTCCAAAGTCCTCAAACTTGCTCTGATGTATCAGGAGCCAACCAGTTTCGAATTTCAATTAGAAATGTTGGGTTTTTTTTTTAATTTCAGCAGCTATTATGATACTAAACATTATGAGGCCAATTAGGGAGGAGATAAAAAAACATTACTTTTGTACATGCAGGAATGATTTAATTTGCTATTTTTTCCTTGAGGAATGTGAAATTCTGCAATGACCCTTTGATGTCTGAGAACTGACCTATTAAATAAGTTGCTCTGAAGTTGGGGCGTCATGGGCCCTGTCATGTAGATCTTTGCATGTACTCACAATGCAAATTCAGCTCGATGGGTAAAACTGGCATAGAAGGTCCTCACAGAAATCTTGGTTAGCCTCATGTCCTTATTGCCAGATATGATCTCTATTTCTCATCTCTGCCCAATAAAAATTTCTAGGGGAAGTTGTATAGAAAACATGAACACATTTTTTTTAAAGAGCACATTTCTTTTGTTAAAAAACATAAAACATAAAGGAAAGATAACAAATTCTTTTGTATTTTAGGAAATTAAAAGTAATTTGTTCAACTATATATATTCATATGCATAATCATTTTCCATGATGAGAACACCAACACTAACATGAATAACTTTGCATTTGCCATTTCTCCTTCTAAAGAGATCACTAGTCCATCTTCCTAAGTAAGCATTCAGCTACTTACCTAAAGATTTCATGGAGTTCACTGAGAAATCTATTGCCTTGAATTTTTGTTATGTTCCCCACCCACCATTTCCTCTCATAATAAATGGTCTCTAATGAATTGGTCATTCCTGATCCTCTGTAGACAACTTCATTATTAGGTAAGTATATCAATATTATTCTTTTAATTGTGTACTGAGCAATTGTAAATTTCTGTCTTCACTCTGTTGGACCAGCACTCCAAGGTGCAGAAAATCTTGAATATAGCCATAGAAATTAATGTTTCTTACCTAGACTTTCAGCTCACTCAATTATTATCAGTATTGTGTAGATCCAAATAAATAATAGTTGATGATAAGTCAAAGTAGGGATTCAGGGTAAACTTAAACCTAAGAAAATTTGTTGTATAAAACTCAAATCCTAGTTGATAGTTTTGGTCTTAAAAATGAATGAAACAAATGAATTAATTAATGATTTTTGAATTGTGAATTAATAACTGAGCAAGTAAACAGAAATGTAAAAACAGGCCCTACTCTCAAGAAATTCACATTCTAATGGGAGAGATAGTAAATATGGAAATTTCAACTTACAATCATATAGAAAGGTCCCGGGGTGCAGAGTAAGGTAAATGGTAATGCTTCTTAATGACACTAAAATTGATAAAGTCCCTCTTCCTCCTCCTCCTCCTCTCCTCTCCTCTGATGTTGTGCCATTCGAGGGTGCCAAGGACTTTTGTGGCAAGTATTTTCTCTTCTGAGTTTTCAAGAACTGTAGCTCCCCGTAGGAGCCTTGTGGAGCTTTATTTCCACAAATTACTTCCCAGGATAATGGCTGAGGGGAAAGTAAATTGCTCTTCTCTAGGCTTTTGGGTTCAAGTTCCTAGGCTGTCTCTGTCTAGGTCTAAGGGGAAATGGTAATCAATAGGGTGGTGCTAAATGATGATTTGACTTGACTGGCAAATGCTGCCTCCTGTCTCCTCCTGAGAATGCCTCACTGTTCTAGCTAGTCTGACTTCCTGCCCTGTGTATGATAGTTGGCACTTGATAAGGATGTCTAATGAACACAAATTGGACTCCAGTTCATTGATATAGACATTTATTTGAACATAGAGGAAAACTAGTCTAAATGAAAATCTAAAAGCATAGTCTTTTTGTGTGTGTGTGTGTGTTTGTGTGTGTGTTTGCTGTTAAAGATATGTATGATAAAGGTAAAGAGCATGAACTAAGAGAGTAAAGAAAAATTAGCTTCATTATTTTTTGTGTTTATTTGGATTCATTTACATAGCAAGCCAGAAATGATCTTGAGAGTTAGATGGATTTTATATCCCAGCTTCCATGCAGCTCTCAGGAAGTATTTTGGATTTTGGGGGTCTTGTTGGTAAAGTCTTCTAAAAAATGATTTTGGGAACACAAAATCCACACAAATGGTGAAATGAGTTTTTAAGGATTTCTTTGATTTTTAAAATTTTGGGTTTTTTAAATCAAAAAGCAATTGTTTTTCCTTCTTCCTATTTCCCCTACCCCATTAGAAAGAAATTCAAATCCCTTAAAAATATTTATATTCAAGCAAAACAAATTCCCATATTGATGATGTCCAAGAATGTGGTTTTTTTTTCTGCCTCTAGCTTCTATCAGCTAGCAATAAATGGGCAGCATTTTCATCACTTCTCCTCTGGAATTATGGTTTATAATCACATTGATCAGAGTTCTTAATACTTTCTAAGTTATTTATAAGTTTGTTGTTCTAATAGAAATTGTTCTCCTGGTTCTTCTCAGTTAAATTGACATCGATTTATAGAAGTCTTCATAAGTTTCTCTAAAACCATTTTTTTGTCATTTTTTACAATACAAAATTATTTTATTACATTTATATACAACAATTTCCTCAGGCATTTCCTTCTTGATAAGTATTCCTTAGTTCTTTGTACTTATAAACAGAATTGAGATAGATAGATATATGTATGTGTGTGTGTATTTCTAAATGTAGAAATTTTACACTCTTTATCTGATTTCTTTTGAGCATAGGCTTGATTATGATATATCTTTGGGCCAAAAATCATGAAGGATTGCTAACCCTAATCAGATACTTATTTAGCCTCAAGACATAGGAACTTAAAAGCCTTGGAGCAGACTGCCCAGTTTTACTCTGACATTCTCTTAGCTGACTCTAGTGATTTATAGACTCTGAGTAAAGTTAAAGTATTGTGTAACCATGCTTACCAGGAAGAAAAAATGTTAGTCACTACAGTTTAGTGAACTTGTGATCAGCAGGGACCACAAAAGCAGTGACATGCCAGGCAACAATTACAAAACCAGCAGAGTTGGCCACACAAAAGAAGAATGACATGGTGCCCAAAAGAGAGCAACATGATTACAACACCCTAATATATAAACAGTCCTTTTCTATCTGAAATGTGAGTTATCTTGCCATGAGTGTACTCTGGATATAGATCTCATCTATTTGTGATCTTGACCATATAAGTTCTTGACACATGTCTCTTCTCAGGTATTCTGCCACAGGTTCATTTAATATAATGTTCTCCTTGCATGATCTCTAGTTATACATGACTTCTCTGTGTGTATATATGTATGCATTCCTTTCCCAGAATTATATGCAATAACTTGTAAAAGATTATATCCCATGCATTCATGTTGTTGAGAGGTTTTTCTTGTCAATTTTATTGCAAATTTAGTTTAATTAAATGCCTTTTCTATGAATGAATGTGTTCTCTGACTGGCTAACAAAAGCAGACATCCCCATGGTGGGGGGGGGGGGGCTCTTGAACTATGATTTTAAATGAATGTTAACTTGGAGACAAATTTTTACTTGGGACAAGTTGACTGGGATCAATGTGTAAGAGGAAGTACCAAGGGATCTGAATGAAGAATCAAAAGATATGAAGAGCAGAAGTTGGAAAATTACAGTTTATAAGCCAAATCCAACTCACTACATGTTTTTTGTATGGCCCATGAGCTAAAATTGGATCATATACTTTTATATATTATAGATGTTTCATTTAAAATATAAGAAATATTATCTTATGGATACAATTTTATATATTATAGAACTTTATTTTAAAATATAAAAAATATTATCTTGTGGATTGTAGAAAAATGGTAGCAAGTAAATTCAGCCAACAACCCCTGATCAGAAGCTCAGTAACAAAGTAGCTCTATCTTATCTCCTAACCCGTGGACACTCCTACTAGGCTATAGATTCTTTGAAACTTACTCCATTGTAGCATCAAATTTATATTTGTGCCTTAAGCTCCTAGATCCACAGACAGTATTTATATAGTTAAATGACTCCAAAATTTTCATGGCCATCTTAAATATCTAATCAGTTACCCCTCACAGAAAAATAATCTTTAGCATTCCCTTGGATTCCAGTCACTAAAGACTATCTATCTCTGGATCTGACACATTCACATTTCTATTTATACTGGAAGTGCTTTGTCCTTCAGGAATATTTGTCAATTTTAAATTGTACTTTGGTAATCTATTAATGACTTTTCATAGGAGGATTTCAGCATGAGGGAAATGCATCTTCCCAATAAAGCAAGGGGGCCTGCTTTGTTTTTATCACAATGTTTTCTGAACAGCACTGACCCAAAAACCTTCTCCACATGGACCACATCTAAAATCTTCACTATGGCATTTCACAAGGAAATGGCACCCTTGAAACACATAGGTGTGCGGGGACACACGTAGAAACACAAGTGAGTACACTCCCAAACAAAACAGTGTTTTTAATCGCCAAGGGCACTTTGGCACAATGTGAAGTGGTGGTTGTCAACATAAACAGATGGTCAAAGAAATGGGCAAACACTCCCAGTGAACTAGTTCCATAAATGAAGTTGTTGATTTCATTCTAAATGCCATACTTACTTAACCAGCTTTCAGACAAGATGATACATGTAGCCAGTTGGAATCAATTCCCTGCCAGGCTCTGTGTTTTTATGACAAAATTAAAAGTCCACAGATGGAAAAACTCAAAGCTAATTCTTGCAGAGTTTGTTTAGTTAGAAGGAAAAAAAGAATACCATATTGCTTCAAATTAAAGCCATGCCTATAAAATGAAGGGTTTTTAATTGGGGATGAAAAGGATAGGAAACAGCTTCAGGGAAAGCATATCTGTTTTTGGAAAAAGTGCCGTCCTTTATTTATTTAATTTATATCACAACTTTTCACTAAAGATGTCGAGGATTCTCAGAGCTCCCCTCAGGTCCTGTTCTTAGTTTCCAAATACCTTGGAGTCCTTTCTTGTATCCACTATTCTGAATGACATCATGTTTTATCAGTAACTTCAATAACAATCTAGAGTATATTAGCCATTAAAAATAATCCAGACTTCCAATCCTGGGTTTCACCTACCATTCAGTCTTAGAAAACAATAATCACACACGATTCACTGAGGAAGGGGAAAGGAAATATGAAAAAGTCAAATGAATTGATATCCTGTTTATTGGGAAAGCTTTCAAAAGCTGTTAGCACAAGCAGATTGAACCCTTGAGGAGTAAGTCATAAAGGAATCCCTATAGAGTTTGTTGAAGGAACACAGTTCTCTTCCATAAGATAGATCTTTAATGTTGATTTCATTTTAAGTGACATACACACCTTTGCTTATTCTGACAGAAAAATAAAAAGGCAATGCAGAATAAAGTAAAGTCAACAAGTAGTTTTTTGTGCTCTTATAAGTCTATCACTGTTCTGATTACTGGAATTATAAGACAAAGTAATAACAATACTGGGCCTCAAAAAACTCATATTTTAATGGAGTAAGCAATATTTAAACAGCTGACTTGTACAGAGTAAATTTCAGAAATGACACAGTGTTTAAGGGACTCTAGGAGAGGTCTCTTGCAAAAGGCAGGATTTTGGCTAAGACTTGAAGAAAACCCATCAATCCAGAAGGGAAAAAAGGGGCTGGGATCATTCTGGCAAATGAAAAGGCACAGAGGAAGAATATGGGGTATCATGATTAAGAAATTGGAAAAAAGGCTGTTATCACTGAATTATAGAGAATATGAAAGGGGATAAGACATAAGAAGACTGGAAAGGCAAGAAGAGACTAGGATACAAGGACCTTTTAAGTCAAAAGACAAAATAAGATATTTGATCCTTGAGGTGATGAGGAGACCAGTGAGGGGTTACTTCATTAGACCTATGCTTAAATATCACTCTGGTAGCTAGCTTAGTGGAGGATGAGTTATTTTAGGGAAGAATTTGAGGCAGAGAGCAACCAGAAAGGTATTGCAATAGCCCAGGAATGAGATGATGAGAACCTGTAACAAGTTGGTGGCATTATCGGAGAAGGAAACCATTGCGAGTGGCTGTAAAGTTAGCATCAGCAGGACTTGACAGAATGGATACGGAGTAGTGAGGGAGGAACTAAGGATGATGCTTAGATTTAGAACTTGAATAATTGGGAGGATGATGGGACCCTTAACAGTACAAGAAATGAAAGGAAGGGGGGAGTTTCAGAAGAAAAGGTAGGTAATGAATTCAGTTTGGAACACGTTGAGTTTGAAGTTTCTATGGAACATCTAGTTCAAAATGCCAAAAAGGCAGTTAGAAATATGAGACTAGAGATCAGAAAAGATGATAGGATTGGATATATAGAGATCTTAGAATCATCTGTTGGGAGATGATCATTTAATTCATGGGATCATTCAGGGAAGTAGTATAGAAGGAGAAGAGAAACTCATGATTAGCAATACTTATCTAAATAAGATCTTAAAAAGGAGATTGAGAAGGAATAGTCAGACAAGCAGGATAGTGCAAGGTCACAAAAACCTAAAAAGAAGAGAAAATCAAAGAACAGATCATGATCAACAGTTTCAAAGGCTGCTGGAAGGTCAAGAAGGAGAAGTAATGAGGAAAGGATATTGGTTTTGTTAATCTAGAGATCTCTGATAACTTCATATAGAGTAATTTCAGTTAAATAAGCACATCAGAAGTCAAAGTACATTGTTTAGAAGAGAATTTAAAAAGAGAAAGTAGTCAATGATTTTAGACAGTTTCTCAAGAAGTTTAGTCATGAATGGGAGAGGTATAAGATAATAAATGCTGGTGATAGATGGACCAAATGAGGTTATTTTGGTGATTTGGAAGACATAGGTGACTCATAGGTACCAGGGGAGCAGGCAATAAATAAGTGGTGATTGAAGATGAGAGAAAGTGGGAGTAACAAAGGGGAGAATCAGGAGAGCTGGAATCTTAAATGTGCATCCAGGATAATCAGCCTTGTCAAGGAGAAGGGTCACCTGAGACTGAAAGGAAGGCAGAGAGGTGGGAAAACTCATCTGACTGATTTGAGATGAATAGAAAGGAGAAGAGGGAGCTCTAAGAAAATAGTCTCAGTTTCTTTTTTAGTAAAGTGTAAGGAAAAATTATTAGCTGAATGAAGGGAATGAGGAATATCTTTTTTTAGAGTTTTTTTTTTTTGCAAGGCAATGGGGTTAAGTGGCTTGCCCAAGGCCACACAGCTAGGTAATTATTAAGTGTCTGAGGCCGGATTTGAACCCAGGTGCTCCTGACTCCAAGGCCGGTGCTTTATCCACTACGCCACCTAGCTGCCCAGGAATGAGGAATATCTTAGTAGGTCTGATGAAGACTGAAAAAGGTTTGTAAAAGCTGCTATATGGAATGAAAGAGTGAATCAATTAAGGAGGTGAAAAATGATTGCTTTGCTACCATGAGGGTCCAATTGAACTTATGTAACAAAAATTTGTAATTGGATTAATACTGTCAAAAATGCCATTTACTCCTAGAACTTCATTTTTATATAACTAGAGATGATGATGTTTGTCCTTTGTTCTTTTTTTAGGTTTTTGCAAGACAAATGGGGTTAAGTGGCCTGCCCAAGGCCACACAGTTAGGTAATTATTAAGTATCTGAACCCAAATCTGAACCCAGGTACTCCTGACTCCAGGGCTGGTGCTTTATCCACTGTGCCACCTAGCCACCCCTTATCCTTTGTTCTTAAAGAAGACCATGATATCAGAGAGATGTTGTCATGACAAGCACATGAATGGGACTTGAGTGAGGAGAGGCTGTGCTAAATCACCAGTCTCACTTTCTCCTCCATAGTCATCTGGGTCCAGTGGCCAGATAGCAATCAGAATGACTAGAGATTGTCCTGGGTGCAAGGCAATCATAATTAGGTGATGTGTCCAAGGTCATACTGCTAGTAAGAGTCTAGTGTCTGGGGTTGGATTTGAACTCCCATCCTCCTAACTCCAAGGCCAGTGCTCTATTCACTGTGCCACCTAGCTGCACCATAACCAGAAAGGGTCATGCAAAGATAATTTAGGTAACCAAGCACAATGGTAGAGTAAGAAGAGGTAGCAAACTGATTTCTCTTCTAAAATTATTCCAACTAAGACTAAGAAAGAGCACCAACCCTAATGTTGAATGGAACAATCAAGGAGAAACAAGAAAAGGTTACTTAGAAAACTGACACCACAGTTAGAAAAAGATCAGCACAGGGCAACATCTAGAGATCTCCAGAGATAAGGCATAGGACAGCTAGGAAGGCCTATGCAGAGGAATGTTGTGAAGTCTGAAGTTGTATAGGATGTGGGGCACAGGAATAGGATTAGGCCAGAATTTATGTCACCATAACCCTCTAATGGGCTTTCAGATCTAATGCAGATTTAGGAAGGATTCTGTGGGTGTGGAAGCAGGACATGGAGAGCAGACTAGTTTGTAACTTTGAACCTCTGGAAACTTCCAGCTGGCTTGTAGAGACTAGGGACTGTCAGATTACCACAGTTTGACATTGTGCTGCTCAGAATCAAGTCAAACTCTGAAAAACCCAGATGAGAAGGGAAATGATCAGATTACATCCTAGATCAGAACAATTAGGCTATGGTGAAAGATGGGAACAACCTGGCCTGAGTTGTTACCAGGATCCTGGAAGAAAACAACCCTTGGCATCCAGAGAAAGTACACTTGTTAATACAGTCCAGGACCATAGAAGACTCCAATTATTGCTCCAGAAATCTGTGAGCCTGGCTAAATTCAACAAAAGTCCTAATTTTAAAAGTAAGACTAGAATAATGAGTACACCAACACACACACACACACACACACACACACACACACATAAATACACACAAATAATTATTAGGAAACCAAGGACCCTAGAATATTAAATGGGAAAAGAAAGGAATATATTCTCAGTATTACATGGCACTTTTAGAAATATTGAACTAGTTTGTTCACATAAATATCTCAAAAACAAATGCAGAAGATCAAAAATATTAAACGCATTTTTACTGAACATACTTCAATAAAATATTTTTTCATTTTTTAATAAAACTTATATTCAATATAGGGCAATTAAAAAGTGTAACTTAGGTTTTTACATTAGGAATATACCCTGTAGAGCCTTTGGACTATGTCCAGATTGCTTAATATGAACGCAGGTTCTTTTCCTCCTATTTGGGTGCTCAACACTTCCTCTGATTGGATGCCTGTGTTTTAAAGTTAAGATATATTCCTATAATGGAAGATTTTTTGGTCAATAGAAAAAGTGAAAGAAACAGCTTCAAATTCCTGGAAAACTTGTATGGACGAATGATGAGTGAAGTAAGCAAAATTGTGAGATTTATACAACAAAAATAACATTTTTGAAGACAAGGAATTTAAAAACCTTAAGAACCCTGGTCAATGTGATACTGAGAGTTGATAGTCTAAGTGTACAGAATGAGACATACATTTTCAGATATAGTCAATGTGGGAATTTGTTTTATTTGACTACATTTTTGTTACAATGGTTTTGGTATCGTTTGTTGTTTTCTTTTAATTGTAATTATTGTTGTCATTATCATTGTTTTAATTGGGAAGGAGAGGTGGAAGAAACAAAGGGATTCCCACCAAAAAAATGAAAACAGAAGGATGACTAGGAGTCACAAGCAAATAGAACAGCTCTAAAATCATATTTTGAATGTTTATTTTATGTATATTGTATTTTCTAATTACATATTATAATAATAAATTGTAAGCAAAGCTTTATGATAGGTTATTTCTTAGCCTATTGAGGCTAATATCAAATGTAGAAATTATCTTTATAAGCCTGTTCATTTTCTCTAGGTGCTTTCCCTAGAATATGTTTTACTTACTTTCTATTTTTTCCTGTTTCCAACAAGTTTCTTCCATTTGTGTCAGTTGCCATTCCCTCCCTCCAGTCAGAATTGCAGAAAGTTGAAATGTCTAGTTTTAATCTGCTGTCATGAACTTTAATTCCTGAGTCATACTATAGCTTTGCTCAGTATCTTCCTATCATAATTTGCTACCTTCTCTGGATCTAGAGTTAGAAAGAAAAATAGACCTTTTAATTGAGTTGTAGTTTTGGGTACATTCTTCTTCCATTTCACAATGTGTGTGGAAATAGTCATTTCATTTGGTGTTTGTTAAAATAAATATTTTTAAAAAAACAAATATAGCTATCAATCTAATTTCAGCATCTGAGTAAATAAAAATGACAAATTTAGTTAAATCACTGGATTCTTTGTTCATCTTCAGTATTTCAAATAATTCTTTCCATGTATTTCTCCACCCATGCAAATCTTGATCACTCCATAAAAATGACAAAATTAATGTTCTTCAAATAGCCTTGTGGTTGGAAAGAGAGTTGTGGACCATCCCTCGGAATTCTGAGATCGGGAGACTTTATTTATCTTCCCAGCTAAGGAACTATTGTCAAATCAATAAGCATTTATTAAGCCTTATTATGTGCCAAGAATTCTTGAAACAACTAAGGTATGAATGCCCTATGCACCAGAAATTTAGACATCATGCACTGACCTAAGTATAGTAGACAGTATCCCTATGGTTCTAAGGCCTTTGGTCTGTTTCATTTCTCCTTTTAAGTTTTAGGGGCAGGAAGTGGAGTTCCTGACCCTGGGAATTGGAGCCCTGTTGACATCAGACTTAGAATTCCAGGCCAGGTATTGCTAGAAGTCTTAAGAAACCAGAATGCCAGAACTAAAACCCAAGGGTAGAAATTTATGGGACTGTACTGTGTATAAATTTTTTGGTTTTTTAAATTTTTTTATTTAAAGCAGCAGGGTTAAGTGACTTGACCAAGATCACACAGCTAGACAATTATCATGTATCTTCCAGATTTGCACTCAGGTCCTCCTGACCCCTGGGCTGGTGCTCTATCCACTGTGCCACCTAGCTGCGCACTATGTATAAATGAATTTTAAACCAAACCCTCTTCCATTCCCTAGAGATGGAGATATAGGATGAGATCATGCCCCTCTCAAAAAATGCTGATGGAGGCAGTGTTTATATGTTTATTTTGACATATCTTCAAAGTAAATATTCCTTTGTATAAATTAATCTGCCTAAATAGTTAGACAAAATTGGGGGTGCAAGTGATCCCTAAACTCAGGGAAACAATTGATAGAGTCTATGCCTGCATCAAAGATTTGACTCCCCAAACTTCCTTAAGGGAACCAGACAGTCCTAGGAGAAACACAAAGTGTGACACACTTGGCCCTCAGTAGTGGAACTGTTCAAGTGCTGAACCTGAAAAATTGAAATAGTTAAGTGTAAATTCCTTCCATCATTCATCACCTATGTGATTATGGATAAGTTATTTAATCTCTTTGAGTCTCAGTCAAGTCATCTATATAATGGAAATAAATTACATCTTGTTCCCATGACAGTTGTAAAGATAGAAAACATAATGAGCAACATGAGACATGATGGAAAGAATGCTGAACTTGGAGTCAGAAGTTGTTGTTGAGTTGTCTCAGTCATGTCCGCTTCTTTGTGATCTCATTTAGGGTTTTCTATGCAAAGATACCATTTCCTTCTCCAGCTCATTTAACAAATGAGGAAACCAAAGTCAACAGGATTAAGTGATTTGCACAGAATTTCACAAATAGTAAGTGTCTAAGGTCAGATTTTAACTCAAGAAGATGAGTCTTCCTGATTTCATGTTCAATGTTCTTTCCATTGCCCTACCTAGTTGTGCTAGTATTGGAGGACATAGGTTCAGATCCTACCTCCACTCCTGACTTCTTTAGGACCTGAGTCAAATCAATTAACCTTCTTGAGAGTCAAGATTTTCATATAGAAAATGGATATTTGTACAAGATGACTTCTGAGATTGATTACAGTTCTAGATATGGGATTCTATGATCCAAACCTCCAAGGATAGTTCTTTTACCTTGCCATGGCCCCCAGCTCTAATTCACCTACCAATTTATCCTCTGGTGGGGAACTGTCTGGTCTTGTTCATCTCCAGATTTATCTAGGTCAGCCGTCAGACATGTAAAAAAAAATCAGAGTATCAGTTTGATTTCAATTTAATGACAAACTTCTTGACCTGTTGTTTGTTCCAGATATAACAGGGTCAATTTTCTTAAAGAACTGTTTGATAAGTCTTCAATGGCAGCACCAAAAAACAATCAGAAAAGAGGGAACAATTTTTTAACAATGAAAAATCAATTTAAACTTTTAGTTTAGAAACAGCTAAACTCTTCCAGAATACTGATCTGCCATCCAAGCAAGACTCATGCAAACAAAGGAAATTTTAATCAAAACTCAAATCAAGATTCAAAACAAAACAATGAATTTCTTTCCTTCCTTCTTTGTCAAGAAACAATGAAAATCAGTTGATTCCCCAAACCTTCCTTACCTCCAGAGCTCTAAGTGCCAGAAACAATCCCAATTGGACATATTGGGCATTAGCCACTGAACTATTCACATGGCAAGTTCAGTTTCACAGAGGGAAAAAATTGTTCCTGTTATCGGCATGATCCTGTCTTACATCTGATTTTTTTTTCGTTGAAGGTTTCTTTGTTAAAGTATTGATTTGTTTCACATATGCTGCTTTCTGTTAAAGCTGAAATTAGAATTATAACTGTTAAGCAAAATTTAAATCTCCTTGCCATAAGCAAGGAATTTTTTTCCTTAAACATTTTACCTACTCTATGAGAAAGTCACAGCAGGGCTAACTGTAAAATTAGCATCTATCTTAATACAATATGGACTTTATCAAAATAATTTGTAATATTTCACTTTCTAGTTGAAAAATGCTTTACAGGCATTAATTTTGCCAGAATAACCAGACTTTGGATTTGCTTTGATTGATGTAAAATGCATCATGTCTTTAAATAAAATGCAGAAATCATTTCTATCTTATATATTCTTAATAAGAATTGAATGACTATACAGGGAAGGTATAAGACAACATTTGTTTTACATACAAACAAATAGCATGTGCCATCTAAGAACAGACTATTTGAAAGATAATAAGGGAATGATGTGACCTAATCCTTCTATTTCAACAGTAATTTAGAGGATGATTCCATCCTCTATATAATCTCAGAGATTATATAGTTTAATGTGTATATCACATTAGGAATCAGTTTAAAATTCAAAATGACCTTGATAAAGTAGAGAAATGAGAGGATTGAGATTAAGATTAAAAATGATCTAGAGAAAGGAAAATGAAGCATTCCTGCATTGATGGGGTTGCTCTGGCTGTAATAATAACATATTTCAGTCTAAAAGCTCACCCTCAAGTTACCACATGTTGGTATAATAGGGGTTACACAAATGCATAGAAATAGGACTATAGGGGTCATCTGGTGAAACATGTAATGAAGTAGCCTAGTTACTTACAGGAAAACATCTACTCATCTCTAAAGGATTTGTTGCTTTGGGATCACAAAGCAATCCTTGGGTTGTCTTGTTGGGCTCCCACACTGTACATGGCAGAAGATGGGTGGAAGTTGTATCAACTAACTCAAAGACAGCACTAGGCAGAGAAAAGGAGACCACTCAGACCTTAAAAAAGAATGATCCTGTCCTAGATTACTTCTTTTCCCATCTGCTGGACAGAGTAGAAATCTTTACATCTGGTTGGAGCAAGGGTGGGTAGGATGGGATCCTAGTACCCTTAAGTCTCCACAGAAGGAATGGTGAGCTGTAAACACATGACAGATAAAGTACATGTAGACTTAAATTTAAACCTTGGTCTTAAGCTCATGGCAACTATCTCTGTGTTATTTGTTTCTTGAAGAAAAATGTCCAAATGGTAAAATGATATGGATTCATCTAGCCATAGAGGCAATCTTGGGTCCCAAAGTTGGAGCTGACTGGTCACAAATGAGTTTTCTACATGATAGAGAATGACCACGGATAAGGAAAGGATCTCATTCCCTGGTTAAGTTCATTAAGAGAATGGTTTAAGGGGGCAGCTAGGTGGTGCAGTGGATAGAGAACCAGTCCTGGAGTCAAGAGTACCTGAGTTCAAATCTGGTCTCAGACACTTAATAATTTAATTATCTAGCTGTGGGCCTTGGGCAACCCACTTAACCCCATTTGCCTTGCAAAAAAAAAAAAAGAATGGTTTAAACAGATGAAAGGTAAACTATGTAGTTAACAAGAGTATAAATTGTTTCATGTTATGAAATTTGTTGCACTGTCCTAAAGAATGATTCTAAGTTACTGTGTCGTCTTTTAAATCATTGTTCAATATGTATTTTTGATTCAAGCATCTGTTTGGTACACAGGAAATAGCTATCTCATACCTGATTTACATTGTACATCTCCCTTTGAGGAGACCCTAGATATAATCCAAAACGAAAGCTAAAATTGATTTCTCCCCAGGACTTGGGGTGTTGGGGGAGCAATATAGTACAGGAAAACAGTTTGACCTATTTTATGAGTGGTCAGATTCTGCCAGGACTATAACTGATTGATTTGCATATGTGGGTCCAGAGCTGAGAAGGGCACTTTGCAGAAAAAAAAAAGTGAACAGCAGTCTAGGCCCCAGGAACCAACAATTTGGGGGGAAAAACCCTTTTCATATATAGCTAAGAATCAATTTAAAATAATTTTGAAATCTCTGTATGGTGTACTCAGAGAAAGGATGAGAGATAGTGCCTTACCTGAATTAGGATCAGAGAGATCTGAGTTGATATTCCACTTGATTCCTACTAGCCACTAATGTGTTCTAGGTATGTGAGGAAGGGAAAGTAAAAGTGTTTTAAAAAGCATTTAACAAACCATATATTCACAGCTTACAGAGTAAAAGGCTAAGGAAAGATTCCATTCTCAAGAACAATAGAAATTGAAAATGAATTAATAATATGATTGAGGACATAACTTTTACAGAAGGAGGTCTTTAGGACAATATATGGAAAACATTTCATTTGGGTCATCAAGAGAGGTTTGCAATGTTATTTTCCTTCTGAAAATAATCTTGTAAATGACTCTGGAAAATACATCTATACTCATTGACTTCTTTCCTCTGAATCCTTGACTTCTTGAAATTTGGCTCAACTCAAATTGCTCTCTCCAAGCTAACTTAGGATCTCTCAATTGCTTGATTCAAAAACATTTCCTTAGCCCTGTCCTTCACAGGATTAGACAAGTGTAAACTTTCCATAATAATCTCTTCTCTTCTCCTGAATACTCCTTTGCAGTCTTCTTTACTTATTCATCATCCATTTCCTTTGCCCAAATTGTATATGTGCCCCAAGACTCTCCCCTTGAATCTTATTTTCTTCCTTTGCAACCTCTCTTAGGGACATAATCAGTTTCTTTGACTTCAAATATCTCTATGCAGTTGACTTTGAAATCCTTCTATATGGGACCCGTGTCTCTCTTGAATGCCAAGCAATCAGAAAAGAAACACTTGGCACCTATTATGTGCTAGGTCTTATGGAGATGGTGGGAATAAAAAAAATCCCTAAGGGGATTAGGAAAGGTCTCACTTATTTAAAAGAAGGAGTTTGAACTAAATTATGAAGGAAGTATGAAATTTTAAGTCAGAAGTGAGGAACTGAGGAACAATTAGATTCAAGATATGCAAAGCCACAGAGAAAGGAGGTAAAATAACATTTGTCATGAACAGTAAAAAGAGTGGCTTGGTTGAACATATTTCCTGTGTAAAGGGCAGTAAATGTAGGTCAGGGCAAGATTATAAAGGGTTTTCATTATGAAACTAAGGTGGTTTTGTTTGATCCTAAAGACCATAAGGAGTCATCAGAACTAAGTGGTGGTGACATGCTCACATCTGTGATTTAGTGGAAGACAGGTTGGCAAGGGGAGAGGTTTGAGTCAGTTAAATTAAAAGGTCATTTTGATAGTCCCACCCAATGGTAATGAAAGCCTGAACCAGGATAGTGCTTTTATAGAGAGATAAATGAGAGAAGTATCATAGAATTAAAATATATAAAATTGAGAAAATGAGTAGATATGCAGGTGGAGGGGAGAGAACATTTCCAAAACTATGTTACCAACTGTCTATACTGGACATCTTCATTGAATAACCCATTGATATCTTGAATTTAACATGTTCATAATAGAATTTCTTATATTTTCCTCTAAAACCCAGGATTCTAACAAATTTTCCAATTTCTGTTAAGACTACCACCATCCTTCAAGTCAATCAGATTCCCAATTCATTGACTTAAACATTAATCTTACAACTTTTATGTCGTTTTTTTTAAAAGTTTAATCCACAGTACACATTTTTACTCAATCACTTGCTTGAATTCATGAATTCTTCATAATGAAGTTACTCATATTGCATTACATACTAATAGGTCATTTTCCCAAAACCAGGCCTGATTAAATAGTTCATAAGTATTCAAAGGGTTTAAATCAGGCAAGTCCTAGATCACTGAAGCATGGGTATCACTATTTCCCATATAAATTCCTTAACATTTTTTTCAACTTCAAGAAACCTAAAATGAACTTACAATGCAAGTAGAATATATCAACAACACCTGAAACTGCCAGGACACTTTGAAAGTCCTTGTTCATTTTCTGAGGATTAATTAAGTCATTTTTCAACTGTAGTGGTAAATTCTTGTCACTGATTTTCATTGTTGACCACAAAATTTTGCTCTTTCATATATCTTATTTCCTTACATTATAAAGTTGAATGATCCTTGAAATGTCTAATATAGTTGGGCTTAGAGGAAGGAGGCAAAATGGTGTTGGAAAATGTTCTGTTGTATTTGTCAATAATGGTATATACTATAGACATGTTAGGATATAGTCAATAAAGGAGTCAGTAACAAGCAAACTCCAAGACACACAATAACACCAAGAGAACAGAGTGATTGGTTACCCTGGCCAACTATGACTTATTAATTACATTCACAATTGACACTCGGCTACATTTTTTCCAGGGTCTATATAGTATAACACAAAATCAAGGTCATGTTCTGTATTGTTTTTTTTTACATTGCCCATTTTCTGATATGGCTCCTCATCTTTGGGAAAAACCCTGTAGAAGAGAACAAGAAAGAAGTGATAAAGTTATCAAGCTGACTATAGTGATGGACAATAATTGTTGACATCAGTCTGGGGGAGGGGGAGTAGGCAAATCATATAGTAATAGCTGTAGTGGTATTAGTAGTAGTATAATACTAGTAGCAGTAGTATAGTAGGAGTAGTGTAAAAGCAGTTGTAGTAGTAGTAGTAGTAGTAGTAGTAGTAGTAGTAATAGTAGTAGTAGTAGTAGTAGTAGTAGTAGTAGTAGTAGTAGTAGTAGTAGTAGTAGTAGCAGTTGTAGTCATAGTGTTGGCAGTGGTGGTATTTATCAAGTTCCTACTATGTGTCAGGCAGAATAAATGTTTTTTAGAAATATCTCACTTAATCATCCCAACAATGCTGAGAGATAGGTGTTCTTATTAGTCCCATTTTACAGTTGAGGAAAGTAGAAGTTGGGTGATTTGCATAAAGTTTGAGGTCTTCCTGACTTGAGTCCCACACAAATCAGAGAGTTGCTCTTGTATCCAGGTGCATGCTATCCTTGCATCCAGTTTGTTTCTTGCTTTCAATGAGATAAGTATTTCTTCCTTTTTAGTATCTTCCAAATGTAAGTATTCCCAAAACAGGAATTCTCATTTACAAGATAACAGGAGCTATAAAGAAGAGTGGAAGATTCTAGCAAATATTATACTACTTAAGAAAGAAACTAAAAGGAATGCATATTGAAATGTTTTAACTGTTTTATTTCTTCATCATCACAAGTTCTCCTTCGTTCCTGGAGGTATATCTAAATATTCACAGCCAAGTCAATAAGTTACAACTATTTTATTTAGTTACAGGGGGCCACATTCTAGGCTTTAGAATAGTATACCACTTCTTACCAATAAGTGTTTGTCTCCTGCTAATTGAAAGTATTTAATGAAGAATTTTAGTATTAAAATACTGGAGTGATATCAATTGATAAATTTAATTTGGGTTTATAATTTTCTTTAAAAACAAAACTATCCAATAAAAGAGGATGAATCCATTTAGCTTTTCTGCATCTAGCTATCATTAGACTTTGTTGCTTGGAAAGAATTGTATATTCTTTCTTGGCACAAATGTATCCATTATAATGTTGAGTGAAGTGCTCATTAGTCATCATGAATACTAAAAATGGTAGAGGTGAGCTCACTGAAAACTTGACCTTTCCAAACATTTCTGCTTCTTAAAAAAATAATCACAGCAACATACACATACAACCCTCCTCTCCATAATCTGCACTGTTTGAAGCTCTGGTTAATTGGAAGGCAATCTTTTTCTAAAACTTTGTCAAATATCTCTTTGCAGCCAGTAAATGTCACTGCAAATTATAAGCCACATTAACTCCATAGATGTTCGACATTTTCCAGTGGTCTGTAGCAACCAGAGGCATCGTTGTTCTGTTCCCCTTGTTAGCATTGAACTTCCAAGTTGCTAGGGCAAGACAGAAAAACATTCATTTAGATCTCATTCCTTAGCTCTAGCAAAATCTTAATTGTTACCAGGAATACAATTGATTACCATGATTAATCCCTAGTCATTGTGTTGGTGAAGCCAAGAAAAATTATTTCTGTCACAATCTCTGCTTCACTCCAGGACACCTTGTACTCCAATTTTAAAAGTTGGCCATTCATATCAATAGTCAATGTTCCTTTGGGAATTGAACTGTTTTAGGTTTATAGGGAGAAGCTAGGTCCTAAAAACTTAATGATAGTTCTGATATGGTAGATCTATATCATGAATGGCAAGAAGAATTGGGTCAGAGCTAAAGGATTTCAACAGACTAGGTATTTCTGGGATTAGGCAAATGATTTCTTGAATTAACAACTAATATAAAAGATCTTAGCTAATGGTAGAAACAATGCATTGGTAGAAGAATGTGATACAGAATATGTATACCAATATGTACTGACCTGAGAAGCAGAACCCCATTTTATACAGAGTCAAAATTAAAAAAAGCCTAGTAAAATGACCTAGTAAAAATAACCTTAAAAAACAAAATAGGCCAAAAATCCACTGAAGAGAAGAACTCCTTAGAAAGAATTGGTCAAATGAAAAAGGAAGTCAAAAAATTTCACTGAAGAAAATAAATTATTATTGATTTTTGGTCTTACTCTTAAGTAAATAGCTATGAGTAGGCTCTGACTGTTCCATCTTTGTGAATGGCTGTTTTTACATAATTCCTTCAAGAACTCTGGTGGTAGTTAGGGCAGTATATACCCCCACAGTAGTGTTTTTCCTTTTATTCAGGAAAGTTTTTTGCATAGCATATGATTGTGGTTCCTTTTGGGAAATTGGACCTTCTAGAATAAAAGTAGATTTGGATGAGAAAACCAAACCAGTCTCATGTTAGCTATTAGAGTGGCATAAGGATTTATGCCAGGCATACTATCCAACCATTACATATACCCTTATATTTGCTTTAATTAGATCTGTTCAAACAAGCTGGTGATACTGAAAAATGAGAAATGAACAAAAAATAAAGAATTGGACTCTTTTTAATCAATATTTCTTGAGAATTTAATCAGGGCAGAGACAAGATGGCAGAGAAAAGATACTTAACTAAGCTGTCCCAAATTATCATCCAAACAACTTTAAATAATGCCTGTAATAACTTCTAGAGAAATAAAACCTGCAAAATGATGGTGTGCAAATTTTCTGATCCAAGACAAAATAGAAGGTCAATAGGAAAGGTCTGTTGCACTAGGGTAAGCGTGGAGTCCATTCCTATGCTATACCAGGGCAGGCCAGAACCCAACAAATTAGTAGTAGTCCTTGGAGATGACTGTATCAGTGACTGCAGCAGTGTTTCCAGAGCTATCAGATAACAGGTGGTAAGATTGTTGAACAACTGCTCAGAAGGAGATTACAGGGTCCCTTTGCTGACACCGGACGCAGTTGACCTTATGTAGATACAGTCCTAAATCATAGTCCCAGAACAAAGAAGAACATCAGCACACCAAAACTTGAGGTTGCAGGGGGTGGGGATCCTTGTCACAATTCCCTGGTAACAAAAGAGTGTGTGTGGCCACTCACAGACCAGAGCACAGGTCAGGAGAGCAATGATCACACCTCTATTTAGATTGTACCTCCTTGAAAGTACTGAAAACTTACAGACCCCCACCCCCCAGAACTTGTTCTGAGAGGAGTAGGGAGAAAGACCTGAAGCTTCAGACAATGTTCCATTTACCTGAGAAGCAAAACCCCACTTTGCATAGAGTTAAAATAACAACATAGCTTAGTAAAAATAAACAACAAAAAAGAACCTTAAAAAACAGAATAGTTCCAAAAATCCACTGAAGAACTCCTTAGAAAAAATTGGTCAAATGAAAAAGGAAGTTAAAAAAATTCACTGAAGAAAATAAATGCTTAAAAATTAGAATTGAGTAAGTGGAAACTAATGGCTCTATGAGACATCAAGAAGCAATATTAAATTAAAAGAATGAAAAAATAGAAAATGAGAAAAATCTCACTGGAAAAACAACTGATTTAGAAAACAGAATGAGGGGAAATAATTTTAAAATTATTTGACAACCTGAAGGTCATGATTTAAAAAAAAAAAAAAGAAGAGCCTAGACATCATATTTCAAGAAGTTACCAAGAAAAAAACTGCCCTGATAGTCTAGAACCAGAAGGTAAAATAGAAATTGAAATAATCCACCAATCCTTTCCTGAAAGAAACCCACAAATGAACATTCCCTGGGATATTATAAACAAATTTCAGAGCTCCAAGAAGAAAATATTGCAAACACCCCAAAACAATTCAAATATCATAGAGCCACAGTCAAGAAAATACAAATTTAGCATCTTCTACATTAAAGCATGTGAGGACTTGAAATGTAATATTCTGGAACAAAAATGAGCTAAGATTACTACTATCAAGAATCTCTTACCCAATGAAACTGAGAAAAGATGGTTAGTCAATGAAATCAGGGACTTTCAAGCATTCCTAATGAAGATATCAGAGTTGAATAGAAAAATTCAACTTTCAAGTATAAGATTCAAGAGAAGCTAAAACAAAGTTAAACAGGACTGAGAAATAAGAAATTCAAATAAAGTTAAATAAAAAGGTTAAAATAATGTTTATATTACCTAGGAAGATGATCATTGTAACCCCTAAGAAATATCTCCTTATTAGAGCAGTTAGGAGGTATATGCATAGAAAATAGACAGAGCTATGAGTTGAATATGACGGAAAGATGTCTAAAAAATAAAATTAGGAGTGATACAGAGGGATGCAGAGGGAGAAGGAAGAGTGGGAGGTTGAATGGGATAAATTATTTCACATGAAAGAAATACAAAAGACATTGTACAGCCCTTGTACAGTGAAGGGGAAAATAGTGGATGGGGAAAGTGCTTGAACTTTACTCACAAGAATTCACTCAAAGAGCAAATAAGATAAACATTCCATTTGGTATAAAAATCTATATTACTCTAAAGGAAAGTAGAGGGAAGCAGATAAAAGAAGGGCTGATAGAAGGGAGGGTAGATTTGGAGAGGTGATGTCAGAAACAATTCCCTTGAGAACAGACAGGATAAAGAGAAAGAGAGAGAGAGAGAGAGAGAGAGAGAGAGAGAGAGAGAGAGAGAGAGAGAGAGAGAGAGAGAGCTGGATAAATGAGGAGTAGGATGGAGGGAAATAGTAATCATAACTGTGGAAAAAAAACTTTTCAAGCAAAGTTTCTCTGATGAAAACTTAATTTTTCAAATATATAGAGAATTAAGCAAAATTTATAAAAATAAGGCATTCCCAATTGATAAATGCTCAAAGGATATGAACAGACAGCTTCCAATTGAAGTAATCAAAATCATCAAAAGTTATATTTAAAAATATCCTAAAACCTAATTCTAAATTTAGATATATGCAAAGTAAGACAACTCTGAGGCTTTACCTCACACACATATTAGATAGGCTAATCTGACAGAAAAGGAAAATGACAAATTGGGTAGTATGTAGAAAAATTGAGACACTAATGAATTGTTGGTGGAACTGTAAACTGATTCAACCATTATGGAGAGCAATGTAGAACTAGGCTCAAAGGTCTATAAAACCATGAATATCCTTTGATACAGCAATACCATTACTAAGCCTATGTACCAAAAAGTTAAAAAAAGGAAAATAAAATATATATCTATATATCTATATATATATATCTATATATATATCTATATATATATATATATATATATATATTCCAATGTTTATACCAGCTCTTTTAGTGATGGCAAACAATTAGAAATTATGGAAATGTCCATTCATTGGGGAAGGGCCAAATGAGTTATGATATGAGTGTAATTAAATATTATTATGCTAAAAGAAATGATAAGGAGAATAATTTCAAGAAAAACCTATAAAAACATACATGTGTTTTGAAGTGAAATGAATAAAACCAGGTGAACATTGTTCACAATAACAGCAATATTTTATAATGATCAACTGTGACTTGGCTATTCTCAGTAATATGGTAATTTAAGACAATTCTGATGGGTTTATGAAAATATTATCCATATCCAAAGAAACAACTGAAGGAGACTGAATGCAGACTGAAGCATATTTTTTCTTTATTTTTGTTTTATTTTTATGTCTGTTTTCTTTTAAAACATGATTAAAATGAAAATATGTTTTGCATGACTGCACATGTATAACCTATATGAAAACAATTGCCTTCTCATTGGGGGGGGGAAGGGAGAGAATTTGAAATTAAAATTTTAAAAACAAATGTTAAAAAATTACATGTAATTATGGGAAAATAAATATTAAATAAATTTTTAAAAATAGTTCCTATGTTTCTTCTCTCAACACATTCAATTTGGATTGATGCATATCATGGATGCAAATATATCAAATTGCCTTCTGTTGGGGGGAAGGGGGATGGAAGAGAGGGAGGAAGAAAAAAATTGTAAAACTCGGAACCTTGCAAAAAACAATTATTGGTAGAAACTACCATTGTGTGTCCTTGGAAAATAAATAAAATATTTATATATTTTTTTAAAAAAATCCTAGATCCTATATTTGAACCCATACTACTAAATTCTAAATATAGTAAGTACTGTTTTAAAAATCATTTGAAAAAAGAATTTTGACTAATGCAAAATATTTCACTTTTGAGCAAAAGTTTGGAAGAGGATAGAAATTAGCTCAGCTAGCAAGCTTTCTATGCCAATGAGAGAGACATGAAAACAAGGATAAAATTCATACAGCGAACAAGCTCATCTGCAAATCATTACAAAAGAGGAAAATGAAAATCCCCCAGCATTTTATCCTCACAAAAGTGAGAAGTATTTAAGAGCTCTGGGTTTTGATGAGAGTAAACAAAGCCTCTTATGAAGAATTTCACCAAAAAAAAGTCTCCAACACTTACATTAAAAACATAATAGGAAACAATCATCTGAACTATTAAAATCATTTTTTCAGCAATCTGCTAGATATTGACCATCTAAAACAAAACTGAAGAGACCCAAGACATCACCAGTTGCATGAATGCTTGCATGAAGTACAAACAAAAGCATAATGCTTTATGAATCATATTTTTTCAATAAAATAAAAATCTATAAGTTAGGTTTTTCAAATTCTCTTATTTTCAGATACCATATATAACTTGGTGCCTCATGCCCCAGAATATTACAAAACCTCCTCAGGGAAATCCACAATAAAAAAATACAATTAACAAGTTAATATTTTTTGTTGAGAAAGTAATGCTACTCTACCTCAGTCTCCAAGGCTTGTTATATCATCAACCAAATTAATTTTTGTGCCTCTGTTTACCTTTATTACTCAGGGAACATGAACAAGATGAGAGGTCTGAGTTTTTTTAACCAAAATTAGCTTTTACAGAGATCAACTTGAGGCAACTAAAATGTTATCAAATCTTGTATATCATGCTACAAGTGTCTGTTCTTAGTATGCTGAGACCAGATGTATTTCCAAAGAGAACAAGACTGTAGTAACAGGAATGTTCTATGAGAAACTATCTCGAAACAAATATCTTCTCCTCTGAGTGTTATACAGCTGTGCTGTCTTTTTTCCCCTCCTTCTTAGAGGTGAGAGATTCCTGGGTGTTACATATTGCATATGTTTTCTGAATTCATTGATCAATTGTCTAGGCAAGAAGTAACTTGGGGAGTAATAAAGGAGGAAAGGGATGGGGTGAAGAATTGAAGATCAGTAATAGGAAAGAAAGGCCAGTGAGAGGGGGTATGGAGGGAAGGGAAAAAGAGATAGGTAAATATCAAATTGCCCAGGTTCACTCTCCTGAATAGAAAACTCACCTCTTCTACTCCACCTCTTCCAAAGACAGTGAGGACTCCAAGATACTTGAAAATTATATTGCTAAAGTTATTTTACAAGTTTTTTCTCTTAATATTTATCATTATCTATAGTATCCATTTCTTCTTGTGGAAATGTGCATGTATTTATTTAAAAAAACAATGTTAATCAGAAGCTTTCAGGTCTTTATTATTGCATTACAACTTCTCATTATGTAATTTCTACACCTCCAAGAGGCCAGTTCCTAAAAGAGAGAAAGAGTGGTTAAATTTCCTCTCCCAAGGTCACATAGTAAATCATCTTTCCTCTTCCACCCCATTGCTTTTCCTCTTTCCTTTACATTTTTTAATAGATGAATGCCATTAGTTCTTTATTGAAATGACTAGAAAATCTAAAGACAGGGGAATTCTGAATAGATAATATCATAATAGATAATATCATAATCCTAAAATTTTTAAAGTCCTAAGATGAAAGTCCACAGGACTTTAAAAAAAATGGGCTGCTCTCTAATGTCTTGTGATTTCCCTTTTCTAATGAAGGAATAGTGGAAAGAAACTTTTAAAAAATATTTTCAAACATTCTCTCTTACATACAGTCATACCATATGATGCTTGCAAAGATTATTAATAGTATCCCAGGAATTCTGAGGTTCCTCAGTTTTAGCATGTTCATAGGATCGTCACATTAAAAAATGACTTCCCAGTAAGCTTTCCTGGTGAAGCTAAGCAATCTAACCCTATTAATACTCAGGTTTTCAGAGTCTTACACAATTAGTCACTTTTCCCAAGGACACTGAAATTATCTTGCCCATTTTGCAAATGAAAAATGTCTGCAGTTCTAGGACTTGTAAAGCCAGGAAAACACTGAGATTCATTGTTGTTACTGTATTCAGTCAAAGTCAGTGATCAAGTCATAGAAATCATTGTCTGTACAAATGACTAATTTGCTGAAATCCTACTACTATCTCATTTCTTTTCCATACATGTTTTTATAACCCATAAACAAATTAAATTTCTTCATATAGCAAAAACTAACAATCTCTGGAGAGGGAGATTGACAGGGTGAATTAGAGTACTAATCTCGAAACCAAGAAGATTCCACGTCCACATCAGGAGTCAAACACATCAAGGCTGTGACCTCTGCCTCAGTTCCCTCATCTGCAAAATGAAGATAATTTAGCTCCTTCACTAAATTTTTGTGGAATAGCATTAAATAAATATGAACTATTATTTATATTGCTATGTGAAAGTTTCCAAAGAAACATTTCTATCAGTACCATTTAACAAAGTTTTATTTTGAAACTATATTGCTTTTGTATTATAATAATAAAAGCTTGCATTAGTGTAATAATAATAATAATAGCTTATATTTATATAATACCATATGATTTGCAAAGCAGTTTCCTCATCATCTTAAGAGAGGCAGCATAAATGTTATCCTTCTTAATTCATAGAAAAATTGAGACTCTAAGAAGTTAAATAAATGGCCTGCATTTCTTATCAAAGGCTTATTTTTAATGAATGTATTATTTATTTATTTTAACATCCTCTTTTTACAATTTAGAGTTCTGACTTCTCTTCTTTCCTCCTCTACCTTCTCTACCCATTGTGAAGATGAGAAATATATTATCAATGATATCTATGAAATATTATCTATGACTTCTTATGTTAGACTTGGGGGATTCCCAGGTCCTGGGGATATTAAGTGACTTGTCCATGACCTCACACTCTATGAGAAGTGAAATTTGAACCCAGATCTACCTGACACCAAGGCCTGATACCAAGGCCAATATCATTATTCACTTTAAAGACTAGCACCTCTCTCAAAGTCACACAAATAATTTAATAGCTGAGTTAGTGCTAGGACACAGGATTTCTGACTCCAAATCCATTACTTTTTTTTACTGCATTATGCTCTCTTTCTCTAAAAAAAAAAGGAGAATAAGCATCTTTTCCTCATGGCTCATTTAAGGTAAATCACCTTTCCCAGAAAAGCCGACAATCTGCCTACAAGAGACAGTATATTTCACAAGAACATTTGCCTTCTGAGAACACATTTCTTGTGCTTCCCATTCTAAAACTTTGAGGTTCATCTTTTATTATCAAAATGACAAAGAAATCAAAATCTTGTTATAGCAGAGCAGAATTAGGCTTCATATAACCTGATATAACTTAAAGAAGCTATGATTTTTCATTTATTTTTCTCCATTAAGATGAATGTAAGGTAATAGACTATATATGTGTATATTTATGTATATATGTATTTATACAGACAAACTTACAAATGATGGCTGCTGAAAGAACATCTGCATGAAGAAAACTGATAAAAATCCACTTTAAAAAACCACAGCATCGAGTGGCTAGGTGGTGCAGTATTAATTACCTACCTCTGTGACCTTGGGCAAGCCACTTAACCCCATTACCTTGCAAAAACCTAAAAAATTAAAAAAAACACAGACTCTCTAAAAAAGTGTTGAGGGGAAACATAATATATACTGAGGATCAGATAGAATACAACTTTTTAGATGAAGATAAAGAGAAGACCTGTTTGGATATAGTAATTGGGTTAAGGATGGCCATAGTGCATTGTGATCCTTTACCTCATTGACATGTGATTGTTTTTAGAGTCTTTTTAATTTTATTTATAATTCACGAAATAAAACAATCATTTCCAGAACATAATACAATGAAAAAAATTGTACATGAAACTGCAAATCTACTATGAACAACTTGCTATTCCTATAAAATTATCATCTAAAATTCTTTTTTTTTCTTTTTTAGGGTTTTGATGATTATAACAGACATTATAAATCTGATGTTTCTGAGGATGATGGGAAGATCATGCAAGGATTGTTAGGTTCATACTTAATGGAGAGGCAGATTTCTTGAAGTTTATTTCATTAGATAAAGAGAAGTCACTGACCACGAGAAGGCTCTGGTCTAAGGGATAGGAAGCCAGAGGAAAAAACTTTGAAGCAAAAAGAAGCAAGAGAGGAGAGAAGTAGCTTCCAGCTGAGATAGATAATTATTCAATTGTGTTTATTGGGAGTCTACTGATTGCAAGAGAATCATTATTTATTTCTTGATCAGCTGTAGAAATATTGAGTCAGCTGAGAGGTCTCTTCAGCTGCTAGAATGAATAGGAAAAAAATATTTGGTTTCTTTCTCTCTAAATCATCTCTTTTACCTTTCTAGAGCATGTGGTTGCACCTTGTGGCTGTAGTGTGAGGGAGAGACAAAGTATAGATAATATAGGTTTTGCTGAGAGCTAGGCTTATTCAAAAATAAGATTTCTTTTGTTGGAAGATAATAGGAAATAAAACTTATTCTATTGAATAAAAAGTAGATGGGCTAGCCATGCTCACAAAAGGGCCATCCTTAGACACAATTCTGTACCTTAAAAAATGTGCCAATTATAAACAAGTGAAATGTTGATTTGTTTTTATTCCTTTTTTTTAGGTTTTGCAAGGCAATGGGGTTAAGTGGTTTGTCCAAGGCCACACAGCTAGATAATTATTAAGTGTCTGAGCTCGGAATGGAACTCAGGTACTCCTTCCTGACTCCAGGGTCGGTGCTTTATCCACTGTGCCACCTAGCCACCCCTTGCTTTAACTTTTTATGAAGAGGGGTTGGGGTACAAGGTATATTGCTGTCCTCCTTATACCATGGATTGATCTTTCACATAGGATAACTCTCCAGTCCTTCTCAGTCTACCTTCTTCCTGCTTTTGTAGAATGATTTATAAACTAAGGCCCAGACAAACCGAACAACGAGCTGTTTTACCAATTCAATATCACATCTTCTACCTCCTTATCTTTGAACAGACCACTCCTATTGCTTAGAATTCATTTCTTCTTAATTTCTAATTCCAGAATCCTTATCTTCCCATAAAGTTTGGCTGAGGTGCTGCCATTTCTGTAATGAAGGATGAAACCTCACCAGTGTAACTGTTGGTTAGGTGAAAGAGCAACTACATTTGTGCAGACCACCTAGCCACCCCTGATTTGTTTTTATTCTAAAATAGTATTAACTGTTTCAGTTTCCTGTTAAAGGAAGGTGTGAATTCAAATCACTAGTCACTGTTCCATACCCTAAAGACAAAAAAAATGGCTTTGCTCAACAGGAGTGTAGTGAAGTCCAGAAGGGGAGCAGATAGCAAAGAAACAGCTTTATGTGATCATGGATGTTCCTGAAGAGACCACAGATATTGAAGTCTACTCTCTAAATTTATGAGTTGCTCTAGGCAAGATTCTATATATTTCTATAAATGCTTTCCCACTCTTCCCCAAGGATGCTATGGGAGAATGTGACCTAGGTTTATGAGTATGACCTAAGTTTATGATTCTTTTATTATTTGTTTTCTGCTGAGGAGCTATGATGCTTGAGCATTCCTCCTTTTATCTTCCATGAAGACAGAAGTTATGATGTTCCTGTTTTTCTTATGTCAAATAAGTATTTTGATTATTTCTTTTGCTTTATCATTTAATAAATGCTTCATGTTAAAAGTCAATGATGTCAGGGCTGCTAGGTGGCACAGTGGATAAAGCACCGGCCCTGGAGTCAGGAGGACCTGAGTTCAAATCCAGCCTTGGAACTTAATAATTACCTAGCTGGGTGACCTTTGGCAAGTCACTTAATTCCATTGCCTTGAAAAAAAATCAAAAAGTAAAAAGGCAATGGTGTCACTATTGCAAATTTTGTACAAGTGGAGAATATACTAGTGGAGGTTTGAGAGCCCCAGTAGTGAGTAGAACTATACTTACACACACACACACACACACACACACACACACACACACACACACAAACACACAAACAGAGGTAATTACACCAATTACCCCACCTCCACTGAACCATGAAAGAGAATTTAAGTAACAGCCCTATGGTAAAAGTTTCTTTAGGACTAACACTTGAGGAAAAAACCAGACCTGTGACAGACTGGACAGAGAATGTGAGGTAAGGAAGAGAAAAAATAGAGAAAGAGAAAGAAGGAGGGAGGGAAGGAGAGAAAAAGAGAGAAAAGTCTTACAGGTACCAAGTCAGACCCTAAGGCATATGGAGCCTGCGTAGGTGAGTCCATGGCCATGATTCTGAGCTAGCTAAAGCATCTAAAAAGAGATGCTTTGGTGTACAGAGATTGCCATAATGTAAGCATTATAGAAACTCTTCTGTCTTTTTCAAATTTTTATTCTATTGCTTCATGTATTTAAAATTCCCCTGCCTTTTGGCATTTTATTTTCATTTCTTTTTCTGTCATTAAATTACTGAGGCAGGGTAGAAGAGAAGGTAGAAGTCAATGATGAGGAAAGACAAGGAAAGGAAGATATGTGAATTTAAGAATGTTACTTGAAGAGAGAAGTGGATTGGAAAAGTTGAGAAGGGTGGGCTATAGCTGCCATATTACCGTAACTGTGTGGGTGATCTTGAGCAAGTATCTTAGCCTCCATGCTGATCAAGCTTTTTATTATCTATAAACTTGGAAAATTCTCTTTGATCCACCTGCCTCCTAGGGTTATCTGGAGATATATGTGAGGAATTACATAAATTATTAAGGGCCAAAGAAATTAATGAAATCATTTCTACCATCTGAGGCTATTTTCACAAATACAAGGCTAAAGACTCAAAGGAGTCTTCTAGCTCATTAAGCTAGAGACTAGAGAAGTTCAAATCCCTTGAGACACCTGGGCAAACTAAGACTTGTCATACATAATAGTCAAAAGTCTTTTCACAAATGAAGAGTTTGAATAGCAACTAATCCTCTAATTCTCCAGGCTTACTCCAAGCGTAAATCAACACTAGTCACTGAACCTCGACCTTCACACTAAGATCAAGTTTTCCACTCCCTCTTTCCCACATCTTGACAATTTGATCCAAATAGGAATGCTATATGACCACACCAGTGATTCTGGTACTCCTGAGCAATTTGCACCTTCACTGAATATCTCTTATGCTCTATTTCCTATAGCAGATTATCCCTCAATAAAGCTCACGTATTTTACATTTTCTCTGAAAGTTCCCATTATGCTGTTTCTTGTGATGGTCCCCCCCCCATTTCATATTTCACCCTGTAATCCAGAACCTCACTCAAATTATGTTGCTCAATTATTTCAATCACATCCAACTCTTTGTGACTCCATTTTGGGGATTTCTTGGTAAATATCCAGAAGTGATTTTCTTCTTCAGCTCATTTTACAGATGAATAATCTGAGGCAAACATGGTTAAATGACTTGCCCAGAGTCACAAACTAAATTTGAATTCATGAAAATGAATCTTACTTATTCCAAACTCAATGAATGCTCTATCTACTGTGCCACTTAGTTATCCCTTATTAAAATTCCATTAAGGCAAAAAAGTGGGTATTATAATGTAGATATTTTATAGGGAAATATACAGGAAAAGATCCCTGTAATATAGAGAAAGATAAGGATTAAAGGAGGTTCCCACAAAGACACCCTCAAAGCCATTTCATAAATGAGATTGCTGTGGTTTGGCTGGACCTTTGGATCAATCACAGACACCTGCCCCAATAAAGATTTCATCAAATCTTGCCACAAGCTTTTGAAGAAGTCTTCCTCAATAAGTTCCACATCACTGGAACTGTCAGCATTGGAACAGTCAATGTGTTGATTTGGTATGATCATCTGTATGATTCTATATTGAGCTATTTGCAGAAACAGAAAAAACATAATCTAGAGTGTTTTGTTTTCACTCCCAAGTAGAAAATTCTGCCCTTTAGAATATTTTAATATCTTATTTTTTTGTTTGCTATTAACTTTAGTATTGATTCTCCATTTATAGAATAAAGTCATTCTATATTTGTTATTTTTTTTGTTTGATGCCTTAAATGATATTAATGTTCAAAGTTGAGAATTTGGATTTGGGTTTTATTTTTTGCTTTTATAGGCAGAGAAATACTGTAACCAAAAGAACTATATTAGCTAGACTCTAATCAAAGATATTGAATGACTGAAAAAAGAATGGTTGAACAAGTTATAGTATATGATTCTAATGGAAATACTACTGTGCCATAAGAAATGATGAGCTCAATGATGTTAGAAAAACATGGAACTATTTGCAAGTAATACTGAAGAGCTAAATGAGCAGAAGAAAACATTGTCTATAATAATAACAATATTGTTTTAAGAATGGTTCTGACTGAATTACCTATTTGACTACTCTAAATATCCAAATATTCAAAAACATAGGGCAGCTAGATGGTGTAGTGGATGGAGCATTAGCCCTGGAGTCAGGAGCACCTGAGTTCAAATTGGGCCTCAGACACTTAATAATTGCCTAGCTATGTGACCTTGGGTAAGTCACTTAATCCCATTGTCTCGCCAAAAAGAATCCCCAAATAACCAAAACAAGGGATATATAAATAAAGATGCTATCTGCATTTGGAGGAATGGTTGATAAATAAACATATGTATAGATTAATTTTATATTTATGTGTATATGTGTGTTCATATATACCTATATAGATATAGATATGTAACTCTGTGTCTAATAGTAGTCATCTCTATAGCATGAGAGGGAAGAAAAAAAGAAAAAATTAAATGATAATTTTGTTTTATATTTGATAGGAATAGCAAGTGAGCATGGTCTATTTGCAGCTTCATGTGCAATCATTTTTTATTGTGCTTTGTTAAGGAAATAACTTGTTTTATTCCATAAATTAAAACAAAATAAATTAATATTCAGAGGATATTGTATTTAACAAAGGATTACATAGGTATTTAATTAAATAAAATGTCATCTCAAATTTTATCAAATGTAATTTGGGAACTGGATTCCAAAATCTAAGTTCAGTCCTGAACATTGGTCATGATGTTTGAAGAGTGAAGGGGCATTTCAACTTAGTTTAGATAAAAAATGGCCCTTTGACAAAACAGCCCTAACTGAAATTAAATTTACTGTTGATATTTATCATTTTTGAATATTTGATTTGAATATGTCTATATTAAATTAAAAATGTAGAGTTCAAAGAGACCTTAGAATATTGGTTTCCCAACTTCTGATTGTGCACCTCTATAAATAAAAAAAATTGATCACACCCCTAATATAGGCATATTTAATAATTTATAGAATACATAAATTTACTACTGAACTCTACTAATTATGAACACTGCTAAATTTATACAAAATGAGAAAATTTTACTTTCCACTGTACCCTCTGGAACTTCTGTTCTTCAAGCAACAAACTTCTTACATTAGAGCTCTTCTATCTTCTGGTATTCACTAAGGTCTGGGTCCTCTCAGATGGCATTGGACTCCAAGCCACCCTTCAGATGAGGAAACCTGAGGCTGAGTAAGGAGACCCTAGCTAGGGTCACTCAGTGAGTAAATCTCTATCTAACTGTTATCTGTTGAGGACCTACTTTGGGTGGAACGTTAGGCACCAAGGACAGCAAAAAAAAAAAATCCATTTGGTGCTTCAAAATTGACAAAACATTTGATCCTCATAAAAAAAAAACCTATGGAATATGGTACCCTTATTATTTCTATATCGCTGGTGAAAAAACTGAAGCAGCCATAGGCTAAATTCCTTGCTTAGTGTCACAAGTAATAGAATTTGAATTTACCTTATTAGGTTAATTCCAAGCACTAGGCTTGGAACCAGAAAGACTTGAGACCAAATGCAGCTTCAGATCCTTATTAGCTGTGTGATCCTGGACTTGTCATTTAAACTTCTGTCTGTCTCAGTTTCCTCAGATGTAAAATAAGGGGTTATAACAGTATCTCCTTTACAGGGTTGTTTTGAGGATTTCATGAGATTATAATTCTAAAGTCTTTAGCACTGTGCTTGTTAAATATTTGTTACCTTCCTGTATGTAGGTCTATTACTCTATCCACTATGCCATCTAGCTGCCAATACTTTCTAATACTGATTGCATTTCCATGTGCCCTAATGAATTGCCCCCAAAAGAATGATTTTTTTTCCTTGGTTCTCATCATTCCTGACCTCTCATCTTTCAATGTCTTCTCCCAAGTTCTCTTCCCTAGATTTTTTTTGATACTGCTTTCTCCTGGTTCTCTTCCCACCTGTCTAGCTACTCCTGAAAAGAATTTTGCAAAGTCTTTTTTTACTGGATCTTGATCCAGGTCAAACCTGGTTACCATGAGTGTCCTGTAAGGCTATCTTCAGCCCACTTTCCCTCTATTCTCTCATCAGATACTAGGAGTTTAGCTTTTATCTTTATGAAGATAACTTCCTGGATCTCTAGATCCAGTCCTAGGGTCTCTCCTGAGTTCCAAGCCTGTATCACCATGTACCTTTTGAAAGTCTCAGGCTATCCCAAGGTGTCTGAAACTTAACTTATCCAAAGAGGGAACTTAATATCTTTCCCAAAAAAAGACCCCTCTTGCCCATAAAATCATCTTTGAATACACCTTCATCCTCCCAGTCATTCATATTTACAGTCTTTTAGGCATTCTTGACTATTCTCTTGCATTCACCTTATATATCCTATCTATTGCCAAATCTTGTCATTTCTACCATCACAATTTCCATATACATAATCTCTCTCTTACACAGCCAACAAGTTGGTTAAATTAAAATAATTTGGTTATTTCTGGAGATACAATCATCAATTTCTGGATACAGTCAATACCATCATTCTTTTTCTTTTCTAGCTTTGCTAATTCGCCATCATCTTGTACCTGGACTGTTGCTTTCTAAAGGATCTCCCACTTTAATGTATCCTCTATTCAAATATCAAAGTGATTTTCCTAAAGTGCAAGTCTGATCTTACCACTCCGTTACTCAATAAACTTCTGTGGCTCCCAATTACTTCCAGTTGTAAGTATAAAATGCTTTATATTTACAGTCCTTCAGAATTTGATTCATTCCTAGATTTCCAGACTTCTTATACTCTATGATCCAGCAACAATGCTTATATTGTTATTCCTCTTAAAGGACACTCTGATTCTGATCCTTTTCATTGACTATTTCCAATAATTAGAATGCTCTCCCTCCTCACTTCTGCCTTCTAAATCCCCTGACTTCCTTCAAGATTCAACTCAATCCCACCTTCAGCAGGAGGCTGTTCCTGGTTATCCTCAAATCATACAAGTAGTACTTTCCCTCTGAGATTATGCACTATTTGTATTGAATGGCAGGGACTGAATTTTTGTTTTTCTTTGTATATACAGAACTTAGCAAAGTGTTTAGTTTGTGGTAACCACTTAATAAATGTCTGTTGACTGACTGATTGACTTTCCCCCAATTCTACTTCCAAAGACTCCCTCTACCCTGATCGTCCCATAGTGCTTAATAAATGTTCATTCTGTTCCCTTGTCATTACATCTCTATGCCTTACTTCTCCCTTCCCCTTTCTCCCTTCTCTACCCCTTACTCTCTTTATTGTCACCAAGACTTTTGGTCTCTCCAGTGTTCTGTATTTTGTAAGACCAACATCCCTAATCTAGCTATGGTCTGCTTTTTTCTCAATAATGACAGTTTAAGGGTGGCTAGGTGGCACAGTAGATAGAGCACCAGCCCTGGAGTCAGGAATACCTGAGTTCAAATCTAGCCTCAGACACTTAATATTTACCTAGCTGTGTGGCCTTGGGCAACCACTTAACCCCATTGGCCTTGTAAAAAAAAAAAACTAAAAAAAAATAATGTCCACTTAATTGTAGTCTTCATATTCCTCCATTGTTGAATCTCTTGCTTCTGTGTCCTGTCAATGATCACAACTCACCAAACACCATCTGTTTCATCTGCTCCTACTCATATACTTCTGAATAGACTTAGGGGAGATCTGTTCATGATAATCACTGTATCCTCTCCAAACTAATGTTACCTAATATTGACTGGGACTTCATTGTAACAAAGCAATCCTTTTGATCCTTGTAAATTGATTTGCAAGCCAACTTTCTGAGAGCTATTACAAATTTTCTCTTTCCTCATATCCAAAGTATGACCTCTTCCATACATTCTTATCTGATGTTCTTGTCTCACACTTTACAAAAAAAGAAAGAAAGAAAGAAAGAGCGAAAGAAAGAAAGAGAGAAAGAAAGAAAGAAAAGAATCAAAGCATGTACTAAGAACACCTTCTTTTCCTCACCTCTCCATTTGATATCCTTCTTTATCTGGCATTCCCTATTTTTCTCTAGTCTTTGATGTAGAAGTGACCCTTCTTACCAGGATCAATTATTCTACATGTAACATTTTTAAAAATATTTATTTACTAACAAGCTTTTCTATGTCCCAAATCTTTCACTTAATTAGAAAAAAAATCCTTGAGACCAATATGCATAATCAACAAAACAAATTCCTAAAATTGCCATGTCCAAAAATATATGTCTTCTTCTGCATTTTAATTCTATCTCTTCTCAAGCTAGGGTGATATACATTTTTTTTTCCTTAATCTCATTCCCTTCCACCTTATTCAACATATTGTTCACTCTATAATTCTCTCCCCACCCTCTCCCTAATCTTAATCTAATCTACTGATTTCTTTTAATGCTGTCTATAAATATGTCCACATTTTCCCCATCTTCAAAAAAGTCTTCCTCAAAGTCTACTATCCTTCCTATCATTTTATATATATTCTTTCTTTCTCAGCCAAACTCTTTCCAAAATCTGTCTACATTGGGTACTTTTGTTTTTCTTTTTTATTCTCTTTAATCCCTGGTAATCTGACAATCAACCTCATCCTTCTTTTTAGACTACTCTCTCCAGAGTTAACAGTGATCATTTAATCACCAAATGTAATGACCTTTCCTCAATCCTCATTCTTCTTGAAGTCACTGAAGCCTTTAACTGTGACTATTGATCACCTAGCAGATACTCTCTCTTCTCTAGATGTCTATGACATTGTTTTCCTCCCATTGGGGGCTGAATATTCCTCTGTCACCTTTCCAGATCCATCATCTATGACATGACCATTAATTGGGGGTATACCCTCCCCCAAGACTCTGTTTTGGACACTCTTCATTCTCTGCATTCTCTCTTGGTGACCTCATCAACTCCCATAGCTTTAACTATCATCTCTATGCAGATAACTCCAATATGATTTTCTAGTTCAAGTCTAACCCCAATGAGTTCTAGTCCCACATCCCATAAGCAACTGGACATTTGAATGAATAAATGAATTTAAAAATCAATTATTTAGAAAGAAATTTAACTGGAACAAAAAAAGTGATATTGAGGATGGAAAAATGCAAATGAAGGCAGCCTAGCTGTACCAGATCTAAAACTATATTATAAAATGGCAGTCACCAAAACTGTCTGATACTGGCTAAGAAATAAAGAAATGGATCAGTGTAATATATGAGGTACGAAAGAAAAAGTAGTAAATAACTATAAGTAATCAACTATTTGACAAACCCAAAGACATCAGCTTCTGGGATAAGAACTCACTATATGACAAAAACTGTTAGAAAAACTGGAAAATAGTATGGCAAAACATCTCACATCCTATACCGAAAGGTAGAAATGGGTACAGGTTTTTCCCCCTAATTCTAAACATTCTTTCACAACATGGCTAATATGGAAATTTGTTAAACACAAATGTACATGTATAATTTTTATCAGGTTGTTTGCCACCACAGGGAGCTAGGAGGGAATGGAGAGTGGTAGAAAAATGTAGAACTCATAAGCTTGCAAATGGATGAATGTTGAAAACTACCTTTGCATGTAATAGGAAAAATCAAATTCTTAAAAAATCAATTATTAAGTTCTACTAAGTACAAAATGTCATGCTAATCACAAGGGATACTTTTTTGGGGAAATTTCCTAGTCTCAGGGAGCTTATATTTTAATTGAGGAGAATAGAGCATACAGAGAGAGGCAAAGAGGGAAAGGGGTAGAAAGCATGGGAGGTAGGCAAATTTTATACACTAGAAGGCAGGCAGATGGTGAGACACCTTTGGTGAAAGCTTGATTGGAACAAGAAACAGAAACATGATTTGATATCTAGGGGAAGCTAGCAGACATAGTGGGCTAAGTGGGCTATTTTACACCCACTCACCAATCAACTGAGTTGGATCTTAAAGTGGAAGTTCCTAAGGAATCAGGGACTTCCTGAATCCATGCACCTAAATCCAGGCCCAGTGTAAAGTGTCTTCATCCAGAAGGGGAGAAGTAGATCAGAGGCAAAAGGAAATGGCCTAGACAGGTAGCTGAATAAAATGCAAAGCTGAGGCAACTGAATATAGGACAAGCATCTCAAACCCAAATGTCATTATCCATCCCAGATCAAAACCTCTCCCTCTTCCAGGTTTTTTAACAAGAATATCACCATCTTCCTACTCACCCAAGTTTACACTTTCAGTGTCATTCAATTCCTAACTCTCATTTAATTGACATTTCTTTTTTTAATAGCTTTTTTTCCAAGGCAAATGGGGTTAAGTGGCTTGCCCAAGGCCACGCAGCTAGGTAATTATCAAGTTTCTGAGGCCGGATTTGAATTTAGGTACTCCTGATTCCAGGGCCGGTGCTCTATCCACTACACCACCTAGCTGCCCCCTCAATCCACATTTCTAATCAATTACCAATATTGTCCTTTATAATGCCATAACATCTTTCACAAATGACCCTTTCTCTGTTCTCACACTACCATTAACCTGGCTCAGGAACTCAGGCCTAAGCTACTAAAACAATATCATTTCTTCTCACTGACTCATTTCTCCTCCTTCTCCAATCTGTCCTCCACCTAGTTGCCAAAGTGATTTTTCTAAAGCAGAAGTCTGATCATATCACTCTTCCATTCATCAAACTTCAGAACTTCTTTATTGCTTCGAGAATCAAATATAAACTCCTGTTTGACTCTTAAATCTCTCCACAAATGATCCCTTGCTTCCAGTCTTCTTAAAGCTTACTTCCCACCTCATACTCTGAGGTTCATCCATAACCTTGTAAAATACCCTTATTTATTGTCCTTTCTCTGTGTTTAGAATCTAATCCCTTTTTCATTTATCCCTTGAAATTACTGTTTTGCTTCAAAATTCCATTCAAATTGAACCTTTCTTAGTCCTCCACACTGCTAGTGCATTGCTTCCCCAAACTATCTTAGATTCATTTATTTTACATCATTTCCATACATTATTGTATGCAAATGTCTCCCTACTTGGATGTAAGCTCATAGAGGTCAGGGATTATTTCATTTTTGTCTTCATAGCTGAGTATCCACTGTAGTGCCTAGCTAGCACATTGTGAGAGGTTAATGTGGACTTGTTGATTGATTAATTGGGGGCAAGACCTAGGTCATTTGGAGCAATGCTAACAAGAAAACAAATAATCCATGAAGGTGACTACCTGACTTTGCATCTTCTGGCCAATTTCTTATATTTAATGACAATAACAGAAGACTGGATGTAAGCCTCAAATGTATACAGTGTAGATAAGGAAGACAACTTTGACTGAATGGATGTGAATGCACATTATGTTATATGAATAAAAAAACAAGGATAAAAGAGAGAGCATAATAAGGAGGCATACCAATATGACAGTGGAGCTGATTTCTTACAGTGGTTACCTCTGAACAAGCTGTATGCACAGTCTATTGAGCATTGTGGCCAGGGCTCCCGGCTTCAGGGTCTCTATGTCACAGATGGTTTATCAGGAGAAAAATGATAATGGCTAAAAACAGCATGAGTTTTTATTGTTAAAAGGAGCAAGGAAGGAGGGAGATGAATACCCCAAGAATAATGAAAACATCACTCTCATTGGTACAAGGAAAATTCCAGATACAATCAGCTGCCAATTTAAAGCTCAGATTATTACACAAGAATTAACTGTTGTAATTTTAAGAAGAAATGACAAAATGAATTCAAAGCCCGAACACATTTACTTCAAGTGCATACTTGAAGCTACAGTCTCAAATACCCATTAGTTCTTCCCAAATGCCAATAGAGATATATCTCCTCTATAAAGGTGTCAGCAAAAACACAAATCAGAATTGCTTTGAAAGATTTTTAGTAAACTAAAACAAGGGCATATATAAAGACAGGGGTTGGCATTTTTCTTCTGAAGAGCTCAGAGCACTTTCATGTTCCTCCAACCCAAGTCCTTCTTTGAGAAGTCTAAGCCAGGAAACTAGAGGCAAGGCCAGTGGCCACAATAAGAAGAAAACTGTTGGGAAACTCCCAGAGTATCATATATACTGTTCTTCAAAGTGTCAACAAGTTTCTTGGCCAGAGGTCTCATATGTCAAGAGAAATTAGTTCCTCTTCTTTGAATAGCAAGCATGATCAAGGAAGAGTGCACAGAAAACATGCCAAGGATGAAAGGAGAGCTTTCCTCAGATCATTGCTTGTGCCCTCCTACAAATTAAAGAGAAAAAAAAGAGCCACATTAGCTCAAACCTTCTAAGATCTCTGTGAGTCACAGAAGATGTGATGTTGATTAGTGAAATGCCACTATACTAAATAAAATGATTTCCTAGAACTGTGATAAAAGTTCAGTCTTCCACAAGGCTTTCATCATTCTGTGAAAATTGACACTTGCTTCCTAATGCCCTCTTGAGAGTTCCCTCACTTCCTGGCTTCTCCATCATTACCTGAAAGGTCTATGCTCTCCTTCCATTTCTAAGCAACAAAGTTACTTGAGTTCAAGTGTGCTGCCATTTTGTTATAAGAAAGAGATGGTTAAAAGGTGATAGCTACATAGGAGAAAATTAAGGGGGTCATAGCTCTCACATTTTCCCAAACCAGAAGCTGAATTGACTCAATGTAGCATCATAAAAGTTTTAATGCTACTTTTATGCCATTTAGTAGCTCTGTGACCTGGAATAAGTAATTGAATCTCTCGCCATTCTCTTCCCTGTCCAAGGAGAAAGGTAGATTAGATGAGCTTTAATGTCCCCTCCATTTCTCGGATTTCCAATTCTCATATAACAATTATCATGTTTAGTTAATATAGTCCATAAAGACCAAAATTCTGCTTCTGATATGTCTCATCATCTTCAAATTATGTCAACTTTTTAAAATAGATTTTATTGGTCTTTTGTTTTTATACGACCTAGAATTCCAACTATGGTTCTCCCTTTCCTTCCTAGAAAGTGATCCCTTATTAAAAAGAAGAAAAAATAAGTAAAACCATCTATAAAGTAAGAGATATAATATACACTGTTCCAAATGAATGGACCTCATCCCCAAACTCACCTAGCTCTTCTCTGGGCCAATTTTTTTCTTAATAATTTTGCAACATTAATCCTCAGTTGTTTTTGTGACTTTCATTCTTTCCTTTTACATTGATACAAGCACTGTGTATAAGGTTTTGTGGCTTATCTTAATTCACTTTAGATAAATTCATTAAACTCTTTCTATACTTTCCATATTAATCATGTTCATTATTTTTTATGGGCTAGTAATATTCCATTACATTTATCCACCATAATTTCTTTAGTATTTCTACAATTGAAGGTCAACTACCTTCCAATTCTTACCTACAACAAAAAGTATATCTATAAATATTTTGTCATGTATAGGGATTTTCTTTTTGTTGCAATGATCCTCTTGAAATTTCATTCTTTAAGTTGAAGGTCATTGTCAGTTTAAGTTCTTTCTTTGAATAATTCCAATTGCTTTCCAGAATGTTTATACAAATTATAGTCCTATCAACAACTCCTTGGTGTAAACATCATCATTATCCTATCATCCCTCCAAAAATGACTATTGTCATTTTTTCCATCTTTGTCACTTTGTAAAGTGATGCCTTGGGGTTGTTTTAATTTTCACAATTCTTATTATTAGTAACTGGAAACATTCTTTCATATGTTTGCAATTATTCTTTTAAGAGCTGTTTGCTCATATGCTTTAACTACCTAACTCAAGTTTGGAAGACATTAACTTCTAAAATATTACATTGTTCATGATATCCTCCTACTCAAAATATTTCAGACTCCCCTTGTTTTAGTACTGCTCTTAGTTTTCAAAAAAATCAACTTCACAAGACCAAGACATTCTCAAGTATCACAAAACCACAAAACCTACTTTGACAGTGCATACAATAACTTATAAAGGGAAGAGGGAAGCATGGGATTCCAAGTCTAAAGGCCTGGTTTGACAATGGTTCCCTAGGAATATTTTGAGGGATTAGGGTGGAGACATTTGCAATTTCAATATGTAGTAACTCTTTGATGTCAACTTCAAAGTTCATGGCATGTTGGGTTGCATTAAGAGAAAACTAATGTACAGAAGTAGAGTCAGACATTACACTCTACGTCTCAGTCAGTCAGTATCCCCATTTGGAATATGATGAGAAATTTGGGACAAAGAAAAAGCATTGACAAGTTATTTGCATATCAGTCAATTGACTAATGTTTGTCCAAGAAAACCATGATATCAGGGAAGTGATGTCACAACAAGCACATGAATTGGATTTGAGTGAGGGAGTACTATGCTAAATAACCAACCTCACTTTCTCTTCAAGAGTCATCTGGGTCCAGTGTCCAGATATGAATCAGGACAAGTGGAGATGACCCTGGATGTGAGGCAATCAGAGTTTGACTTGCTCAGGGTCACACAGCAGGTAGTTGTCAAGTATCTGAGGCCAGATTCAAATTGGGGTCCTCCTAACTCCAAGACCAGTGCTATAGCCACTGTACCACCTAGTTGCTGGTCAGTTGACTAGAATTTATTAGGAATTCACTATTCCAGGTCCTGTTCTGAGCTCTGGGATACTAAGAAAGACAAATGCATTCACTGCTCTCAGGAATTTTACATTTAAAGGAAAAGACATCATAAAAGAAACTATCCACAAACAAGCTATAAACAAAGAAACTTGGGGCTAGTCTCAGAGTAAGGAAATCAATATTAAGGAGGATTGGGAAAAAAATTCTTGCAGAAGGTAGGATTTTCACTGAAACTTGAAGAAGGTCAAGAAACTAAGAGACATGTGGTAAAGAGACTGTGGACCCCTATTATGATGCTCAATTTGTGAACCTAGTAAGTGTTTAGTCTAGAGATGAGAAAATGTAGTTGAATTATGACAACTATTCAAAAATGATTCTTAAGTCTACAGAAATATGTATCAGTGTTCCCTCTTAAAACACATAAAGGCTAAATGAAGAAAAGGAATAGTGAAGAAGTTATAAAAATTATATATTCTTTTTCTTTTAAAAGTTACCACCAAAGGGTATTGTGGGTATTAATTAAGCTAACAGGTCCTTTAAGTCAGCATCCTTGAGACAGAGATTATCACTCATCCAAGCCTCATCAGTCCCTTGTGTTTGTTCAACTGAAATCTGATGTAAGTCTAAGAATCTGCATATCTGTTTGGGTATGTGTGTGTGTGTATGGATATATGTGTATGTGCGTGCATCCACTAATCCCATTAATCAACTCAGTGGCTCCTAGCTACTACCTCTCCCTTCTAGGTATCCTTTTCTTCTAGGATCATTATCTTCTAAAGTAGTTTATTTATAATGTGCAATAAAATCTATGACTAGCAAATTACATGGGCAGTACATTCCATTTGCTCCCATCACAAATCCTTAATAAATGTTTGTTGATTTGACTAAATATAATCCAAATAATGTTGGAGATTTGATCTGTGTTCCCTCTGCCTCTGAAAACCAGCCTCTTTTTCTGGTAAATCTTAATTCACAGATTGCTGAAGCCTAGCTTGCAGAATCTTTAGAATAACCTTGCTGGCATGTGAAATATGTAATATTGTTCAAAAATTTGAACATTTCTTGGCATTGCTGTTCTTTAGGATTAGGATTTAAACAAACTTCTTCAATCCAGTAGCCATTGTTGTGTTTTTCAAGTTTTCAAGCATATTGAGTGCAGTTCTTTAATAACATCATCTTTTAGGTTTTAAATAGCTCAACTAGAATGCTTTCACCTCCATAAGTCTTAAGGTTAGCAGTGCTTCCTAAACCTTACTTGACTTCATTCTCCAGGATGTCTGGCTCTAGATGAGTTACCACAGCATCGTGGTTATCAGTGATGTTAAAATCTTTCTTCTACAGATTTTTTGGATATTTTTATCACCTTCTCTTAATCACTTCTACTTCTGTTAAATCCCCACTATTCTTGCCTTTTATCATGCCCATTTTTGCATGAAACTATCTGTCCCTTGATGTCTGTAATTTTCTTTAAAATACCTCTTTTCCTTCACATTCTATTGTATTCTTCTATTTCTTTGCATTACTCATTGAAGAAAATTTTCTCAACTCTTTTTGCTATTCTATAATTCCAATTCATTTAGGCATATCTTTGTTTTTCTCTCTCTCTTACCTTTTACTTTTCTTCTTTCTTCAACTATTTATAAAGTTTCATCAGATAATCATTTTGCTTTCTTGTTTTTGTTTTTCTTTGGAATATTTGTTGTTATTGTTGATGTTGCTGCTGTCTCTTTTACTGCTTTGTGAACCTCTCTCCATAGTTCTTTAGTCTTTCTACCTATCAGATCTAGTCTTTTAAATATATTCATCACTTTCACTTCATATTCATAAGGCATGTAATTTAGATCACACCATTTAGATCAGATGGTTTTTCCTCCTTTCTTCAATTTAAGTCTGATTTTTGAAATAAAGAAGCTCGTGATCCACAGTCAGTTCCAGGTCTTGTTTTAACTGAATGTATAAAACTTCAGTATTTAATGATCTGATTTCTATATCGAGTCTGTAAGCCAGGCTTCAGCAATATGTAAATTCAGAATTACCAGAAGAGGAAGTTGGTTTTCAAAGAGGCAGAGGAACTAGAGACCAAATTGCCAAAATTTGCTGGCTTATGGAGAAAGCACCACTTCTGCTTCATTGACTACAATTGTCAATGTGGATCACAACAAAATGTGACAAATTCTCAGAGATGGGAGTACCATATCATCTTACTTGCCTCCTGAAGAAACTATTTGCAGATCAAAAAGCAATAGTTAGAACCAAAATACGAAATAACTAATTAGTTTAAGATTGGAGAGGGAGTGCAACTTAGATATCACATGAAATGTCAAGTTGAGTAAATCAAAGGTAGAATTAAGGTTGCCAGGAGAAATATCAAAATGTTCAGATATGTAGACCATACCATTCTGATGAAAAAAAGTGAAGAGGAATTAAGAAGCCTTAAGATGAGAGTGAAGGAGGAGATTGTAAGAACTAGTCTGAAACTTAACATAAAAAAACCAGATTTTGGCAAGTGATTTCATCAATTTCTGGCAAATAAAGGGAGAAGAAATAGAAGCAGTGACAGATATATTCTTGGGTTCAAAGATCTCTACAGACAGCAACTGGAGCCATGAAACTGAAATACACTTGGTCATTGTTAGGAAAGCTAAGGCAAATCTGGACAGCATGCAGAAATGCAGAGATATCAGCTTGCTGACAAAGATCTGTAAAGTCAAAGCTTCAATTTTTTTCTGGTACCAATGTATAGTAATGAGAGTTGGATTATAAAGAAAGCTGAGCTCCTCAGAATCAATGTTTTTCAATTGTGGTGTTAAAGAAGTCTTTTCAGAATCTCTTGAATAGCAAGGAAATCAAATCAGTCAATACTTAAAGAAATTAATTCCAGCTTTTCACTGGAAGGCCAAATACTGAAGCTGAAACAATACTTTGGGCACATAATGATGACAAGACTCATAGCATAGGATGAGATGTATAGATAGTGTCCTAGAAACAATGAGCATGAACTTGTACAGACTTTGAGACATAGTGGAGTTGGAAGAGCCTAGCATGCTATGGTACATGAGATGGTGAACAACTATTGAAAACAACGTCTGGTCAATCATGTCTTCATTTTTCTCCAGGCTGCATTGTTGACTCCTTTTTTCTCTAGTAAATTAATCCTTCTAGCCCTCTCTTCTCTTTTCAACTCCCTTTTATGAATTGTCTTCCTTCATTATAATGTAAGTTCCTTGAGGGCAAGAACTGTCTTTTTCTTTATATTTGTATTTATAATGCTTAGCACAGTGTCACAAATTAAGCACTTACTAAATGCTCAATGTTGTTGATGTTGTTGATAAGCATACTAAAGCCCTCTTGAAAAACAAAAAATAAACCTCCCCCTATCTCCCAATCTATATCTGTTTCTCTTTATGTCTCTATTTGTACACCAGTCCTTTTGAAATACTCATCTTGTAGATGGGCAATCTGTGGGTCTTCATTTTTATTCAATTTACAAAAATCTATTTTCTCTCCTTCTTTATCATCCACTTCTGAGCCCTCTCTAAGAAGAAAAGAAAAGAAAATTAATGTATAAATATGCAGTCAACAAATTTCTTCACTAATCATGTCCATAAAATATATGTCTCATTTTGCACCCTGAGTCTTTAAAATGATATAAATTACTATGATAGAATACAGAGCATGGAGAAGCTACATAATCATGTTAAGATGCCTACATCATTTACTCTTTATATGTTCTCTTTACAAAAGGTAAATTAATCCTTTTTAAAAAATCATAAAAATAATATAGATTCATTAAAACAAGAAGGCAATAAAAGTTTCCCCTTGGGGCAGAGCACTTTCATGGAGACAAAAGACAGGCTTAGCACTTTGCCCTCAATTTTGTTCCTGCTTTTATGGAAAGTGTATTATGAAGATTGTTTTACATTGTGAATAATGCATTTTTTTCCTTTAGAATTTGGCAGATGTTTAATATTAGATATCCTCTTTAGCTTGATTCATGTCATACTCAAGGCAACAGTGTTGAGAAAATAACGATGGATACAGTGATGCTTATGGACATAATCTTGGTCTTTACTTCAAAAAAATTAAGAGGCAGGAAATGTAAGCTTTGCCATTCCAACTCAAGGGACCAACATAGCACTGGCCCATGACATATGAATGAGAAAGGAATCTGATAGCATTAGCACATACTGAACTAGGAGAATGCGAAAGAGAACACTTTACAATGACTTTCAAACTAGCTTCTGCCAAACCTTTAGATGCCCAAGGAAACTTTGGTTTGAAATATAAACCACTCTCACATCAAAAGAATACAAACAGCAGACATAGTGTGGAATAATGAAAAGAGGACTTGACTTGGAGTCAGGACACCTGGCTCCTACTTTGATTCAAGATACTGGTATATGAAAGCAGTTTCCTCAATCTGACTCCTTGATATGAAATTCAGACATGCTTATGAAAGCTTTCATTTACTAATAATTACTAATAAAGTGAGGAGTCTAAGATGATACATGATTGTTGAGCTATAGCATGAAAAGACAATAAAGAGAGCTATTCTCAGAATTGGGAAGACAGTCCTGAGTACATCATTTAACAGTAAAGTGATCCAGCAGAGAAAGGGCTAACACATATTAATAGAATTCCACATTGATTTCCTACACCCATCCAACCTTCTGTCTACTTTTTTCTAAAATTACCAACTGATAAATTCAATCAATGACTTTCTCAATTCTCATTTTTTCTGTAGCATTGACACTGCTGATAGGTACCGTTCTTATATTTCTATTTATATCCATAGCATTTCCACTATGTATCATCATGATAAGCCTACAATCAAGCTCCCCGTGATGTTTGTTCTTCATCCTTAAAGAAGATCATGGAATCAGGGAAATGATGCCATGACAAGCAAGTGAATTGGGTTTGAGTTAGGGAGTGCTGTGCAAGTCACCAGCCTCACCTTCTCCTCTGGAGTCATCTCAGATCCAGTGGTCAAATATGAATCAAGACAACTGTGGATGACACTGAATTTGGGGTAATCAGGGTTAATCGACCTGCCCAAAGTCACACAGCTAGTAAGTGTCAGAGGCTGGATTTGAATTCAGGTATTCTCTGTGTTACTTGCCTCTCTTTAGGTCCACAAAGTTTGTTGATATGCTCTACCAATGTTCATTATATTTATAAGGTTCTTTAGGGCAGGAAATTGTTTTGAGCTGTCAATTTTCTGGTATACTTAGCTTTTACCCCAGTATCTAACACACACAATAATATGGATGACATATATATCCACATATATGTAAATGTCACTTAATAGTATCATTAGAACACACAAATAACCACCTACCTGTCCTAAAATTTTGATGCGAAAAAATTGTTTATCCTCACCTTAGAAATAGTTTTATAAAACTTTTTCCTCAAAAGTTGTCTACGTTATTTCTACATTATATGTATCTAATCCTCTCCTTGCAATGGTTATTTTAGAGGATTCCTTAATTCTGAAGAATTTTCCTACTGTATTTCCTGACAACTTGTTGGCTCAGTGAAATTTAATTTCAGTACATTAGGAAGAAAAATACAAGACTCTTTGAACTTACCTCCTGATATAAATGAAAAGAGATTTTCAAGATCAGTTGAAGTCTGGTCATCTGAGGTAATCTTTGATAAATTATGACTATACTTTGGTGAAGCAAGTCTTTATATGTGCCAGTTAATGCTCACAGGAGGAGGAACAATGAGTAATTCAAATTAATTTTATTTCCATTATGTACTTGCTCCTTTGGTTTGATAAAGTCAACTGCTTTGTAAAAGGTTATTAAAATATAAACTGATAGCTGAAAATCATCTATGTATATAAAATTAGATATAGTTATAAAATCAGTAGTATTTATTAGTAAATGAAAGCTTTCATATTTCTATAAGGATGTCTGAATTTCACATTGAGTCAGGTTGAGAAACTGCTTTCATATGCCAGCATCTTGAATCAAAGTGGAAAACCTCAATGAAGCACATGAATAGCAAAAAGAAAATAAAAAAGAGATGTGATATCCTGAGATATAGTATTCATGTTTGTTTGATTTTTTAATCATAGTTTTCATTGAGTACATTGATTCTTTTGTTCATTTAACCTGTTTTTTGAAATTGTTTTTTGAAATCAGATATCATAATTTTTTATACTATTTTTCAAACTTTCAGTATTTTCTATGTCACATCCTATGTCATATCATTTATTTCTGTTTAGGTTCTTCTAGTTTTCAGCATGTCCATTGCTTTAGTAAAGTTTACCACTTTCTCTTCTAAATTATTAATTCTCCTTCCAATTCTTTCCTCTAGAGCTTCTGTTAATTTTTTTTTGGGGGGGCTTCATTCCTATACGTTCACATACCTTATTATTTACCTTATCTAGCCTGGACTTTTGGACATTTCTAGACCTACAATATTTTTATATTTCTTTTCTTTCTTACTTGTTCTATCTTCTTTGCTTTACATATCTTTATAACTTTATTGGATTGGAGATTTGTGCTAGGACCAGGCTCTGTCTCCTCTGTGGTCTTGACCAGGGTCACCTGGGTTCCTGCACTAACTTCAACCTCTCAGAGTTAGGGGACACTGTTCCAGTCTTTGAAGTTCTGTCACTGGATCTTCATGTCCATCTCTTACATCTGGGGACATGATACTAGAGCTGTCAGAGTCCCTCAGGAACTTGAACTGGCCTTGTCAGAGGGCTTCCATGCAACACTAGCCTTGCTACACCTTGAGGTTTCTATTCCTGCTTCCCTCCCTCCTTATACAAACATACACACATACAGACACACACACACACACACACACACACACACACACACACACACACACACAATCCTAAACCTTTTTTTTAACACTGTCAGATTTCTAGGTGGAGTCTTTTTTCCTTATGCCCTCTAGAAACAGCATGTATGTGCCTCTGACTGGTCTCTATTTATTTTGGAGTAGTTAGATAGTGCCATGGATAGAGTACCTGCCTGGAGGCAGGACTGGACACTTATAGTTTATGTTGCATGACCCTGGTCAAGTCAATGAACCCTGACTGCCTTGCATCCAGTTTTCCTGATTCATATCTGGTCACTGGAACCAGATGACTCTGGAGAAGAAAGTGAGGCTGGTGACTTAGCACAGTCCACTTTCACTCAAATATAATTCTCATGCCTGTCATACCATCACCTCCCCTGATGTCATGGTCTTCTTCAAGAACAAAGAATAGGGGCATCTAGGTGGCGCAGTGGATAAAGCACTGGCCCTTGAGTCAGGAGTAACTGAGTTCAAATCCGACCTCAGACACTTAATAATTACCTAGCTGTGTGGCCTTGGGCAAGCCACTTAACTCCATTGCCTTGCAAAAAAAAAAAAAAAAAAAAAAGGACAAAGACAAAAAACAACAACCTAAGCTGGGAGTCTAAAAATGTTTTTGTCCCTTTTGGTATAAGTTTGACAAACCCCTTTACTATTTTCTATGGGTTTCTGTCAAACTTTTTCTGCAATTTTGTACAAAGCATTCATTTAGTATAATTTCTCATTGGATTTTTAAAATCATTATTCATTTTGATAAGAATCTCAAGTTTTCGTTCAAGTGAATATATGTGGGAGCTGGGCAGTCTCCTTTTCAAGTGATCATCTTGGAAGCAAATTCTAAAAAGAGGTATAATTCCATGATCTTATTAATTGCTTTTTATGTGAATACTAGATAAACAAATAAATAAATCAACATCAAATCAAGATGACCATTATCTTTCCTATTTAAAATAGATCTAGAAATGGTCACAATAGCAAAGACATGAAAAGGAAATTTAGAAAAAACTCAGGAAAAATAAAACAAAATATTGCTTTTTATAGATGATGTGATGACATAATTAGAAAACCCTAAAGAATCAACTAAAATTAAGAGAATAATTAATATTTTCATCAAAGTTTCAAGATATAAGATAGATATACATAAATATCAGCATTCACATACATGTAAAACAAAATCTAGGAATAAGAATTAAAAATATGAATCTAATTCAAAATAACTACAGAAATAATCAAATACTTAAAGTATAGCTAAGATTCACCAGGGAACTATATAAACTTATTTATAAAAAGATTTTTTTTTTGCAGAAATGGCCTAAATAATTAGAGAAACATGAATTTTTGTGATAGGTAAAGTCAAATAATTAAAATCAAAAAGCAATCTAGGGATGGCTAGGTGGCACAGTGGATAAAGCACGGGCCCTGGAGTCAGGAGTACCTGGGTTCAAATCCAGCCTCAGACATTTAATAATTACCTAGTTGTGTGGCCTTAGGCAAGCCACTTAACTCCATTTGCCTTGCAAAAACCTACCAAAAAAAAGCAATCTAAATGAATTTACTTAATTCTCTACTGTACCAATCAGACATCCAAAAGAATGTTCTATAGAACTAGAAAAATAATAAAATTAATCCGAAGGAATGAAAGGTAAAGAGTTGCAAGGGTAATAAGGAATAATGTGGGAAGGAAGGGTATCTATCCATCAAATCTTAAACTGAAGTATAAAGTGGTAATCATCAAAATGATTTGGTATTTAGGGGAGGGGAGAGGCGACCAGTGAACTAGATTAGATACATAATATACAGAATGAATGTAGTAGCTGAGAGTTTTATAAACTCACCCTAAGTACTGGGGGAAGAACTCAATATATGGTAAAAACTGCTTGGAAAACAAGACAACAATCTGGCATATATTAGATTTAGATTAATACTTCACACTATTTACCAATATAAGTTTCAAGTAAAAAGTCACATCAAGAAAGAAATTAATTTTTGGATTAATGAAGAGAGGAAAGGTTTATGACTAAATAAGTGATTGAAAGGACCACACAGAATAAAATTAACAATTTAATTTTATTTGTATTTTTAATTTTAAATATATATAATGTAACAAAAAAATCAGAAGGAAACATATCTTTGCAATAAGCTTCTCTGTTAATGGTCTCTTTTTCAAGATATATGAGCAACTGATTCAAATCTGTAGAGCTAAGAAACATTCCCCATTACCTAAATGTTCAAAGGATAGGAATATAGTCAGATTTCAAAAGAAGAAAGGCAAGTTATCTACAATCACATGAAAAATGTTCAATATTATTATTTCAAGGACTGAAAATAAAAACAAATTTGACATTTTGTCACATCTGCCAAACTAGAAAAGATAGCAAAAGAAGAAATGGCAAATGTTGAAAGAGACTGAGGAAAAAGTATATTAGTGCATTGTTCCTTATATATTTTTTAGGATTTTGCAAGACAGTGGGGTTAAGTGATTTGCCTAAGGCCACACAGCTAGGTAATTATTACTTGTCTGAATTTGGATTTGAACTCAGGGCCTCCTGACTCTAGGGCCAGTGCTCTATTCAATGAGCCACTTAGCTGCCCCCTACTAATGCCATTCTGGAATGCAATTTAGACCCATGCCCAGAATGTAACTGAACTATATATACCCTCCAAAAAAGTTATACCACTACTGGATCTATGCCCCAAAGAAAAATCATTGCTAAGAGGAGCCAAAGTTAACCATATCCATTCTTTTAACTCAAGGAAGATAACAGCCACTTTCCACAGAAGCTTAGGAAACACAATTTTTTAATATTTGTTTTTAATTTGAGGCAAATTCTTCTGCCTCATCAATAAGAAGAAAATCCAATATTTAACAAATAGTAATGGTATTTTTATGAATATTTTCAAAGGAAACTATAACCAAACATCAAAGAAAGAGGAGAATTTATGAGGAAGATCAGTATTGATGATTCTAAAATGTATGTTTCAAGTCAAAGAACTAGACAATTGGCAACATTGAAAAAGCAGTCATCTCTGAATTCTCCTAGCTCAAGACCATAGATGCCCCCAGAAAATTCATCTCTGAGTCAAATTCTTAAAAATCCCTTAGAATATCTCTCCAACTACAAATTATCACCACCAACTGAAAACACGTTTGTCTCCTTGGGCAGGACCAGGTATATCTAATCAGAGAAATGATCCAAGGAGTAGCAGCTTCATGGAGAGGAGGAGTACAATTTTAACACAGAGGTTTGTTTGCTCAGAATGTGGATTTCCCAAAATCATCACTTTGATTCCCTCCTAACAATGAAATCATCAACTCAACTTCATTTTGTACCTTCCCCAGACAGAGCATCCCAGGGAAGCACCAGCCAATTTGCATCTTCCTGGATCTTAGAGGGAACACAGGGACCAGAAAACTCTGCCAACTAAGTCAACATATTGTTAATTAATGCTTAGTAGCCATAAGATCATAGCTTTGAAAGCAACCTTAGAAACACCTTCATTCTATAGATGAAGAAACAGATAAGCAAAAGAATTTAAAGTAGTAATTGTCTGAAGTGGAATTTGAACCCATGGCTTCCTGTCTCCAAGTTCCACATTCTAGTCACTCTCATATTCCTTAGGGGATGAAGAACAGGAGTCCTCAGTGGAAGAATAATGCTTCAGTGAGAGAGAAGTTGATTCCTTGAGAAAAGAAGCTTAAATATAACCCAATGGGAATAGCTGTGAACTTTGGCTCCTCCTAGAAAGTGATACAGTGGCATCAAATGGGTGGGAAAGGAAGGTTTTGATGTGAGATGTAAAGAGATGAAAGCAATTTTCCTAGCTTAACTTTCTCTTCTCTGTGGAAAGCTGTGCTATCTGATCCAGGCTCTGCAGGGATCTCTGAGGCCTGCTCCAGGTTTTCCTTGTGATGCAACCCAGGGCTTTTCAGGACTGCCTGTGAAAGAGGACCATGTCCTGTACATGGTGTTGGGCTAACCACATACCATGACAAACAACAGGCACAGATCTTGAAAAACACCTTTGATATATGTACCTTGACATTATGGAAAAATAGTTTAGTGATAAGAATAGCAAGCATTGTAAGAATCAACTGGAGTGGAAAATTGTTTACTGTTGTAGCTATAGAATAAATATTCTGACCCTCTGATCAATAAACGAAGTCATCTATGACTATCCGCCTGGCCGTTTTTTTTCTCACATCACCACAAACACAGACTGGGGTTCCTGGCATCACTTCCCAAAGTATTTTAAAGAAAAAAAAAGTAGAGCTTTCTGGAGCTTTCTGAGAGGCTGAAGGCTTGGATATTCCTTGACATCAGTTCATCATGTTAGGCACAATAGATATAAATGAATGAATGAATAAATAAATAGATAGATAAATTGATCTCTGTGTATATATATAAATAAATTATTTATATCTATTATAGTATATCTACTATATAATATAACTATATATATAAATATAAATAGCTACAAATAAATAAATTAATAAATAAACAAACTGATTAATTAATTAATTGATCTCTGTAACTACATTAGAGATTTATTTTTCTGTTAGGATATTCCTATTTCAGAGCAGCAAATTTGCAGGTCAAAAAGGGCAAATTACAAAAATTATGAGATATAAGGGTATGTCCCACATAAAGTGCATTTTTGTCTTATAGAGGTGAACCCTTTTTCAAAAATGAGAACCAAATCCACCTAAGAAATATCCAGTACAGATGTCACATCCACATAGGAGCTTTATAAAAACTCTACCTAGAGAGAGTGCCTTCACTGTACATGTTACCTATACATATGCCTCACTATTATTAAACTCTATGCATATTCTTTCCATGGATGATTTGTGCATTTGTGTAAAAATATGTCCCAGGTCTTTTGTGGGAGGGGAGGAGAGAGGGGAGGTGTATTTTTTGTTATTGTTTTTAATAGATAATCAATAAACACCATTGTTTTGAGCTAATAGTTTCTATTGGTATGATTGCTAATGGGAAGCACACTAGTTGGGGTTCATAAACTGAACTTAAAGGGTTACCCCTAGAACATAAGCTATTGGCTACCTCTGGAGACCTAACATGCAAGTATATTGTATAACTTGAAGAATTAGTCTCCAAGAGATGCTACACTGTGGGGAATATGTTTAGTACATTGTGGGGTGCATACCATTTGTAGGGGTCTACTGGAGAGATTCTTTAGCCAAAATTTGTCCATCTTTTTAAAAACTTTTTAAAAATAAACATAAGATTTCCTGGATGAACACCCTAATGAAATGTGTTAAGATTTTTGCTCTCCCAGGGAACAAAAGGGAAGCAGGAGGGTTTTAAACGACAGAATCAGAAGATAGTTCATTGGTAATCAATGAAGGACTGTTGGGAAATCAGTGTGATGAAAGCCTAGAGAACAAAATAAAATTTTTTAAAAAAGGTTGAAGAGAAATCAGAAGGATAAGGAATGGGAAAATACCTTGAGATTTGGCAATTAAGAGATCCTTGATAACTTTTCAATTTCAACTTTATTCTTAACTTAGAGGAGTGACAGATTAGCTTCAATTATCTAACAAAGCAAAAGTTGCCCTAGTCAACATGCTTTTGTGATCTTTTCCAATCCCATTCAGCAACACATGTGTAGGAGTAAAGGTGATATATGAAGGGAATAATCCAAAGCTAAGGTTTGGCAGGGCATGATCAGATCAAATGAATAGATGTAAATAACAAAATTTTATTTTTTCTTCATGAACTACCAGATGACAAATTCCTATTCTTTAAATAAAAAATTCCAGAATATCCTTGGAATTTTAGCAAATATGGACTAGAGGTCAGGAGTTCAAATCTGCCCTAGATATTTCCTATCTGTATGATCCAGAGCAAGTATCTTAGACTTTCTTAGCCTTGATTTCCTTAATTGTAAAATATAAAACTTGTAAAATATAAAAATATAGTAATGGCACCTATCTCTCAAAGTTATGAAGATAAAATAGGATGTCATTTTAGAAACCTTAAAGCTTCATATAAATGTCAGTTATTTTAATTATTATTATTATACTTGATTCAGTGTGCAATCACAGATAAAACTATTCCTGAAAACCATCTGGATAAAAACTTATCTATAAAAAAAATAAGAATGTACTGTTTTTTTTTTATTTAATGTTGTCATACCAAATGCTTACAACCTCCTATCTCAATGGAATGAAAACATCTTAAAACTTAAAGACCTAGCCAAAGAAATCACAACCATATGGAAAGAGATATCCTGCCCCTAACATCCTGTCTACACTGGAATTACCTTGGAGATACTTTCAGGAAACTTGCTGAAAATGAATTTACATCCCTATATGTTTGTTCAAAGGAATCTACCAGGGTAACGTTCTGCTGAGCAAGAAATACATTAGAATAGAATCTTATCCTGTGACCATTTCTACTTGGATGCCCCCCAAATATGAAGATAAAAGGAACAAAATAACATTAATAATAATAACTTGACCCTTCACTTAGTCTCAGTTCTTTAGGGGTCGTGGTAGTGCTTCAGTTTTGGGATTCCCACCTATTCAATACCCTCAATATCCCTTACCCTTCTGTTTGAAGGGCAGCAGACAGTAGGTGCTTAATTTATCATATTGAATTGTTGTAGCAAGTCAAATTGTGAAATATGCCACACAGGAAATAGATGCTTTTTTTTAGATTTTTGCAAGGCAAATGGGGTTAAGTGGCTTGCTTGCCCAAGGCCACACAGCTAGGTAATTTTTAAGTGTCTGAGACAGGATTTGAACCCAGGTACTCCTGACTCCAGGGCCGGTGCTTTATCCACTGTGCCAGCAAGCTGCCCCAATAGATGCTTTTTTTAAAGGTCATCTAAGACAAGTATTAATAAAGTTTATTTTTAATAGGAAAAAATAAGAGAAAAATGAAGATTTTCACCCACTAAAACATACATTATTGAAGCATTTATGCATGATCATGGGATATACCAATCTTTAGTTCCCATTACTTCACTTATTCTTTAAGATCCTTTGATGAAATTATCTTTATTGGTGAAAGAATGAAGCTGGTAACTTTAGATACAAAGGGAGTGATGGAACTTTCAGGACATAATACTTTGCTAAATGTTAAAAGAGATAGAGAGGCTTCTGGAGAAAAATTAAGAAAAGCAAAAAATAACATGGTAATACCAGAGGGTTTGGGACCAGACAAATAGTCAAGAGGACGTGATACCTTCCTTCTCCTGTCTTAGACCTCTTCACCTTGCTTTCCTTAATCATTAGAGGCACCCAGCAGTGGAAGTTAATAGAGTTCTAGATCTGGAGTCAGAAAATTCCAAGTTTCAATCTGGCCTCAGATACTTACTAACTTTTTGGCCTTTAATAAGTCACTTAGCCACTGCCTGCCTCAGTTCCTTCAACTGTAAAATGGTAATAATAATAATAAAAGCATCTATTTCACAGGATTACTGAGATTTAAATGTGATGGTATGTGTTAAGAATTTAGCACATAACAGGTCCTTAATGAATATTTCTTTTTACATTTTAACATTTTGTTTTTAATATATGGAATAAAATAAGTATTTCCACAATGTAGCACAATAAAAATGTTGATTGCATTTGAAACTATATGTCTACTCCAAACCTGAAATATATAATAAAATTATCATTAATTTTTTATCTTCCCTCCCTAGCCTCTTTATTTATTTAATATTAAATGCCTATTTCCTTCTCTCCATCATCTATGATTTTAAGAGAAAAACTACATGTATGAGTGACATAAGAAGACTTTTTTTAAATTGTTTTTGTTTTTGTTTTATTAGTTTTTTGCAAGGCAATGGGGTTAAGTGGCTTGCCCAAGGCCACACAGGTAATTATTAAGTGTCTGAGACTGGATTTGAACTCAGGTACTTCTGACTCCAGGGCCAGTGCTCTATCCACTGTGCCACCTGGCTGCCCCCATAAGAAGATATTAATACAATTTTTTTTAAAAAGTAAAAAAAAGAACATATGGCACTCAGACAAAAAAATAAATCTCCAGATACTGAGCGGGGCAATGCATAGTGGGACTATCCATTTCACTAGCAGACCTGGACACTATCTCTCTCTTGGGACCTTAATATCATAACTAACAAAAGTGAGAAAAATAATGTACTTAACTATTATTTTACTACTAACTATTATTTTACTACTACTTTCTTTTCCACTGAAGATGAACTTTGTACTGGTAAGGGTGGAACAAAACTCATTAGCAATGAATTGAACATGAAGATAAGAAGATGGCAAAAGAGCTTTTCCATGACCTCAAGTACCCAAATCTAAATGAAATGCATCCTAGGGTTCTAAAAGAACATTCATTTGTGACTTCTAAGTCACTATTACTGGGCTGGTAGGAGATTATGAAGTTACAAGAGCTGTGTTTAAATGAACCTTGTTTCTCAACAGTCTTGGCTATTTCCTCACATTGTTGATCAATTTAGACTTTACAATCCAGTAAAATTCCTAGATCTTTTGTTCAGATGCCTTGCTATCTAACCTTACCTTCTCATCTTGTACCTGTAAAGTTGTTTTGTTTCATTTTTTAACTCAAATCTAAAATTCTACATTCATTTATTTCTATTTAATGACATCTTACTAGATTTGACCCATCATTCTAATCCATCAGTATCTTTGGGGTTTTCTACTGTTATCCAGGGTGTTAGCTATCTCTCCAGGGTTTGTTCCATCTTCAAATTTGAAAAGTATGTCATCTAACTTGTCTCAAAATCTAAGGATGAAGGTAGATTTAGCATTCTTAAAGTAACTAACAATACATTATCTCTATTACCTTTATCCAGTGAGAACATCTCTAATGAATCAGTCACTCAAAAATATTAAACTAATGTAAGTCCTGCCATACCATATGGGTCTACTATAAAACAGTAAGCCAATTTGGAATCAGTCTTAGTTGAATATCTGATATTTTAAAGGAACGAGCAGTTCCAACCACATGCCTGAGAGGGAAATACCATAATTTATAGATCTTATCTTCATTATTAGATGCTAAGCACTTTGGATAAAAGTAGAAAAAAAGGATACATTTTTCTATTCAACACACCTTACTATGGTACTTGTGTATAGGAAATGAAAACTATTTTTTAAATTAAATTTTACCCATTATTCTGCTAAGAACTATGAGGTCAGGAATTCCCCTGATCTGCTTCCTTTTCTTCCAATTGTGCAGCCTTTTCTTTCTAGAACACTTAGAACCAACAATTTTATTCTTGAATCAAAACCTGGTATGGTTATTTATAATCAGAGACTATTTCTGAGATTAATCTCCAATCTTCTACTGGAAGTATGAGCTGAATGTATTATTAGCATTTATAGAAGTTACCTTTTTATGACAAATCCCACTCACTCTGTGGGATTGATTTAAACTCCAAAAAATATAGTAATTATTAATGAGTTGCTTTTTGACTTAATCCTTACTGCAGCTAGTTCAGGTGGTCTCATTCCATCTTGTCTCCTCCCACATATTGTCATCCCTACTCTTTCACTTATTTTCAATCTTACCGTTTACTGGTTCATTCTCCACTGACCACAATTATGTTCATGTTGAAAAAAATTTTAATGAATCCTTCCTTGTTCTTTTTTCTGTATGTACTTAGACCCTTCAAAGAGGTCATCTACAATGAGTTGCCTCCACTTTCTCTCACCTTCTCTTCTTAATCCCTTATGATCTGGCTATTGGACATAGTATTTCACTGAAATTGCTCTCTCCAAAATTACTAATGAATTCTTGGTAACTAAATCCAGACTTCTTTTTCTCAATCCTCATTCTTCTTGAACTACTCAAAGCCTTTGAAATTGTTGATCATTCTCTCCTTGATACTCCATTCTCTCTACATTTTGGGGGGAATGCCATTCTCTACTAGTTCCCTACCTATCTGACCATTTTTTTCTGTCTTCTTTGCAGAATCCTCTTACAAATCATACCATAACTCAGAGGTCTTCCATGAGATCTGTTCTCTACTTCATTTAGTGACCTCATCAGATCCAACAGATTTAACTACTGTCTCTTTGGTTTTCAAATCTACCAACTTTTGCCCCAAAATCTCTCCTGACCTTCAGTCTCACATCTTCAATTATTTTCAGACATCTCAATTAAATATCCTATAGACATGTCAACTCAATTTGTCCCAAATAGAATTCCACTAAGCCCTTTCATCATACAACCTTTCCTATTATTGTCCTCTTAAGTCCCTCAGACTTGAACTTAGGCATCCTGGACTCCTTACTATCTCTCACCACCACCCCCAACAAGTGTGAAAGTCTGCAGATTTCAGCTTTGCACATCTCTGAAACAAGTTCCCTTCTCTCCTAAGACAATGATATTACTCTAACTTCATACTTGGTAAGCCAAGCTACCACAAATCTCTCCCTATTCTCTAATACATCTGCCCTTCAGTCACTAAAGTGATTTTCCTAAAGCATAGGTACAAACATGTCTCTTCCTTACTAAATATAAATAAACTTTACTAAATAAGCTTCCTTACTAAACTATATATGTGTGTGTGTGTGTGTGTGTATAAACCTTACTAAATAAATTTCCTTCCTAAATAAACCTTAGTGCCTTTGTGCCTCCAAGAATATAAAATCCACTTTTTGTCATTCAAAGTCCTTTGTAACCTATCCCACCTTCTACCTTTCCAATTTCCTTCACCTTCTTCTATCCAGGAACACAGGCCTCCTGGTTGTTCCAAGGATAATATATTTCATCTCTTAGCTCCAGCTATTTTCTTGACTCTCCCTAGTACCTGAAGTGCTCTCCCATTTGTCCTGCCTACTTACTTCCTTGAATTCCATTATGTTTCTATTAAAATTCTTTCTCTTACCTGAAACCTTCCCCAATCCCTCTTAATTCCAGTGACTTTACTCATAAATTATTTCCAATTCATTCTGTATTTAGCTGGCTTTGTATATATGTGTTTGCATATTGTCTTACTGGTTGGACCTTAACCTTCTTCATGGCAGAACCTTTTTTTTTTGCATTGCTACAAGTTGGCAGAATGCATAGTATAGAATAGGCATTTGATGTTTTTGAGTGATTGATTAAATCCATGGGATATGAAATAACATTTTCTATGTAAAGATAATCCTTTGTCATGACATTAATTAATCATGAAGGCATTTCACTGACTGATATACAACTGAACTATGGAGTTTTGCTGTTAAAAATTATACATAGGGGCAGCTAGGTGGCATAGTGCATAAAGCACTGGCCTTGGAGTCAGGAGTACCTGGGTTCAAATCTGGTCTCAGACACTTAATAATTACCTAGCTGTGTGACCTTGGGCAAGCCACTTAACCCCATTTGCCTTGCACAAAACCTAAAAAAATTATACATAATATGTCATGGAACACTATCATTCTATTAGAAACCAGGAGGGATGGGAATTCAGGATGCATGAAAAGATTTGCATGAACTGATGCTGAGCGAGAGGAGTAGAACCAGAAAAACACTGTACACCCTAATAGCAACATGGGGGTGATGATCAACCTTGATTGACTCACTCAGTGCAACAATCAGGGACAATTTTGGGCTGTCTGCAGTGGAAAATACCATCTGCATCCAGAAAAAGAACTGTGGAGTTTGAACAAAGACCAAGGATTATTGCCGTTAATTTAGAAAAAAAAAAAAACTGATATCTAATTGTCTGATCTTTCTATCTCTTATACTTTACATTTCTTCCTTAAGGATATGATTTCTCTCTCATCACACTCAATTTGGAGCAATGTATACCATGGAAACAATGTAAGGACTGGCAAACTGCCTTCTGTGGGGGGGGGGGAAGTAGGATTAGGGGAAAAAATTGTAAAACTCAAAATAAATAAAATCTTTAAGCAAAAAAAAATATACATAATAAAAGTAGGAATAAAGCTAAGCAAATATTGAAAATGGATTTTTGCCTCCTTTCCTTAGCTTTTTCTCCACTCAAATTAATTTATTTACCAAACCAGAAAAAAATTAGGGGAATTTCTAACCAAGTCAGAGAATTGTCTAAAATTGCAATCTCAGCCCCATATATAAATATTTTTTTCTGGGGGTCTCTTTACCTGAATCTTGTTTAGTTATAAAAAATAAGTTTTGTTATTTTGCTATTATCAGTAATAATATATATATACATATATATATATATAATAACATAATAAAATAAGCCCTGTCAGTTCTTCCTTATCAGAGACAGATTTCCTAGTCATGATGCAATAAGAGACTGATTCTACAATGACTGGCATGTGAATTTGAAGAGATGAAGCTCAGAAATTAGTAGCAGTGATCAATTAGAAATCACTGAAGAGATACATTCCAGAATCCTGGGGGGGGGGGGGAGGATAAGTGATGAATAGCAGGAATGGCATATCCAGTAAGAGGAGCAGCAAAACTACAATGAGATGCCCAAGAATAGACCCTGCCAAGAGCAGGATCGGGGCGGGGGGGTCAGACTCGGAGATAACAACAGGATGACAACACCAGACATCATTCCTTAATGATCTTGACCATGTTTCTCCCATGTGTGTCACAACCTTTATGTCAGACTGTTTTTTATCTATCTATCTATATACATATATATATATTGATATATATCTATGAGAAAGTGCCCATGATTTAATGAGAGATGAGAGATGTTTCAGTACTATACTTCTTTACCATGATGTTTTCTTGTATGTCCTCACTTTGAATGAATGGTGTCCTTAGTTGACTAGTAATTGGTGGAGGCACATGATCTGTGATCTTTTAAATGAAGAATAACTACAAGATCTCTTGAACCTGGCATAGTTTTTCTGGAGTTGCCACAAATGAGAAACAGGTGGTCCATAAAAAAAAATGAATTCCTTTAGAAATTATTGGTCATCACTTTCATGACCCTCATTTTCCTTTTTTTATTGATATTTAATTTTTCCAATTACACATTAGGAAAGTTTTTTCAACATTCCTTCACTTGCATATTTTGAAGTTAAACAATTTTCTTCCACCCTTCCTTCCCATTCCAACCCCCTTTGTTGGCAAATTGTCTAGTGAAAGCTGTACATTTACATTTGTGTTTAATATGTTAGATATTAGTCATTTTGTGTGTAAGGAATTAGGACTAAGGGAAAAGAAATAAAACCATGAGATAGGAAGAAAAAAGATAAGAGTGAACATAGTCTTTATTTAGACTTTATTTTTTAGCTTTGTTGGGGGGGTGGTTTCCCCCATGTGAATATCAAAGGCATTATCCATAACACATCTCCCAGGGCTGTCCTACCTCTCTAAACTGCTGAGAGGAGCTGCATCCATCCATCCATCATTGTTGATCAATTTGCAATATTATTGTTAATGTAAGACAATTTTCTAAAATTATCTTTGTTGACCATGATATCTGGTTTCCTTGCTCCATGAAAGTTTAATACATGAAATCTCGATTCAGTCTGCTGAATATTCCATTTCCTAAAACATTCTGTAATTATCTGAATTTTCCTGATTGTTTTCTTAGTTTCCATCTCCACAAATCACAATATCCTCAGTATTCATATTTTCCTCCCAGGTAATATATGTGTATGTGTATGTGCAGATGTAAACATCGCAGTTCTTTCCTATTTAATAATTTTTTCCTACCTTGCCTTTTTTTAAGCATTAAAATAACAGAAAATCATTTTTTCTATTCTTTACCATTCATGTTTCTTCTAATTCTACATACTCATTTAGAAATTATCTCCAATCTCCCAAATTTTCTCTCATTCCCTCCTCCATTTTTTTAACTTTTCAGGTAATTATCTTTTTTAAATAAATCTGTACTTCCAGATTCCATTGAGCAAGTATAAATGGACCTGAAAAACAATTACTTGAATATATATATATATATATATATATATATATATATATACATATATATAAATATATATATATATATATCTTAAGATTATTAGTTTATCATGTCTGTATATGGAAGTAAATGGTATATATATATATATATATATATATATATATATATATTAAACATCCTCATTCTTTCATGTTTTATCATTGCATTGGTGAGAGTTCTAAAATCTTTGACTAGTAATTGGTTTCAGTTTCTTTTCTTTTCAGTTTCTTTCTATTATGCAGCAATCCTTGTAAATCTTCCCATTTTAAAAAAATGATATAGCACATTCCCTTGATTTCTAGTTTCCTTTCTTCAAATTTCAAAATAAATGCTAAGCCATATGCAGAGCCAATTTATACCAGTTTCTCTCTAGTTTAAGAAAAGAAATATTTCCAATTTGACTTTTTAAAAAATCTCTTCCATATTTAGAGTGACAACAAAGTAACCCCATTAAATAGACATATGGGTTCTATTATCTCCCCTGTAAGCTTCTCTCCCCATGGAATATATTAAAGATGATATAAAATGATTCTCAAACCAGCAAATTCAAGTATAGGCAAATTGTATTACATGAAAAATAGCTTCCAAATCTAACTAGAATCCTAAAAGGTGGCTGATTCTTGGGATATATATTCCTCCAATTCTTATTCAAAATGTCCACTGAGAAAAAAATTCCCATTTAGGTACAATGGCCAGCTCAGAATGCAACACTCAGGCATGGTATCTATTGATAAATATTAAAAACCCCAGGAAAACAATCTAGATACCCTAATATATCTTCCTTCATGCAGACCATCAAATAAACTGCTTTCCCTTTTTTGAAAGTGAATGAAGTTTGTCCAGAGCTATCCACATGGATGAGGTGAAGGCAGAATTAGATTATTAATTTACCAGAAAGGGCAAAGGCTTTTACCATTATTTTTGAGAAATAAGAACATTTGGCTAAATCTGCCTATCCTCCCTCAGTCCACTCATTGCAATTACTGATTAATTATCCAATTCTACATATATTTTATGGTAGGCTCAACACCACTGGGAACAACATTTTACCATGTGTCAACATTCCTTTCAGTTCAGAAAATGTTTCTTTCCTCACAACACCAGCTAAAGAAATAAGAGAACTTGCTTGAAAAGTCTTCATCTCATCTACCACCATGCAACCCCACCCTCTTGCCTGACTTGGGGATTGGAGGGAGTATTTCCCAAGCCTGAAGTTTGGGATAGAGAGAAGAGGAGGAGGGGAATGGTATCTGGTGAACAGCTGGGGCCCATCACTTCTCATCGCAGGTCTTGGAGAGACATAGCTGACAGAGTGATGCACAGAGGCTGTCCCAGTTAATGACTTCACCATTCTCCATCATTATCCCCATCATTAGGAAATTAGGAGGACAGAAGGTATTTACTGTAAACCTGCCACCTCCCAAGGAGAGATAAATAGAAACTGATAAATGGGTTCTTCTGGTGCTGTTCCTCTATTAACCTTCTGTTTCCCAGCTCAGACATATGCATACCATCCTGCCATTAATATCCAGTAATTGGCATGGCAGCAGGCAATGCAATCATACCTTTACTGGGTGAATTTTCTTCATGTTGTGTGCCTATGCAACCACACAATTAGGTTTATAATGAAGCTTCACTAAACAGTCCAGTTGAAAGACATTAAGCAGTTGTTCACAAGCCATAACACAAGCCTCCCACAATCAGTCAGCTCTTAACTCTTCACTTCCCCATATGCACTGCCTGTCAGCCCTAACCTTCCAGCTATTTCTACTCCCATTCAACTCAGCTTCCTTAAAGGTACCCTTACTGCTTATTCAAGGAACATGTCTCATGAATGATTTGACCCTTGAGAACAAAGCCATGGCCAGGGTACAGCTGTTGGATTTTAATGACAGATGGATGTAGAACAGAAGAAGGGAGAAATCCCTGTCTCCATAGCCACTAAAACATGTGTCCAGTGTATGGGTTTATGTCTGTTGGAAGGTTGAGAGAGAAGTTGTCATCATTTTCCAACAGGTACTTGAACAGTTTAGCAATTCCACCCCATGACATTGCTCTATCCTACTAAACAGACTGTCTGCCTGGGCAGACTACACATCTTTCTAATAGGGTGTTGAACCAGTGTGAAAGTCTAAATGCAAAACCTTAAATCTAAGGCAGGATGATTCTAATCTGTACCTGCAGGGAGAAAAGAGAATAGGCCATTAAGAATCTCCTTTTGCAGATCCTAAAGTCTCATTTCCCTAACAGCACCAAAACAAAAACAAAACAAAACAAACCCACCTCTTTTGCTGGGACTGAAGGGAAAAGGTAGTGGGGGAAGGGAGATTGATTTCATCTCAAGTTCTAAGATAACTGGTGAGCATAAAAAGGAGCATGTTCCCTAATGTTTCATCATATGCACCTGTACCAGTGGATTCTCAAGGATTCCCAAGGAAGCACTTTCCCTAGAGACCCCAAAATATAAGAGAAATAATAAAGGAGAATTGGGATTCAAAGTAAGAGCTGTAATTCTCTTATTGCTCTATTATCCCTGGCCTAGAGTAAATCATTGCCCTTTGCTCCACTAAGTTTGACCCTTTCGAAGTTGATCTCTCATTGTGACTTTGAAAACTTCAAGACACTGTTGTTGTGTGGCTACTGTTTGTTTTTTTTCCAGGCCTTGAAAAGTACAAGTGACCAAATAGTTTGACCAGAGACATAAAAGAGGCAAACAAAGGAAGATGGTCCCTCATGTTAGGCTAAAGCGAAAATTGAAAGACTAAAGACAGGAGGAAAGGGAACAAGGTAATATCAGCAAAGACATAAAAAGCAATAAAGAGACCAATGAGAAGAAAATGACATGACAACCTTATTACTGGTGTTCAGGAACCATAGCCTCTCTGTCAGAAAAATACCAGATCATCCATTTGAGAACTTCATAAAACTAAATGATCAATAGATTATGGCTCTGGCCCACCTTCCACACAGCATAAAACAAATAATAATATCTCTAATAAATATAACAAATAGGGCTATTTTCCCCAATTCCTAAAACTCCTTGACAAAACATGCTGGAAGATTTTTTTTCTTTGTAAGAACTCAAAATGGCTTGTAATCAAGTAGGGCCCTCTCAAATATCTTACAAATGCTCAACTTTCAATATAGAATGTGAACTAGGCTACATTTGAGAGAAGACCAAGTTAGTCATCAGTCATTAGTCAATAGTCAGATCCTACAGCAAGTCATGTTTGAGAGCACCTAGGCACCAGAATCCCCCTCAGAAAACATTATCATACATCTGGAATTTTGGTGCCTATTTCATTCCATAAAGATGACTCTGATTTACTGGGAAACCAAGGAGAATCCCAGTACACACCACATGGATTTGGGTAGTATAAGACATTGTATAAATCCCTTTTCCTTGTATTTTATTTTCTTCTCAGAGTGATCCTATTAGGTTGAAAAAAGGAAGATGTTCCCATTTCATAGGTGAGAAAATGCAAATTCATAAAAGGAAAATTACATCCTTTCTTGTAATTAGTAAATGATAGTTAAAACCTGAAACCAGATATTTGGAAAATCATTTCTAAGCTCTTTCCCCTGTACCAGGTTGGGTTAACTGGTGGCTTGGGATGGCTCTGATATTTAGAAAATGCTTCCTTGGAGTGGCTAGGTGGTGTAGTGGATAAAGCACCAGCCCTGGAGTCAGGAGTACCTGGGTTCAAATCTGGTCTCGGACACTTAATAATTATCTAGCTGTATGGCCTTGGGCAAGCCACTTAACCCCATTTGCCTTGCAAAAACCTAAAAAAAAATGCTTCCTTTATGTTTTGTTGAGTGACTTGCCCAAGGTCCGAAAGTTAGCATATGTCAGAAGCAGGACTTGAAATCATATTTTGACTTCAAACTTTATCTACTACCATATCATGCTGCCAACTTAGTTAACTAAAACTTCCAGGCAATTTTAACTTGGGCTGCCAGGCTTAATTGATCCAACTTAGATTTGCAAATATAAACACAAATATATTTAATTTTATTTGTAGTATTTCCTTCTTTAGCTAGTACAGATTATAATCATTTTCATATAACTGAATTGGACTAGTCTAGTCCATGCAATAAGCACCCATGGAATGTAAAGTCCAATTGAAACCAACTTTACTAATTACTTGTTCAAATGAAGATACATCAAAACTTGAAAGGATACAAAATCCTAAGATGACCCAAGGCACCTACCTCCCAGAATTCTTGTGAGCATCAAATGAGGAAATCATTGCAAAGCAGTAAGCACAGCATCTAGTACATAGTTAATATTATATAAATGCTTATTATCTTTACTATTGTTGTTGTCATCATCATCATCATCATTATTACTCAGAAATAGCCTCAATAACACCCTAAAGACATTCAGTAAAAATGGCTTCCCTATACCTTAAAGAACCAATACAGGCCATAGATCACACCAGAATAAATCACCTTGTATATCCAAAACTGCCTGGGAACACAAAGGAGAAGGAAGAAGGAAAAGGCAGTCCAACCATGCACCTGCAGAAGCGCCAACACAACTCCATCTTCAGCAACACATAGACACAGTACCCAGGTCCTAAATCCCAAACAATATTCTCCAATGCTCTGCTCACTTCCTATAATAGCAATTCAAGTTACCACCATAGTCATTTGTCTTAATATTTCACTCCCTTTTAATTTCAAGTTCTTTTTAGTTAAAAATAGGTGCAGAGTAGCAGAAACCTTTGTTGTTTCTTTTACATTCTGAGAGTTTATTTGGTCCAGAAGACAAGTCAAGAATATCAATACTCTGTTGGGATAGAATTAAACTTCTGATAGGTGCCCAGTTAGTCAAGATCTTTCTTTTATGCCTCTGCCAGCTGTACGCATAAGCAGCATCCACATTATCCATTCACTTGCGTTATCTATAGTATATGCCTGCAACATGACTTCATTTTTTTATTATCACCTATTTGGGTCCAGGTCTGGTTCAGGTTCATCAGGAAAAATTGAGATAGTTACGCACTACCTAACATTTAACAACAAAGAAACTAAGATTTTGCTTAACAATGGAATAGAAAGGATAGTAAGTAAGGAAAAGTCATTAAGCATTGATTCAGTCGGGTCCTGTTTCTTTGATTACAGTGTGAAACTAGTCAGCAGCATGTACTAAGCCTAAACAATGCCCAGCTATTCATGTGATAGGCTTTTATATTTAGGCAACCAGGAAGCCACATCAGTAATGCAAGCATAAGTCCCCTGGACCAATTAAGTTCTGAGGATGCTTTGAAGACAATCCATGTCCTTAAGCTACAATACTTTTCTAAAAGCTCAAGAAATGACCACAGACTCTCAATTATAAAATGAAAAAAAACTTCATGTGGGGGGGGTGAATATTTTGTTTTTAGTTTCATTTCAGCAGTTATATTTCACTTTACATAAAAATGATGTTTCCAAGAAATCACATTCAAATTGCTACAACTTATAGAGCTAAAATGGACATGACCTGTCATCTAGTCAAATCCCTCTTTTCACCAAGATTCTAATTTCTTTGTGAGTCAGAATTCCTTCCAAACTAGTAAGTCAATAATTATTTCCCTACTTGGTGCTGGGACATGTTCTAAGTACTGAGGACTTAAAAAAGAGGCAAAAGACAATCTTTGCCTTCAAAGAACTTGTGTGAGGAAGACAACTAGCAAACAAATAAGTACAAGTAACATATAGACAGGATAAAAATCAAAATCTAAAATTAAGAAGGATCAGGAAAACTTCCCTATAAAAGGTGAGATTTTTGTTTAACCTGGGACTTAAAGGAACCCAGAGAAGCCAAGAGGAAGATTTGAGAAGAGAATCAATAAAAAAGTGATTTTTAGGCATAATATCAAAATTCTTCATGTCAAAAATATAATAAGGTACTGAAACTTTGAGTCCTATATATGTAGATAGATCAAGGAGGGTAAATAGCAATGGAGAGATGCTGAAGAAATGGCATATTAACTCTTAATAATGGGGTATCTCAATATTGTCTCTATGTAATGATCTCATAATATCTGCCATGGTTGTGTAGACACCTGTTTACTCATTGACTTCAGTTTGTTCTCACAATGACTGACCTAGGTTCCCAGAAAAGGATTGACCATGTAGTTACATTCAAGTTCTCTCAGAATCCTAGGATAATCCTCTGTCAACACTTTAGTTGATGAATCGTCATTTACACAAATCAACCAATTGTAATAATGATACTATCAGATCTTAAATCTAATAATTTATGTTGAAATCAGGCAGAATAGATATGATATCTCAAGATATTCCTGTTAAATCAATTTTATGAAATAAAATATATAACCTAGTTCATACTTGCCCACTAATGCTTGCACCACTACCTATAAGAGAGTAGACACCCTTATAGGAACCCATTGGGCTTAAGGTAATGTTCACCAAGAGACTCAGAGCTCATTGGCCAATTCAATTACATATTCATCATATAAAGATCAATTGTTTTTGATCATTTCCCTCATCACTCTCTGAGTAAATCCTCTTTTCTTCTATACTCAAATGTACCATTTGTAAGTTTTTTCAGCTAATAATGACCCTTAAAAGGATATTTAAAAATCCTTTAAGAACTAATGGCTAGAAAATTAGACTTTAGAAAATCCTTTAAGAATTAATGGTTAGAAAATTAGACTTTTAGAAAATCCTTTAAGAACTAATCAAGCTAGCTATCTCTGTGCTATGTAAACTAATCTAGTTGCAACAGGACACTATATTGTACAATAAGAATAGAGGATACAACAAAGAACTCAGGGCAACTCTCTAGGCAAGACAAACCAACTTAGCCATCTCGCCACATACAGCAAAGCAGCTGTAGTACATGTCCTTCCCCTTCTTTTCCCTTTCAAAACAGAAAGAGTAGAGAGGGACAACAGATATTTTTGAGAGGTTCTAAGTGGCTCTGAAGGAAGTCATTTTTATTCAGCTAGTTGGAATCAAGCAGCTGTTGTCAGTTGACTGTTTCTGTTGTTGATTTCTTAATTCTGTTCCAAGAAGCCGCATTTTTATTCCTTATCATTTCTTTCATCCTTTCAGATTTTTCAGTTTCTTCACATTTAGTTTCTATTTCCTTTAACCCTGAATTGCTGAATCAGAACCTCTGTTCTGTTTATAACTTTTTATCCTAACCAAATTTAGTCTCCACAAACTGATATAATTCCACATTTTCATTCTTTATAAATAACAGAAGTTATATGCAAATGAGCTGAAGGACTATTAGACTGATGTAGAGAGGGCTAGCTTTGGGCAAGATAAGGTGAAAGCTCAGAATCCAGAAATAAAATAAACAATTTTGATTACCCAACATCATGTTTCATTTCTTTAAAATTGTTTTTAATGCTTGGTAAAATTTTTCTAACATTTAATAAATATAAGTTTGTTTTCTGACTTTTTCAATCATCAAACTTTCACACAAAGATGAGGCATCCTTAAGTGTTTATGTTTTTGAAACAATTCATTTTATGTCCAAAACTGCTCATTAGAAAAGTTTATGTATTTGTACACATATTTTGGCAGTTTTCACTAAACAAAACTATTTTCCTTTTCTGGCATCAAAAATGTTCATCTCTAATTGTAACAACACTTTAAATCCTATAGCAATTGATTTAAATTCTTATTTTTACACAAACTGTTTTTCTACCCTTTACAACACCCATCAATATGAAAAAGGCTTTTAAAGGGGCATAACCTCATCTAAAATAAAAAAACAATATGATGTTCCCCTAAAAACAACAGTATACAAAAATAATATAAGCACCCTACATTAGGAATATAAATGAAAACATGATTATGACCTCTAACAATGGTAATTTAAGTATTAATTTCCATCCATCTCAGCAACTGGCAGCATCCATCAATTATAGCATTAGCTGGCTAACAGTTGCAGCTGCAAAAAAGCAGAATTAGCATTTAAGCTACTGTCATTCACCTGAAATTTTGCAGTCCTAATTAGTAAACTGGGAAGCTTATCATAATCAAACATTGGATGACTGGCCTGCTGAAAAGATAGCATTTTTTAGCCCTTCCCCCATCTCTCTTCATACCTTGACCCATCTTGGTTTTACATTCAAATCTTCAGAGGTAACAACACATTCATGTGCCTGTGCTCCCCTAACACCTTCAAGAATTGTCATTTTTACTATCTTTGCTGATCTGATAGCTGTGAAGTAAAAATTTAGAGTTGTTTTAATTGACTGTTCTATTATTAGTTATTTGAAGGATTTTTTCATTTGGCTGGTGATAGAATATCTTTTTTGTAAGAACTTTCTGTTCATATCCATTGACCATTTATCTTTTGGAAATAACTCTGATTCTCATATGAGTTCCAATTCCCTATATAGTATATGTTGCACCTTAGAAAATTTTGCTATAAAATTTTATTTTTTCTCAGTTAATTATTTTCCTTCTAATTCTACTCATATTGATTTTGTTTTTTACAATATCTTTTCAATGTTATGTAATCAAAATTGTTCATTTTATTTCTGGGTTCTGAGCTTTCCCTTTATTTTGCCAAAAACTAGACCTCTCTACATCATTCTGATTTTCTCTCCTCACATTTTTCCAGTTTCTCTTATTTGGGAATATTTTATTCCATTATAATATAAACTTTATGGGGGGACAGGGATTCCATACAAGATGGTGGAAAATTGAAGCTTTCCCCACTGTCTATCACTTTCCCAGTGATTTGGATATTTGGTTTTCCTTCAGCCCCAGTGTCCATTGTTATAGAGCAATCTTTAGGGCCTAACAGGGACTTCAACAACCATTCCTAATTGAACATTCTGCCTTTTCAGGAGAAGAGTTGACCTCTCTTGGAGAAGTCAGTAGCGCTATAAAATGAAATACATCCAGATTAAGATTCAGCATATCAAGATAATGCTAAAATGCAACATACCAATGACTATAATAACATAAATGAAAACCAAGAAGACATAAGAAATCAAATTAAATGCCATAATTGATCTTGGTCTCAGAAGACAAAGATGAAAACTTGGTTCTTTTTCTCTTGGTAAATAGGTGATACATTAGAAGAATGTTGTCAGACAAAATCACTGTGCCAAAAGGTTTTAAATGATTTAAATTTAAAACAGAGTCTCCCACTTGGTAAACATTTAATAAAAATTGTATATTTTTATATCTATTTTGCTCTCTATCTCTCTCTAGCTATCTATCTCTCTTTATAGTTATTTATCATTATATCTCAGCATCTAGAATATCCATCACTTATAGTATTAGCTGTCTAGCAGTTGCAGTTTTAATAAAAAGCAGAATTAACATCCAAGTTGCTGTCATTCACCTGAAATTTTTCAGTTCCAATTAGTAAACAGAAAAACCTATTACAACCAAACTTTGCTGCCTATATTTTAGATCTATCTCTTGATTTATCTACCCTGTCTTTAATCATTTTCTCTCTCTTTTTATATATCTCTGTATATCTCTGTCTGTCTCTCTCCTCACTTATATGTGATCTTTTGGAGCCTCCCAAAATACTGAGCTAACTCTGGCAATGCGAGTGTCAACCTCATTGTCAATGTGTACCTCTGTATGCCAAGGAAAATGAACTTGTCCACATTACTCAAAACTTCTCCATTTGCTGTAATCGACGGTTGTACATATGGATAGTATGGTGCTGGTTGATGGAGCACCTGGGTTTTCTTGGCGTTAATTGTTAGATCAAAATGAGCACAAGCAGCAGAGAATTGAGTCATACTTTGTTGCATCTCAATTTCAGAGGCTGCCTTCATCTGCAATCATCTGCAAACAGAAGATCATGCCCAACACTCCCTCCACTTTGACTTGGCTTATGGCCTTTTAAAGTTAAAGAATTTGCCATCAGTACAGTAGGCTGACCTTGAGATCATGTCCATCCTTGTTGAAAGTGTTTGATAACATAGTTGAAAACATCATACTAAAAAATATGGCAGTAAGGACATATCTTTGTTTTACTCCACTGGTAAATGGGAAACCTCGAGAACATTGCTCACTCTCCAGAACCCAGACATGCATGCTATCTTAAAATTGATGCACAACACTATTGAACTTTTCCAGGCAAGCAAATTTTGATATAATTTTCATAACCCCTCATGTATCAGAGGGCTTAGTCAGATCTACAATGTTGTATACAGAACTCTGTTCAATTCCTGGCATTTTTCCTGGAGTTGTCAGGAAACAAACACCATATCGACTGTTCCTCTAGCCTTTCTGAAGCCACACTGGCTCTCAGAAAGGTGACCAAATTCATGGTGAAGGATCAGCCATTTGAGAAGGACTTTGGCAAGAATCATATCAGCAGTGACTAGAAGAGAAAAAACCCTGTGATTATCATAGGACAATCTATTCCCTTTAACATTATAGAGATAGACAATAAAGATTTCTTTGAATTCTTGGGAGATAACCTCTTTGTGACATATTGCCTGGAAAATTTCAGTCGGTTTTGGATGGGCAAAACAGCCCCTACCTTGCAGATTTCAGCTAGAATAGAATCAGCACCAGGTGCTTTGCTACTTGAAAGAAGATTATTGGCACTCCAAACCTCTTTTTCAGTTGGAACTTCAGTTAGGGACTGACTGACTTCAACTTGAGGCAAACAAATGATTTCTGCATTGATTGATGATGGTCAGTTAAGAACACTAGGGAAGTGGTCAGCCCATCCCTCTAGGATCAAGTTCCTATTGTTAATCAATGTGGATCCATCAGCACTAAATATTTGAGATGCACCATCAGTCTTTGGCCCATAAATAGCTTTCAGGGCATCATCAAAGCATTTTGGTTTGGTATTGTCTGCATACAATTGAATTTCATCAGTCTTCTTCCTGAGCCAAGTGTCCCTCATCTCTCTAAGCTTTGCTTGGACTTTACTTTTTTCCTAGGTTTTTTGCAAGGCAAATGGGGTTAAGTGGCTTGCCCAAGGCCACACAGCTAGGTAATTATTAAATGTCTTCTGAGGTCGGATTTGAACCCAGGTACTCCTGACTCCAGGGCAGGTGCTTTATCCACTGCACCACCTAGCCACCCCTGGACTTTACTTTTGATGTAAATGTTGCCTTCTTAGAAATGGATGAACTATCCTGCTGGTAAACCCTGTGGAGTTCTCATTTGTTCATTTAGAAACTTCTGCATTTCCCCCATCATTTTCATCAAACCAGTGTTCTGGCCCAGACGAGCAAATGCAGTGCTATACACCAAATCTCTGAAAGTTGCCCACTCCTTTTCTGCTCCACTCTTGCCAACTGTGTGTTGACTCCCTCCAAGTTAGCAACAAAACTGTTCCTGTTCAGAGAGACATTCTAATTTCACCTAGCAATCACTTGGTCTTGGGGCTGCTGTTTTGGTTGAATATAAATATTTAGCTTAGAGAAGATGAGTCTGTGGTGCGTCCAGCATTCTGCACCACACATTTCCTTCTTCACTCACATCTTGTTTGTCTCTTCTTCTTATGATCACATAGTCCAATAGATGTCAATGTTTGCTACAAGGGTGCAATCAGAAGGTTGCATTGCATTTAGCTAAATGTAAGACAGTATTTGTTATGAGAAGGTCATGAGATGCACAAGTCTTCAGTAGAAGGAGACCATTGCTGTTGCTATTTCCAACTCCATCTCTCCCAAGGACTCTATCTGGTAATCTGAGTCTACTCTGAATTAAAGTCACCTAGAATTATAAACTTGCCCCCTTTCAGTACATTGATGATAAGAGTCTCCAGGTCTTCATGATTTTTTTTAACTTCATCAGTGTTCACCATAGTGGGAACATAAGCACTGATAAAGATGGCATGGTATTTTCTTAGAAGACTGACCCTTTCATTCACTACTTTTGGTAGACATTCAAGAATGTTGAATGGATTATTTTTGATTGCAAAACCTATCCCAGCTTCACAATACTCCCTTTCAGTGTGACCACTCCAGAAAAACATGTATCCAGCTCTGACTTCAGTAAGCTGACCTTCATTTACCAGGCTTGTTTCACTCAGGACTTCTATTTGGATACCATATCTGCTGAGTTCTTTCACAACAAGAACTGTTCGTTTTTCAGGTCTATTGGAATTTGTCTTAACTATAAGTGTGTGCATGTTCCACGCACTGATAGTGAGTGGAATCTTCTTTGACAAAGTTTTAGTAGATTTTTGGGGGTATCTTGACCATACTGTGGGACACCTCACTGGCCACAGTAGTCAGGCCAGGGTTGGGTAAACAGACAATTTTTAGGGCACCTTTTCTAGCCCCTTTTTTGCATCAAGAAGTGAGCGATGTGATCCTTAAAAGGGCAGCCCTGGATGGCTAGGTGGCACATTGGATAGAAGACTGGCCCTGGAGTCAGGAGTACCTGAGTTCAAATCCTGCCTCAGACATTTAAGAAGTACCTAGCTGTGTGGCCTTGGGCAAGCCACTTAACCCCATTGCCTTGCAAAAACTAAAAATTTTTAAAAATTTGAAAATTAAAATAAAATAAGGGCATCCCATTGCTGCTTTCAGTGGAGAAATTACCCTATGGCTCTGGGCTGCCTGTGTACAGGGTTGTGACTACAGCTCCCAGTGTATCTGCACCTGCTGTTTCCTCACTGGCCTGTCACCAAAGGACTTTGAGGATTGGTTTTGAGTGATGTCTTTTGTTGCCTGGTAAGTTGGATTTAAGTGAGGTAGGGTTGCATGAAATCAACCTCCTCACTTTCTCTTCCAAAGTCAACATGATCCAGTATAACAAGACAGAGTCAAGACAACTGATGATGGCTCTAAATCAGTGGATGGTCTTGGCATCTTTGATGTCTAACCAAGCGCTAAGTGCTCCACACACCTGCTTCGGCTGTTTTCATGGTCATTGGAATGAATTATTTTCTTCCACCCATTCCCCCAATGGAAAACTTCACATGCTTGGGATAGACACCCCCCCCACCACTATTCACCAGTGAGTTGAAGATTCCCTCAGTTATCCTCAAGCTGGTTTAGCCTACATGCCAAATCAGTTTACTGGGGTGTGGCTACTGTGCATTCTACAGTTTCTTGTAGCCACAGGTGAGAGTTGGCTCAGATGGACATCAAAGGAGGAAAGCAACCCTCACACCAAGGTACAAGTCTTCCTTGAACTCACCCTACATATATACAATAGAAACAAAAAGAATATTGCAAGATAGATAGGAAATGTACTCATATTTTAGAGCACAAGAATTATTTATGGAGAAGGTGATGTTTGAAGATATGGAAGAATTTTTGCAGACAAAAGTAAGGAGAGAATGCATTCCAAGATTTGGAAATGGTCAATTCAAAAAACAGAGATACGAGATGGAATATATACATACATACATATATATATATATATGAAAACCAGACAGTTATAACTAGGTCACTGAGCAGTCAAAAGGAAGAAATGTACAATGAGTCTTGCAAAATACATTGGGGCCACACCATGGAGGGCTTTTATCCTAGAGAGAATAGGGACTCAGTGAATTTCATTGAATAAGGGCATGCCATGTACAGATCATGCACTTTTTCAAACAATCATTTTGGATAGCTATAGACTAGTAGAGGTAGTGAATTGAGTTCAGAAGACCAATTAAGAAGTCATTAAATTAAACTCTTATGGGCAATGGGGTTTAATCTAAGATTGTGAATAAAGACAGGCTGAAATTTGAAAGATGGTTCAGAAGTAAAACAACAAAGTTTAGCAACTGACTGGATGTGTGGCCTGATAAAGATTGAGGAATCAAGAATAACAATAAGGTTACTAATCTCAAATATTAGAAGAGTGGTATTTTATGATCTCTTATATTTAGGTCACAAATTCTCTTGGAGCTTCTTCGGTGAGATATTGGTCTACACTTAATTTCTAAAATTAAGTTCTCCCTTGCTTCTTTCCAGCATTCCCAAAAAGTTTTTTTCAAGGTTTTTGCAAGGCAGACAGGGTTAAGTGGCTTGCCCAAGGCTACACAGCTAGGTAATTATTAAGTGTCTGAGACCGGATTTGAACCCAGGTACTCCTGACTTCAGGGCTGGTGCGTTATCCACTATGCCACCTAGCCACTCCTTTTAAAATAATAAATCTATATCAAATTAGTTGGATATCTTGGGTTTAATAAATATTATAATATATTATAAATATTATAATAATTATAATTATAATAAATATTATAATATATATATAATATAATATATAATATATAATATAATATAATTTAATAAATATTATTCTACTGTATAATTGTTTCTGGGTCTTCTGTTCCCATGATCAACTGCTCTAATTTTTAACCAGTAGCAAATAGTTTTCATAATTATTGCATTTTAGTATAGTGAGATCTTATAATGATAAATCCCCCAACTTTCCTATTTTTCCCGTGATTTCCCTTGAGATTCTTGAATTTTAATTTATTCAGATGAATTATGCTATTTTGTCTGGTTTTGTAAATAGTTTAGTAGTTTCATGGTTATGACACTGAATCTATAAGTTAATTTAGGTAGATTTTATTATATTGGCATGACCTAACCATGTGCAATTAATATCTCTCAAATTATTTGTGCTCTTTTCTATTAAATGAATTTGTAATTATAATATAATCCTTAAATATAGTAATAAAAATAAGATGATATAATAATGAATATTATATAATCATTGTATGTGCCTTATCCATTTTCCTATTGAATATAATGTATTTCTACATATTGTAAAAACTTGGGGGATTGGGGCAGAAACTTCAGTTCTCCTTGGACTGCTTCAAATACGAGAGACATTCATGGCATACCACCTTTCTAGTCATTTTTGTAAATTCTTCTTTTCATGCATTCTAATTATGGAAAAGGATTAAGTTTACCCATTCATTTTATTCTTGAAGCAGTCTTTCTTACCCTCTCTCTTCCTTCTAAAAAACTGACAAAATAGATCAAAAGTTTATCTAGGTATTCTACTTTTATAATCTTGGATGCTTTAAGGTAATAGAATTCTGAAAGGTCACTTGAATTTCTCCCTTTATGAGGATGTACACACTCCATCATCGTTACCCCAGAGGTATCAAATTCTCTGCCTGCAACACTCCCAATTGTATCCATAAATAAAATAAAGTATTGATAACATTAAATTTTACAACTAAGTCTATATCAGAACTGAAGTGATTATATATGTGGATTAGTGATCTCAGTTCTATTTGAGTCTGATACAACTGATTTAATAACTAGGCATTTATATAGTGCTTACTATTTGTCGGAATCCATGTTAGGTGATATATAATTATTTTCCCATTTAGACCTTCCAACCATCAAGAGAGCTAGGTACACTTATTTCTATCCTCAGTCTACAGTTAAGGAAATTGAGGCAAATAGAAATTAAGTCCTTTGCCCAGGTCACACAAGTTGTAGTGTCTAAGAATAGATTTGGGGGAAAAAATCTTCTTTCTTTTTGTGTAGTAACATTACTGCCAACACTTTTGTGATCTTGACTTAGATTCCTTGAACCTAGAAAACAAGTCAAGGAGGGTTTTAAAAAATCAGGAATCATAGGATCTCATGATCAAAAAAAAAAAAAAGAACATGAAACTCATTTCAAAAAAAGCATGAATGAAAGCTACCCAGACATAGTAAGAATTGGAATGGATATAATGAATGTGTCCTGAAAGAAACCTTCAAATAAAAAGTCCCAGGACTAGCAAGACCCATATCCTAAGCAGCATAGTCAAAGAAAATAATACTGCAAGCAAGCAACCAGGTGGAAAGGAGCCATATACCAAGGAATCATGACAGCATCACATGAGATTTGTCATTTAACACTATAACAGAGAAGAAAATTTGAAATATAATACTCTAAAAGGCAAACTATATAGGCTTATGAGCTAGAATAACTTACTCAGCAAAACAGAGTAAAGATAATAATATGATTTATGTAGTGCTTTAAGGTTTATGAAAGCCCTTTACAAATATTATCTCATTTGATCCTCACAGCAACCCTGAAAATAGGCACTGTCATTATCCATTTTTCAAGCAATTGAAATGAAAAGACTTGCCCAGTATCACACAGCTGGTAAATGTAAAAGTTCAGATTTGAATTCAGGTCTTCTTGTTTCTGGATCCAGAATTCTACCAATTGTGTTATGTAACTATGGGAGAAATAAAAATGATTTTTGTCAAAAATTTTAAAAATTCTAAGCATTTGTGATTTAAAAGTGTTTACAGCTTTCCGCGCTGCCCAGAAGAGGGGTCTATACAGCATTGTTCACGGTTTCCGTCATAACTTTCAAGGGAAACTTTCACAATGTCCGGAGCCCTGGATGTCTTGCAGATGAAGGAGGAGGATGTCCTCAAATTCCTCACTGCAGGCACCCATTTGGGTGGCACCAATTTGGACTTCCAGATGGAACAGTATATCTACAAAAGGAAGAGTGATGGTATCTATATCATTAATTTGAAGAGAACTTGGGAAAAGCTTCTGCTGGCAGCTCGTGCCATTGTTGCCATTGAAAATCCAGCTGATGTTAGTGTCATCTCATCCAGGAACACTGGCCAGAGAGCTGTTCTGAAATTTGCTGCTGCCACTGGCACCATACCTATTGCTGGACGCTTCACCCTGGGGCACCTTCACTAACCAGATCCAGGCAGCTTTCAGGGAGCCTCGCCTCTTGGTGGTCACTGATCCTCGTGCAGATCATCAGCCTTTGACTGAAGCATCACATGTTAACCTTCCAACCATTGCACTGTGCAACACAGACTCCCCACTTCACTATGTGGACATTGCCATTCCATGTAACAACAAGGGAGCTCACTCAGTGGGTCTGATGTGGTGGATGCTGGCCCGAGAAGTCCTGCGGATGCGTGGCACAATCTCCCGTGAGCACCCATGGGAGGTCATGCCTGATCTTTACTTCTACAGAGATCCAGAGGAGATTGAAAAGGAAGAGCAGGCCGCAGCTGAGAAGGCAGTGACAAAGGAGGAATTTCAGGGTGAATGGACTGCACCTGCTCCAGAGTTCACTGCTGCTCAGCCAGAGGTGGCTGATTGGTCTGAGGGCATCCAGGTGCCATCTGTGCCCATTCAGCAGTTCCCTACTGAAGATTGGAGTGCTCAGCCGGCTACTGAGAACTGGTCTGCAGCTCCTACTGCTGAGGCCACTGAATGGGTAGGAACTACCACAAAGTGGTCCTAAGTTTTACCCAGATGCTCTAATAGTGTTGGAAAAATGTGGATGGAAAACAAATATTGGTTTCTTAACATAAATAAATAAATAAATAAATAAATAAATAAATAAATAAATGAATGAATGAATGAATGAATGAATGAATGAATGAATAAATAAATAAATAAGAGTGTTTACAATCTATAGGGGAAAAAAGAAACAAATGTCACTTCAGAACCCTAATTTCATCAAGAGTCTTAAAGGGAATTCAGAGAGAGAGAGAGAGAGAGAGATGGGAGTAGTTTGATAATATTTTGGTTATCTTTTAAAAAAGTAAGAAAGATGGAGGAAGGGAAAGGGAAGAAAGGGAGGGAAATTTATTTTCTCACATAATCTAGACAAGCAAGGGAAAGACTACACAAACAGGAAGGAAGGGGGAGGTTTTTCAATTGAATGTCACTTTAATCTGAACCAAATTAGATTATAATAATTAAAGATGATGATGATAAATAATGGCTTACATTTATATAGTGCTTACTATATTTCAGGGACTTTGTAAATTGATTTATAATTATCTCATTTTATCCTAACAACTCTAAGAGGTATGAGCTATTATTATTCCTATTTTACAAATCAGGAAACTGAGAGAAATAGGCTAAGTGATTTGCCCCGGCTCACATATTTAGTAAACATCTGAGAAAAGATCTAAATTCAGGTCTTCTTGACTCCAGGTCCAATATTCTATCCACCGCACCACAAAAAGCTTAAAGCATCCACACATATATACATAAACAAGGCACTTTGTGGAGAAATGGTAGTGATGTTTGTTCTTCATTCTCAAAGAACATGGCATCAGGGAGATGATGCCATGACAAACACATGAACTAGATTTGAGTGAGGGAGTGCTTTATGGAGAAGTATATCCAAATTAATTGAAAAACATAAGGAAATGGAGAGGGGGAGGAAGACTAAAAGGGAAGATAGAAATAAAACCAATTAATTGGAGAAATATTAACTGTTCATGGATAGGTTATACCAAAATAGTAAACATGGCAATACTGCCTAAATTAATTTGCTGATCTCATACTATACAATTCATACCACTAAAGAATTACTTTAAAGAATGGGGACAGCTAGTTGGAACAGTAGATGGAGCACCAGCCCTGGAGTCAGGAGGACCTGAGTTCAAATTTGAATTCATACACTTAATAATTACCTAGTTGTGTGACCTTGGGCAAGTCACTTTAGCCCCATTGCCTTGCTGGCAAAAAAAAGAATGTGTAAAAAATAAACAAAATTCAAAATGTCAAAAAAGTCTCCTGGGAAATGATGAGGATGTAATAAAAAGGAAGTAGGGCTTGCAGTATCAGGACTCAAACTATATCAAAAAGTGGTAATCATTCAAAGAATTTGGCATTGATACATTAATCAGAAGGATGATCCTGATTAATTTCCCTTTGGGAAATTGGGGGGAAGCAATGGAGTTAAGTGACTTGCCCAGTGTCACACAGCTAATAAGTGTCAAGTGTCTAAAAACAGATTTGAATTCAGGTCCCCCTGACTCCAGGGTGGATGTTCTATCCACTGTGCCACCTAGCTGCCCCAATCCTTATTAATTTCACCAACACCAGCACCTCCCTCCTATATATGAATGAATTATGGTTTTATATGCTTATTAGTTATAAACTGAGAATATGATTTTTGTTGATTGATTATAAATTTGATTGCTTATAAATTATGGAATACTTGTACCCACTCCTATTGTGCATAAGATATATCTTGCATAAAATTTAGGCACCTGCCTAATCATGAAAAAAACTTGTCAAGTGATGTTTTGCATTGTGATGTGTCTACTTCATATAATGTAAATGTGAATGTGATATAAATGGTGCAATGGGATAATGTCATTTGAGGATAATCATTCTTCATTTATTAAATTTTTTGTCCTTTATAGTATTTGCAATTGTGCAATTATATTTCATGAAATGAGGGACTACAAATCTTCAGCCATTAGTTCAAGAAATAAAGTCTCACAAGTGGTAAAGAGGCAGGCTGTGATGGTAATATCATCAATCAGGGTCTCAAAGTATATAGATGAGGTTAGTTCTTTTTCTAAAAGGCTAAGAAACCATCCCTAAGATTTCATTGGCCCAAAGGCAACAACTCAAATTGTATCACTTTTGATGCAACTTAATGATCATTAAAGTCCAAAAAGGTAGTGATGCATAAATTCCATTAAAATTTGGCAAATATGCCATGACATCCCCTTCCATATCAGGGCAACAATGCCCGTTTTTGAGCAGGTTCTATTTGTGTTCAGAGATGAGGAAGACCCGAAGACACTTGCATGAGCCAAGTTTTGTATACTTGTTTCCACAAGGCTTTCCCAACTCCAGTCATCTTTCCATTCAATTATCAGAATTATCTTCCTAAAAATCCCACCTTAATAAATTCCAAATGGCTTCCTATTACCTCTTTTTATTCTCTGAAATTCTTCATAATCTCCCCCATTCTTCCTCACCTATTTCTAGTATTTTTCCACTTACCCAATAACTCTGAATCCATTGTCATTAAAAGACACATCATCTCTTGGCTTTGGACATTTTCTCTGGTTTCCACATTTCCTAGAATTCTCTAGCTTATAATTTCTGCCTTTTGGTTTTCCTGACTTCCTTAATTTCAAGCTAAAATTCCACCTTCAGAAGGAAGCTTATCCCAATTCCTCTTAGTTCAATTCCAGTTTCTTCCCTCTGTTGTTTGCTTCTAGTTTATTTTGTATATAACTTAATAGTACATAGCTGTGTTGTCTTCCCCATTAGACTGGGGGGGGGGGAGGTCCTTGAGAAAGGAACTTCTACCTTTTTTCATTCCCCAGCATAGTGCCTTGGAGCATAGTAGAATAAACATGTATTGACTGACTCAACTGTTGAGCCAGTCCTTTCCTTGCTATGGTTAAATAATTATTTTCTAAACTGCTAAGTGCTTTTTGAGTGTCTTAGATGCTATTTTAATCTAGAAACTAAACTACTAAGAACAGCCAACACCAGGCCTGGCTAAGAGTTTTACATCTGAGTATGTGATATATGTTGAGCTCCCTGGACAATTTTGATGGGCTTTTTCATAGAGAGAGATCAATTATTTCCTTCCATTCTTTCCATATAGCTGGGAGTAGAGAAAAATAGCAGCAGAGAAGCTCCTGAGAAACCAGAATCTCCTGGGAGGCAGGGTATCTCAAATTAGATGGAAGGATATATATAACATGGTCTCAGTATAGAAATTTGGATGGGAATTAATTTGGTTCCAGTTGTTGTTCTGACACTGATCTGAGACCTTCATTGGATTTCTTCTTATATTTGTTGTCATTTCACTTTGTGACCTCATATGGGATTCTCTTGGCAGAAATACTGAAGTAGTTGGCCATTTCCTTCTCCAGCTCATTTTGACAAAACTAAAGCAAATAGAATTAAATATTTTTCCCAGGGTCACACAACTAATAAGTGTCTGAGGCTTGTTTTAAATAGGAAGATGAGTCTTCCTGATTCCCAACACTCTATCCACTGTGCCACCATATTTCTGCATTCCAAAATGTCCCAAAGTTTAATTGCATCCCTCAGAGTAAAAGCCTTTGAATTGAATTTCCTATTTACCAATCTCCCATTGACTATCAAATGAGATCCTATACACAAATGGGAAGTCTTTGGAAGCTAAGAGGAGAGAAAAAAGCATATTTGTGTAATTAAAGTATAGCTTATTAAAATAATAAGTGAATTATATACAGTATTAGTGTTCATTTTTTTAACATTTTATGGCTTATTAATTTTCATATTATTACAATAAACCTTATTGTGAAAGTAAACATAAACCTTTCTCCCCCCCCAAAAAAGATAGCAAAACCTCAAGAGAAATGAAGTAAGAGGAAAAAAGTGAACTTCAATCTGTGTTCAGATTCCATCAACTCTGTCTCTGGGATGAGTTGCCTTCTTTATCATAAATCCATCAGAGGAGTTGCTTCAATATTTTTTCCACAAGCACTATTACTAGCTCTATTCTGCCCCACTCTCATTTATTCTTTTCTCTCTCCTTTCACCTGTCCCTCCTCAGAAGTGTGTTGTATCTGACTACTCTTTCCCAGGATCTTCCCTATCTTCTATCATCTGCTTCCCACTCACCCCCATCCCCTTTATCCCATCCCTTTCCTTTCATTTTTTTCTCTAGAGTAAGATAGATTTCTATCTACTGATAGTGCATATTATTTCTTAATTAATCCATTTCTGATGAGAATGAAGGCTCATTCATTCTCCCTTGCCTTCCCCCCCTCCTTCCACTCCATTGCAAAAGCTTGTTCTTGACTCTTTTGTGTGAAATATCTTAGCCTATTCTTTCTCTCCTTTCCCTTCCTCCAAGTACTTTTTTTAATCCCCCAATGACTCCATCTTTATACCATATTATACCATCACATTCAGCTCCTTCCTGTGCCTTTTCTATCTATTCTCCTTCTAACTGCTCTTAAAAATAAGAAGGTTCATATGAGTTATCAGGATCTTCTTCCCATGTAGGAATACAAACAGGTCAACATCATTAAGTTCCTCATATTTAGTCCTTCTCTCCCTCCCCCTCTATGGTTCACTTGAAGATCAAACTTTCTGTTCAACTCTGGTTGTTTCAATAGGAAAGTCTGAAAGTCCCCTGTTTCATTGAAAGCCCATCTTTTCCCCTGAAAGAGAATGTTCAGCTTTGCTGGGTAGTTGATTCTCAATTGCAATCCAAGCTCTTTTGCCTTCTGGAATATCATATTCCAAGCCCTACAAGCCCTTAATATAGACACTGTGAAATCCTATGTAATATTGGTAATTTGGTGGTTGAATTGTTTCTTTCTGGCAGTTTGTAGTGCCTTCCTGACTTGGGAGTTTGGGAATTTGATTATAATATTCCTGGAAGTTTTTCTTTTGGGATCTCTTTCAGGGGGTATAGGTGGATCCCCTCAATTTCTATTTTACCCTCTGCTTCTAGGATCTCAGAACAATTTTGCTGGATTATTTCTTGAAAGATGAAGCCTAGGTTCTTTTCCTGGTCATGACTTTCAGGTAGCCCAATAATTTTTAAACAATCTCTTCTGGATCTTTTTTCTAGGCCTGTTGTTTTTCCAATGAGATACTTCACATTTTCTTCTCAATTTCTGCTCTTTTAGTATTGTTTTATTGCAAAGTCATTTGATATCTCACAAAGTCATCAACTTCATTTAACTCCATTCTACATGTTAAAGAGATTTTTTTTTTAATCTCCTTTTTCCAGATGGCCAATTCTGCTTTTTTTAAGGCATTTTTCTCCTCATTGGCCTTTTTTGGGGGTTGCTTTTTCCAATTGGTCTAACCTGGTTTTTAACATGTATTTTCTTCAGTATTTTTTTGAAAAAAAATTCAGCAATAGCAGAGAGACCTCTGCAGTCTCTCCTCAACCCCTTACCATCTGTGGTTGGGCGCTCTGGAAATGCTGGGTGACTCCACAGGTTCCAGCTGGAATGTCCAGCTGCAGATTTCTACCACAGGGCTGTTCTGAGGCTGGCACAGGCTTGGGCTCCACCCTCACTCTAGTGTGGCAAAGCTCTCTCACCACCCCTTCAAGCCATCCCTGGTGATCTCTGAGCCAAGAGGTCTGGAAATCACCCTTTCTATCATGGAACCAGGCACTCCCAGGAACCCAGGTGCCCTTAAGGGCTATTCCTGGAAGGCTTAAATTGATTTGCTCCCACCCAGCTACAATGAGGCCTGGCTGAGCTGTGGTTCTTTCCAACCCCATGGTCCCAGTAAAATAGATCTTTTCCATGGAACTTCTAAGTTGTATTGGATTGAGAAATTGTATGGCTCAGTCTTTTGTCTGTGGGTTCTGCCCCTCTTTATTTTGGCTAGAGTCATAATTAAATGGCTTTTGAGTTTTGGGAGGGGATAAGTCTGGGGATTCCTGCCCTTATGCCACCAGCTTGGTTCCCTTCTCTAGAGTGTTCATTGTGAAGTCACACAGAATGTTTAAGGTAAGTTTGCAAAGTTTGGGGGAAATTACTGGGGTTTATAACATTTGCTGCAGCCCTCAGAACTGTCCTTGATCTATTTTGTAATAATGATTATCTCTTCATTAAGTGATATCTTATAGTATGACACTTTTTATTTTATCCTTAAGGAAAGCACAGCAGTTATCCTTATCCTCATTTTTACATATTGGGAAATGTTGTCCTATACAAATAAATTAGGTGATTTGCCCATATTGACACATTAAATTAGCAGAATGCTGGAACCAGTTCCCAGCTCTCCTGATACCTACTCCAAGAATCTATCCACCATAGCAAATTGGCTGCTAAGGGATGTACTCAGGTTGATGGAGATGAAAAAAGCCAAACTGCACATGACGCTGAAAACCAGTAGGTGATGATTTCAAATGCTTCCCAGGTCCTTTGTTCAAACTAGGCTCATTAAAATTATTTTCTTAAGTAGTAGGGGTAGACAGATGGGCTCCAAAGCAAATACAATTATTCTCTGGCAGAAGAACTTGGTCAACATGGAATGATCAAATATCACTAATGAGTACAAGGTGTTTCTTTTTTTACTCTCTTTCAGCAGTACTACTTTGTAAGCAGTCTTTGGCGAATTCATGTGCCATCCTTCCTTACGCTGAGATTCCAATCCTTCAAACAATTATCTCATAACTGAGGTAATGTAAAGAATCTTAAAAATAACACACAGATGAGCAAAGTTGACATAAATGGAAAGAAAAATCAAAACCTCTTAATACTTGTCGATTAAAGAAAAAAATTGGTCCTCATAAAAATGTGTTCTCATTTGGGGATCTTCAGCAGTATTTTCAGTTATACTTAATCTTAGTATTATACCAGCAAGATAAAAATCATAACCTCCTTAGGTAAGGGAAAGTCACCAAGTCACACAGAGAATAGTGATAAAAGGTGTAAACATGTTATTCCTTCATGTCTTGGTGTTTTACTAGGTGTTTATGTCTTCAAAAAGAATCTATGTGGACTTTGTTCTTCACCTACACACACACACACACATACACACACACACATACACACACACACACACACACACACACACACACACAGACAAAGTGGTAAGGAACAAACCAAAAATAACTCTAAAAGTCAACAAACGGACTTTCTGTATCTCAAATATGCAAATATGACCACATCACTTTTCTCTTCAATATATTCCACTGACTCCCTATTACATCCTGGATCAGACATGGAATTTTCTTCTTGACTTTAAAACACTCCATAACTTGTCCTTCCTCCTTCCATGTTTCCAATCTTCATATACCTTATGTTTTCCCAAGTACCCTGAGACTTACTGAAGGACTCTGAACTTCTTTTCATAAGACCCTCCATATGACACCTTGGCTATCCTATCCCCCATGCTTGAAATGTTCTCCATATTTATCTCTATCTCTTAAGCTTCCACGGTTTCTACCAAGTATTCTAGACAAAGCCTTTTCTAATCTCAATGCCTTCCTTCTAAACTTGTATGCATGTTGTTTGTAAATAATTGCTTGCAGTTTGTCTCCCCCTCCATTAGATTGTGAATTACTAGAGAGAAAGGACTATTTTTTTCTCTCTTTGTATGCTAAGCTTTCAGCATAGTGTCATTTAGAAGGGTAATAATGAATGTTAGTCACTGACTAAAATACTACATATTCCAATGTCTTAAACAGCATAAGTCTCAGGAGAAAGTTAAAGGCCTGGATCAACTTTAGAGCAGCATGTCCTCCTTGAGACACTTTCTTGAGGCTTTTTAAGAAAAACTAGAATAAAAAATAATTTCAAAACCCTTACTTGATTCTTTCAGGACTGCTAATAATTGTCCTATTTCTCTTTTGTCCTTTGTAGATAAACCTGAAAAGGCCATCTACATAATACAAGATGCTTTCATTTTCTCTCCTCTCCCTCTCTTCTTAAGCCTTCAAAATTTGGTTTTTGATCATATTTAACAACCAAAGCTGCTCTCTCTCAAGTTGCCAAATTCAATGACTTTCCCCTTAATCTTTATTCTCCCTGGTTTCTACAACCTTTGACATAATCATCATGCTCTTCTTCTTGATAGGCTCTTCTAAGTTTTGGGGATACTACTCTCTTGGTTTTCCTCCTTCTAATCTGACTGTGCATCCTCTGTCTGCTTTGCTGGATCTTCTTCTAGGCCATACACTCTAACCAATAGATGTCCCTCTGATTTTTGTCCTGAGCCCCTTTTCCCTTTGTAATACTTCAATTGGTGAAGTCATCTGAACTTTTAGATTTAATTACCATCTTCATGCTGATGATTCTCAAATCTGCCTTTCCTGCCTCTCCTGACTTCCAATCTTGTATTCTCAACTGTTTTTCAGACAACTCAAATTGGCCATCCAACAGACATTTAAAACTTAACATATATAAAGTAGAAATGATTATCTTTCCCCCCTGAACCTTCCCTCCTAACTTCTCTATTACTGTACAGGACAACATCATCATGCCATTTCCTTAGATTCTTAACAGGAGTCATCCATAATTCTTCACTATCTCTCACCTCATATCCCATCTCTTTCCAAGGTCAGTTGAACACCCCCCTTCCTCTGACACCAGCACATCTCTAGTACAGGTCTTCAACATCTCACATCTTGATTATTGCAATAGCCTGCAAATGAGTCGATCACTCTGGTCTCTCCCCACCCCAATCCATTCTCCATTCAACTATTACCAACTTTTTTTTAAATTATTGATCCAATCATGTCACCCCTACTCAATAAATTCCAGAGTCTTCTTATTGCTTCTAAGAACAAATACACAATTCTCTGTGTGGCATTCAAAGCCCCTTATAACATAGCTCTCCTACATTTCCAATCTTCTTACATAATATTCAGCAAAACTTACTCTTCAATTCAGTGATACTGGTCTCCTGACTGTTCAAAGAACAATACTCTTTACTCTATATTTTCTCCTTGGATGACATACATGGCTAGAACAACCTCCCTTCTCTATTCCCTGACTTTCTTTAAGTCAAATCTTATGTTTTACAGTAAGTCTTCCCTAATTCTTATTTGTATTTTAAGATGGAAAGTCTGAAAGACCATGCTCATGATATCTGGTAATCACAGGTTAAGATATATCAGGTTGTTGCATTCTGTCACCAAAGGTCACATGCTAGTACCTGGTATTGGTGCTATGCTGTGATGGGGGGCGGGGGTATACCTCTGATACACAAGGAAGAGGAGCAAGGAAAGCCAAGGACAAGTCTTAGAGGAAAGGCAATTCTGATTCGTCCATTGAGAGACAGGTTTGGATATACTGGATGTTTGCATTCTATCACCAGTTATCACATGCTGGTTTTTGCCAGCATTGATGATGCACTGAGATGCCTCACTGATATGGGAGGAAATGAAACCATTTAAGGCCAAAAGGCACCCCAGCATCCAGGGCATCTCCAATAATCCTGTTTCCTATAACTCAGGCCCTGGGATGGAACAATTTTGGTAAAGGTAGGTGAGAAAGGGGACTGTGCAGCATATTCCTCAATAAAATAAACAATTGTGCAATTCATGCTTCTAATCATTGGTTAGTTGGTGCAGTCCTCTTTGACACTGAAGGACTAGTCATACTTGCATTTTAATATTTATTTTATCTGTATCTTGGTATTGTTTGGAGAGAGGGAAGGAAAAAGAACAAAGAAAAAGGAAAATTTCTCATTCCACCCCTGAATATTAATTTTATCCCATTTACCCCTGAATTCAAACTTGCTGGGTGGCTTCGTCAGAAAGCTAAAGAGCTTAGATTCGGAGTACTCTATAGGTCCAAAATCCTAAAACTATAGGTCATGATACTTCCAACAAATTGGTAATTGCTAATAGCTTAAAACATTCTGAAATTAATTCTCCAGAGGGAGAGATGATTCTCCCTCCATGGGTCTCTGTGTGGAAGTCTATATATTACCAGATATCATTTTTGATAAGGGATAGGGAGAGGAAAGAAAGAGAATAAAAAAGCTCAAGGAGAAAGGTAAAAGGTAATTATCTGCCAAAAAAAATGGTTTCTTCTCTTATAGATGACTTTCTCTTCTCTATTGCCAGAGATGACCCTCCACTCTATTGACTAATGCAAAATGAGCTAGTTCATTTTTTAAAGGTCACCAGGGACATAAATTTATCCTTAGGGTAACGAGTGGTCCCATAAGTCCATCCAATTTGATTGAGGAGCTCCTTAATAATCTCTTAAAGGAGAAAAGATGTATAAGCAAATTTTTTTACAATTTCTTGGCACCTCCTTCACACATGGTTGTAAATATTGAACTGCTATAATCTGTAACAGATTTCAAAAGAGAGTGGAGGATAGAAGGACTTGGCAAGCTATGGTCCATGGAGCTATGAAGAGTTGGACCCTACTGAATGACAGAACAAGACAACCTCAGAAGAGTTGAAGTTGCAGGTGACCTAGAGGTTAATGGAGAAACATAAATTGCATGCACAGAGGCTACAGTCCTTTTCTTTCCTTTTTTTTAGGTTTTTGCAAGGTAACAGGGTTAAGTGGCTTGCCCAAGGCCACACAGCTAGGTAATTATTAAGTGTCTGAGACCGGATTTGAACGCAGGTACTCCTGACTCCAGGGCCGGTGCTTTATCCACTATGCCACCTAGCCGCCCCTGCAGTCCTTTTCTAATGGTAACCTATGAGAAAAAAATATCACTCAGAATATATACAATTGAAAATAGAGATGGGCTGATACTTACTGAGAATGATGACCAATAGCAAAAGCACATCAATGGTATCCACGAAATGTAAAAAGACTCAAAACTAAGTCTCCAAGACATTAGGTATTTACTTTGTGTAGGACTAGAGTAAAACATGGATAGGAATCAGAGAAGAGGGGAAGCCATGAATGGTTGACCATTCATTACAGATGGTTGGAAAATCTGCATATGGATGCCACAGTTCAATTACAGTAATAAAATACATCCATTTTTATGTATTTTTCTCCAGTGAAAGGGGCTTACTAGGAAATTCAAATTGAATTCAAATTGACTGATTCTTAAATTATGGCAATACATTTGGCAGTAATGATAATGATGGTGTCTGTCCTTCCTTCTTAAAGAAGACCATTATATCAGGGAGGTGATACCATTCCATGCATGGTTATTGGATTTTTGTGAAGTGGGGCTGGGCTAAGTCACTTGCCTCTCTTTTCTGGAGCAATCTGAGTACAGTGGTCAGATATGAATCAGGACAACTGGAGATGGCCCTGGAGGAGAGGCAATCAAGGTTAGATGACTTTCCCAAGGTCATACAGTTAGTTAAGTGTCAAGAGCCTGAGATCACATCTGAATTCAGGTCTTCCTAATTCCGGGATTGGTGCTCTATCTACTACACTAACTAGCTGCCCTACATTTCAGAGAAGCCAGTGATGAAAAAAAGGGGGGTTCTCCAACTTCAGCATTTTCTACCTGAGAGATTCATTCTCTATCACTCACTGATTGCTCTATATTTGAAGGTTATTGTAAGGACATAAAAGGCCTTACTTGAGTTATTATGGTATCATGGCTATGGAACCAGAGAACTTAGGTTCCAGTCTCCAGAATGAACTTGAGGAAATTATTTAACCTCTCTGAGCTTCAGTTTCCTTCTCAGTAAAATGAAGACATTGGATTCAGGATCTTCTAATCCATATTTAAAGTCTACCTAATTCCATAAAATGGAAACAGATAACAGAATGAATGAAAACTCTGAATTCAACAATATGTTGCTTTCAGGAAACAATAAAAAAGAGAAAAAACATGAATATAAAACAAAAGGATCAGAATTCATTATGTAAAATAGCATTCTTGATCTCATACAACCTTTTTTAAAATGGATTTAATTAAAAGTGAAAAATAAGGAAACCATATTTTGTATCACAAATACTATTTAATATTATTTTAGAGCATTTAAAATAACTAAATGGTTAAAAAAAACTACCTGAAAGTGGACCTGCCAAAACAGGAATGACTTGAATATAAATATAAAATATTATTTTTTATCCAAATAGTCAGATTTTAATTAGTAGAATAATATTCATTGCTCCTGGGTAGGTAAACCCAATTTAATTTGTTTAAAGGAAAGTTTTACCAACTGATTTATTTATTCAATGCTATCCCAATTAGATTACTTAAAAATTATTTTATTGAGTTAGAAAAAAATAACTAAATTCATTTGAAACAACAAAAGGTCAAGAACAAAACATTGCGGGGGAAAATGGAAAGGAAGGAGATTCAAAGGAGACTTTAACCTATATTATAAGGTGAGAACATTGTTAAAGTGTAAAATAGATAAGATTTTTTCCCATTTAAAATGTCTTGTATAAATAAAACCCATGCAGTCAAGAATAGAAGGAAAGCAGAAAATTGGGGGAAATTTTCATAGGCAATCTTTCAAATTTTAAAATAGAATTGTAGCCTTCTCTTGTGGAAGAAGAGGAGGGAGGAAAAAAATAAAGTAAAAAAGTACACAGCAAAGAACAAAAGAAAACCCTAGAAGGAAGCAAGAAAAACTAGGTAGCTTTGAAAACAATGTATAATAATTATTACATAGTTTTCTTGAAAAGGAAATTTATTGTTTCATATTGAATCCTTTCTTTTGTTCTGCTGTGTATGTGGAATTTTTTTTCTTTTCTCATTTTATGTTTAAGTTCAAAATGAAAAAAATTTATACTTTTTAAAAAAATAAAAGCTACTTAATGCATTTGAATGAAATTTTCAAAGCTACTGAAGGGCAGACAAAGAAAAAATGTTTTAGAATAAATATTCCAATATAGAGTAAAATAGAGATCACCTTTTAGATTCATTCAAAATAAAAATGGTGCAATACATTATTAATAATTAAGATTACTACCCATAAACAAGAGAATCATTTTTTTCCTATTTACCGCCTGAGATAAATTAAGTATTCAAACAAATAAACTTCAAATTATTGTTTTCAAGTTACTGTCTTTTTCTCATAGAAAAGAAAATTTTTTCAGGAGCACATTATCCTAAGAAAAAGTGCAGTAGCAAGCTCAGGGATTCCAGGGAACTAAGGTGGCGTTGCTTGTCTGGTTATTTTGTTTGTTTCTTTTTTGTTTTGTTTTGCTTTTTCTGAGAGGCAAGAATTTGGCTCCCAGACACTTTGAAACAGAGCCCCCATCCGGAAAAAGTTTGTATAGATCCCAAAGTTTTGAGATTAGCAGATGAAGGAGGTCAAAGCATGACTCAGCTGTCCAGACTCTCTGGTGCAAAGTCAAGCTGTTTGCATGGCTCTAGGGCTGCCTGGCCATCTTGCCTTTTTGGCAGACAGGACAGCCTTCCAGTATTGAATCAAAAACAGAGAGACATAAGTGGAGGAGGGACAGGGCAGAAATGGCCTTGACACACAAGGAAAGGAACTGGGGAGAAAGATGACCAACCAAATGTTTCGTGTCAGACAGAATGTTTCTTTTCAACAAGGACTTCTTAATATAGAGCAAAATTAATTAATTAATTAAGTGATGCAAAAGGCATTCATTGAACCAGTTACTAGAAATATACTAGAGTTTTCAAAATTAAAAATTAATAACATTTATACAAAACAATAACAAAATACAGCAGGGAATTATAGAAAAGGAAGTCATATTTGGAATAGCTATCAAAAAATGTTTATCTATCTGGGAATCAATATAACAAAGAAATCCTAATATCTATATGAGGATAATTGTAAAATGTTGCTAAAAAAAAGTAAAACTTGAATTATCTGAGAGATATTCAAATAGTCCTTACAACTGTGCTGTACCAATATAATACAAATAACAAAACTACAAAAATTAATTTAAATGTTTGGAGTTATATCAATCAAACAACCAAGGGGATGCTTTCCATAGCTACATAATATGACACCATAATTCATTTGGAATAATAAATAATGATAATAAAAGGAAATAATGAAAAAGAAACTAAAGAGGAGTAGCATGATCTCAAAATATATTATAAAGTGTAAATTAAATTATTTAATGCTGGTTTTTAAAAATATAAAAATCGATGAGGGGAGAGAAGAGAAGAAAGAATATGGAATAACTAAATTCAATAATCCTCTGTTCAAAACACCCCCCAACAATATGAATGGCTTAGAATAGAATTCCATATTTAATAAGAATGACTGGGGGGGAGGGCAGCTAGGTTCCACAGTGGATAGAGCACTGACCCTGGAGTCAGGAGTACCTGAGTTCAAATCCAGCCTCAGACATGTAATAATTACCTAGCTGTGTGGCTTTAGGCAAGCCATTTAACCTCAAAGAAGAAGAAGAATGACTGTAAAAACAGGGAAGCATTCTGGTAGAAATTCGGTTTGGAACAATAAACAAAATAGATGTAGCCTATATATTTTTCAATGTATTTTTAAATTATTTCATTAACTACTTCCCAATTACATATAAAAATTGTTTAACATTGTTTTGAGTTCCACTATCTTCCATTCCCTCCCAGTTTTTCCTCTTCCTAGAGAAGGCAAGGAATTTGTTGTTGATCATACATATGAAATTGTGCAAAATACTTTTCTATATTAAACATATTGCAAAAGAAGACATAGACCAAAAAAAATAAAGTTTAAAAAGTATGCTTCCAGCCAAGATGGCAGAGAGAAGACAGGCACAGTTCTAAAGTCTCCTGATCTCTTCCCCATCTATCACATGAAACAAACCTCTTAAAAGAAATCCGAACCAGGAAACCCAGAAAGAAAAGCCAGGAGAGGAAAATCTACCTCAGGATTCGTCTCCCCCAGCAGCCTTGGCTGAGTACCGGAAGGTGAGTCTGGGCTCCGAGGGCAGATCAGCCCCGGATCAGCCAGATTAATAGCTTAATTGGAACCAGGAGTCTGAGGGCCCGAGAGCCAGACCTGCTGGATCAGCGGGGGGCTGTATGAAGGGGGCTTGGGTCTGCGGGGAAGCAGAGGCGCTGGTTTTGGTGCTGTCCCCCTGGAGCTTGGGGAAGGGGCTGCGGGGAGAGGTCTGGTGCAGGAGAGCTGCGGACACCATCCCTGGGCTCCTCGGGTCTGAGAAACTGTGAGTCCACACCTCCATTGCACTGAGGCCTCCTCCCAAACAAACAATTGCAAACTACTTCTGCCTCAGGCCCAGGTGTGTGAGCAAAAGAACCAGCCCAGCTGAGGAATGACCTCAGGCCAGGGTAAAGCCCACCATTGAGTGAAGGCAAAAGAATTCAATAGCTCCAATTCCTTCGCTCAAACAAAGGGAGAAGGCATCACAACCAAGGTCACAGACACCCCAGAGAGGGCAACCAGCACCTCCTACTGGCCAGCCAGAGAAACTGCACTCAGTAAAGCCTTTAGAGATCCCAAGCCCAGGGGAACCAGCCCCCCCAACTCAAGGTCTTAGCATAATGAAGAAGGGTCAGCAGAAAGGTGGATCCATAGAAAAATTCCTGGAAGGGAAAGACCCCAACTCAGAGAGACCTGGAACCTCTGAGGAGAATACAATCTTGTCTCCAGCACAGAAAGACTTCCTTGAAGAAATAAGGAAGGAGCTTAAAAATTTGGAAAACAAAACCTTAGGAAGTACAATTGGACAAACACAAAAGGAGAATAAATCTCTCAGATCCTCAAATGAACAAATGCAAAAAAATTAATTCTCTCAAAACCACAATTGGTCAAATGGAAAGCTCTTTCAAAAGTAGAATTGACCAATTGGAAAAGGAGTTGCAAAAGGTTAATGAAGAAAACTCCTCCCCCAAAAAAAAGAATGGAGTCTACAGAAACTAATGACTCCATGAGACAGCAAGAGTCAGTTAAATAAAATCAAAAAATAGAAAAAATAGAAGCAAATGTAAAATACCTCATCAACAAAACCAATGACCTCAAGAATAGATTGAGAAGGGGCAACCTGAAAATTATAGGACTTCCTGAAAACATTGAAGAGAAAAAAAAGCCGGGACTTAATATTACAGGATCTAGTGATGGAAAACTGCCCTGACATCTTGGAATCAGAGGGCAAAGTAGTTATTGAAAGAGTACATCGATCCCCACCAGAAAAAGATCCTAAAATGAAAACACCAAGGAATGTTGTGGCCAAACTGCAGAACTATCAGATAAAAGAGAAAATCCTGCAAGCAGCCAGAAAGGAACAATTTAAATATCAAGGAGCCATAGTAAGGATCATGCGGGACCTGGCTGCATCAACTTTAAGGGATTGAAGGGCCTGGAATGACATATTTTGAAGAGCACAGGAGCTTGGAATGCAGCCAAGAATCTACTTTCCTGCAAAGCTGAGCCTTCTCTTCCAGGGACAAAGATGGACATTTAATGAAATGGAAGACTTCCAAAAATTTCTGATGAAAAGACCAGAGCTAAACAGAAAATTTGAACATCAAACAGGAGGTTCAGGAGACACATGAAAAGGTAAAAAAGGGGGGGGGGTAAAAGGGGAAAAAATGCAATCCAGTAAGTTGAAACTGGATGTATCCCAGAATGGGGAGGGGGGGGGTAAAAAAAAAAGGGACTCTCATAAATCCTGAGAAATGTAACTCTAACAGAGAGAATATACCTAGCCAGAAATGATGGACATCCATGACCTATCCATGAGACTGCAATCTAATGGGATGTTAACTGGCTTTAACCCCACTTGGGAGAAAGACTCTAATAAATCTCAGGAATTTTGACTCTATTCAATAGAATATACTGAAGTAGAAGGGACAGACACTCAGAATTTTCTATGACTTAGATAGAATGATCTAAAAAAATACACTACCTCCCTAAAAAGGGGGACAGGAAAGAGACGGGAGGAGGGAGGGGATTGAATGGGACAAATCTCATTACACTAAGAGGTACAAAAAACTTATGGTAATAGAGGGGAAGAAGGGAGTAGAGGAGAAACACCTGAATCTTCTTCTCATCAGACTTGGCTTAAAGTCAACCTACACATACTCAGTTAACTTATAAAACATCTAACCTTTCAAGAAATAAAAGGGGAAAAGGGGAGGGGGGACAGAGAAAGGGAAGGGGAGTGGGGGAAATAAGGGGAAATAACAAAAGGAAGAGAAGGGAAGGGAAAAGGGAAAAAAAGGGAAAGGGGAAAGAAAGGGGAGGGTGTGATATAGGAGGGCAAACACGCTGAAGGGGGTGGTATTCAGAAACAAAATACTGGGGAATATGGATAAAAGGGGGAAAAGGGGGGAAAATACCGAGGAAGATAGCACAGAGGGCAATAAAGAATTAGTAATCATAACCTTGAATGTGAATGGGATGAACTCTCACTTAAAACATAAGCAAATAGCAGAGTGGATTAAAAACCAGAATCCTACAATATGCTGCTTACAAGAAACTCATTTGAAGCAGAGAGATATATACAGAGTAAAGGTAAAAGGTTGGAGCAAAATATATTTTGCTTCAGCTGAAGTAAAAAAAGCAGGGATAGCAATCCTTATCTCAGACAAAGCAGCAGCAAAAATAGTGTTAAAAGAGATAAGGAAGGAAACTTTATCCTCCTAAAAGGTACCATAGACAATAAAGTCATTTCAATATTGAATGTATATGCACCCAAATTCTTAGAGGAGAAGCTGAAAGAATTACAGGAAGACATAGACAGAAAAACTCTACTAGTAGGACACCTCAACCTCCCGCTATCAGATCTAGATAAATCGAATCATAAAACAAACAAGAAAGAAATTAGGGAGGTAAATAGATTGTTAGAAAAATGAGATATGGTAGACTTATGGAGGAAACTGAATGGGGATAGAAAGGAATATACCTTTTTCTCTGCAGTACATGGAACTTATACAAAAATTGACCATGTACTAGGACATAAAAACCTAATGATCAACTGCAGAAAGGCAGAAATAGTGAATACAGCTTTCTCAGATCACAATGCAATAAAAGTCATATGCAATACTAGGCCAAGGAGATATAGACCCAGAGCAAATTGGAAACTGAATAACCTCATTTTAAAAAATGAGTGGGCCAAAAAACAAATTATAGAAAGAATTAACCATTTTATCCTAGATAATGATAAAAATGAAACAACATACCAAAACCTATGGGATTCATTCAAAGCAACTCTCAGGGGATATATTATAGCTCTAAATGCTTATATGAATAAATTGGAGAAAGAGGAAATCAATGAAATAAACATGCAAATAAAAAAATTAGAGAAAGAACAAATCAAAAATCCCCAATCAAATACCAAATTAGAAATTTTAAAAATTAAAGGAGAAATTAATAAAATTGAAACCAAAAAAACTATTGAATTAATAAATAAAACCAAAAGTTGGTATTATGAAAAAAACAATAAAATTGATAAAACTCTGGTCAATTTGATTAAAAAAAAGAAAGAAGAAAACCAAATTGCTAGTATTATAAATGAAAAAGGTGAACTCACCACCAATGAGGAGGAAAGTAAAATAATAATTTGAAATTATTCTGCCCAACTCTATGCCAATAAATTTGATAATCTAAGCGAAATGAATGAATATGTACAAAAATATAAGTTGCCCAGGTTAAATGAAGAAGAGATTAAATACATAAACACCCTATCTCAGAAAAAGAAATTCAACAAGCCATTATTGAACTCCCTAAAAAAAAAATCTCCAGGGCCTGATGGATTCACAAGTGAATTCTATCAAACATTTAAGGAACAATTGATTCCAATCCTATATAAACTCTTTGGAAAAATAGGGAAAGATGGAACTCTGCCTAACTCTTTCTATGAGACCAATATGGTACTGTTACCTAAACCAGGAAGAGTTAAAACAGAGAATGAAAATTATAGACCTATTTCCCTGATGAATATAGATGCAAAAATCCTAAATAAAATCTTAGCAAAACGATTACAACAAGTCATCACTAGGATAATACATTATGATCAAGTAGGATTTATTCCAGGAATGCAGGGATGGTTCAATATTAGGAAAACTGTTAGTATACTCAATTATATCAATAACAAACCTATCATAAATCATATGATCATATTAATAGATGCTGAAAAAGCTTTTGACAAAATACAGCATCCATTCCTATTAAAAACACTAGAGAGTGTAGGAATAAATGGACTGTTCCTTAAAATAATTAGCAGTATCTATCTGAAACCATCAACAAGCATTATATTCAATGGGGAGAGGCTAGAGGCATTTCCAATAAGATCAGGGGTTAAACAAGGTTGCCCATTATCACCACTACTATTCAATATTGTATTAGAAATGTTAGCATCAGCAATTAGAGAAGAAAAAGAAATTGAAGGAATTAGAATTGGGAAGGAAGAGACAAAACTCTCACTCTTTGCAGATGACATGATGGTCTATCTAGAGAATCCCAAGAAATCATCTAAAAAACTACTGGAAACAATTAGCAATTTTAGCAAAGTTGCAGGTTATAAAATAAACCCCCATAAATCCTCAACTTTTCTATATATCTCTAGCAAGAAACAGCAGGAAGAGCTAAAAAGAGAAATCCCATTCAAAGTAACCTCAGACAGTGTAAAATATTTGGGAGTCTATTTGCCAAGACAGACTCATAATCTTTTTGAAAACAATTATAAAACACTTCTCACACAAATTAAATCAGGATTTAAATAACTGGGCAAATATCAACTGCTCATGGATAGGGAGAGCTAATATAATAAAAATGACAATTCTACCAAAACTAAACTATCTTGTTTAGTGCCCTACCAATCAAAATTCCAAAACATTACTTTAATGAGTTAGAAAAAATTGTAAGTAAATTCGTATGGAGAAATAAAAAGTCAAGAATTGCCAGGAGCTTAATGAAAAAAATGCAAACAAAGGTGGCTTAGCACTACCTGACCTAAAATTATATTATAAAGCATCAGTCATCAAAACTGTTTGGTACTGGCTAAGAAACAGAGTGGTGGACCAGTGGAATAGACTAGGTGTAAAAGCAGGAGAGGATTATAGTAATCTGCTGTTTGATAAATCCAAAGAGTCTGGCCACTGGGATAAAAAATCCCTCTTTGATAAAAACAGCTGGGATAATTGGAAGTTAGTATGGAAGAAACTTAGATTGGACCAACACCTCACACCCTTTACCAAGATAAGATCCAAATGGTTACAGGACATAGACATAAAAAACAATACTATAAGCAAATTAGAAGATCAAGGACTAGTCTACATGTCAGATCTATGGAAAGGGGAACAGTTTATGACTAAGGAAGAGTTGGAGAACATCACTAAAAACCAATTAGATGATTTCAATTCCATTAAATTAAAAAGCTTTTGCACAGATAAAACCAATGTAATCAAGATCAAAAGAAAAGTAGTAAATTGGGAAACAATCTTTACAATTAATGATTCTGACAAAAGAATCATTTCTAAAATATACAGAGAACTGAGTCATATTTTTAAAACAAAAAAAGCCATTCCCCAAATGACAAATGGTCAAAGGATATGCAAAGGCAATTTACAGATGAGGAGATCAAAGCAATCCATAGCCATATGAAAAAATGCTCTAAATCATTAATTATTAGAGAAATGCAAATTAAAGCTTCTCTGGGGTACCACCTCACACCTCTCAGATTGGTCAGTATGACCAGGAAGGATAATGATCACTGTTGGAAGGGATGTGGGAAATCTGGGATACTATTACACTGTTGGTGGAGGTGTGAACTCATCCAACCCTTCTGGAGAGCTTTTTGGAACTATGCCCAAAGGATAACAAAAATGTGCATACCCTTTGACCCAGCAATACCACTACTGGGTTTATACCCTGAAGAGATGAGGGAAAAGGGTAAAAACATTACTTGTACAAAAATATTTATAGCAGCCCTGTTTGTGGTGGCGACGAATTGGAAATCCAGTAAATGTCCTTCAATTGGGGAATGGCTTAGCAAACTGTGGTATATGTATGTCATGGAACACTATTGTTCTATTAAAAACCAGGAGGAACAGGATTTCAGGGAAACCTGGAGGGATTTGCATAAACTGATGCTGAGTGAGATGAGAAGAACCAGAAAAACACTGTACACCCTAACAGCAACATGGGAGTGATGTTCAACCTTGAAGGACTTGCTCATTCCATCAGTGCAACAATTGGGAACAATTTTGGGCTGTCTGCCCAAATCTGTATCCAGATAAGGGGCTGTGGAGTTTGAACAAAGTACAAGGACTATTCCCTTTAATTTGGAAAAAAAACAGATATCTTATTGTCTGATCTGGTTACCTCTAAGAATTCTGTTCTTTTTAAGGATATGATTTCTCTCTCATCACACCCAATTTGGATCAAGGTACAACATGGAAACAAAGTAAAGACTGAAGGAGTGCTATCTGTGGGGTGGGGGTGGGAGGAGGGAAGCAAGATTGGGAGAAAATTGTAAAACTCAAATAATATCCTTAATAAAAAAGTATGCTTTGATATGTATTGAGCTCATAAGCTCTTTCTCTACAGGATAGCATTTTTCATCATGGGTCCTATGGAATTCTCCTGGATCATTGTCTTGATCAGAGTAGCCAAGTCTTTCACAATTGATTATTCTTAGAATTTTTCTGTTACTATGTACAATGTTCTTTGGTTCTTGCTCACTTTACTTTGTATAAGTTCATGTAAGGCTTCCCAGGCTTTTCTGAAACCATCCACTCACCACAATAGTATTCCAATACAATTAGCTACCACAACTTGTTCAGTCACTCCTCAATTGATGGACATTCCCTCAACTTCCATTTCTTTGTCACTATAAAAAAATGTTGCTATAAATATTTATGTTCAAATTGGTCTTTTTTTTTGCTGTTTTTTATCTCTTTGGGATTCAGACCTAATAGTGATATTGCAGAGTTTTATGGACCTTTGGGTATGGTTTCAAACTATTCTACAGAATAGTTGAAACAGTTCACAACTCCACCAACAGAGCCTTATGTCATTTTATTACCATGTTCCTTTCAGCATTGACTATCTTTCTTTTCTTTCATGTTAGTTAATCTCATAGATATGGGGTGGTATCACAGAATTTGCATTTCTCTAATCAGTAGTGATTTAGAGCATTTTATGTTAATATTGATAGATTTGATTTCTTCTTCTGAAAATTGTCTGCTCATATCCTTTGACCATTTATCCCTTTATAATAGTGGTATCAAATGCTAATGGGAAACTAAACCATATATGGTTTATTTAAGGATATGCAAGGCTACATATTGACACACATCTATATTCTACTATATTTTTAATTTATCTTGGTAAATATTTCCCAGTTATATTTTAATATGGTTCAGATTCATCAGTGTTTGACTTCTGTACATTAGGGCACAATCTAAAGAGATACATTATATTATATACATATATATATATATATATATATATATATATATATATATATATATTAGAGAAGGGAATAAAGTGCCAGTACAGTGCTCTTTACAAATACTGTTTTATTTGATCTTCACAGTAATACTATTCCTACAAAATATGTACTATTACTATTTTGCAGTTGAGGAAATTGAAACAAAAAGAAGTTAAAGGACTTCCCCAAAGTCACAAAAGTTTGTATCTAAAGTCAAACTTCAACTCAGTACTCTATCCACAGAGCCAGCTAGCCACAGTCATGGAATAATGACATCACTGGAAGGAACTGAAATGGACATTGTAAGATTTGTTTATTTTTCATTTATTCTAATTGTGGCATATGTACTCATAAGTTTTATAAAGAAGTAGAAGAAGTAAGATTCATATTGAGTAAATGCTCCCAATTTATTAATGATCTCTTCCACATTTGGTCACTATGGTTCCCCTTCTCCTTTGCTCTAACACTTTTAAAATTCTTTAATCTCATTTCTCACTTCAGGCTCTTCTATTGGTCTCCTATTGGCAAATCTTAAAGGCTTTTTCTCAAATCTCATTCTGTTGCCTCTCCTCTGAAGGAAGAAGGATTTTATGATACTGCTCTCTCCTAGTTCTTCTATCTGATGCCTCATCAATCTCCTTTGATGAATATGCATACACTTCATAACCCAATAACTATGATGATGTCTCTCTACACTCTCTCCTGGACTCTTTTCTCTTCTCCCTCTATGGGGGGTGTCATCAATTCCCATAAATTCCATCATCCTCTCTATGGAGACAATACATATCTATATATAATAGCTTTATGTTTGTAATACTTTCTATTATACAAATATTGTCTTATTTATCCTCACAATAAAGCTGGAAGATAGATGCTATCATTATCCTCTTTTTCTAAAGGATGAAAACTAAGGGAGACAATTGAAATGATTCGTCCAGGCTCCCACTGCCAGTATTGGAAGCAAAATTTGACTCAGGTTTTTCTTAAACCTGAACCAGCACTCTTAATTATCTGCTCCCTTGCAGTCTGATATTAATTCTATAGAACCAGTCCTAGATTATCTCCTAATCTCCAGTTTCATATTACCAGTTACCTCTTGGATAGTTTGAACTGGATGTCCTTTAGATATCTCAAACTCAACCTGTCCAAAGAGTCTATTATCTTTAGCACAAAATTTTCCCCCTTCCAAACTTCCTTATTACTGTTGAGGTTACCACCATCTTCCAAGTCACCCAGGCTCACACTTAAGTGTCATCCTTAATTCCTTATTCTATTCTATGATTTATTCTGAATAAATTCCCTTCCTTCTACTCACCACTGCAACCTCTCATCTTGAGCATAGATGATTGCAATAACTACCTTCTGCAACTTCTGCAAATTCTCTATTTGTACTACCCACCACCACCAAGGGACTGTGATTGCTGCTTTAAATGGAATAGGATCATGACCAGGTACTTGATCTTTGGGGAAATTTTTCCCAGTTTATATCTATCTGCCCCTTCAAATTTGCTAGTTTAGGAAGATTTTGGAAGGGTTCAAAATAGAAAGTACTCCCTTTATCAGTCCTAAGATCTTGCAACTTAGCCCCTTTGCACAGAATGCAAGTTACACAAAAGACTATCATAAATAGTAAAAAGTGAAGGAACCCATTTATCCAAGCAGCAAGCAAACAGAAATTGGATAGCTTTTAAAGATTTAAATATATGAAATAATTCATAAGAGTCAAAGAACTCTTTAGCTGATAGAAAGATAGGATATCAGCTAAACCAATAGAAGGGCTCCAATCTCAAGCAAAGAGAAATTTTCCTAAAAAGTCCCCAGGTACACTTGGAGGAATTGGCTTCCCCTACATGCATGAAGCTTCCCAAGTCATTTTTATGTCTCTCTCCTAAAAAACACTGATAGCCAAAAACTCTCTTGTACCTAAAACCTCTTCAAAATAAAGACAGAAATTAGTTTTTTTGGTAGGTTTACACTTGGGTTATTTGTTGGTTGATTTGGATTTTTAAATCTTCAGAATGTATCACAATTTTTGGCACTTAATAGACAATTAGATATGTTTATAGAATTGAATTGAAATGAATTAAGTTAAATAATGAAGATTATCTCTAAAATCTTTGGAGCTCTAAGATAATATATAACTTAACAAAAGGCTAATCTAATTTGTGATTTTGCATCATGCCAATGACCTTTGCATTTTATTTACTTTAACAAGAATCACAGAGAGAGAAAGACTGGGAATACCACCCCCCCTCTACTTCCTCTCATGTTTTGTGCCTCAGACCACAGAGAAGTTTGGGCTATAACTATACACAACAGTGCTCCAACATATACACTTCCTTTGCCCACAATCAGTGCAAGATTCTTATTCTTTTCCCATTTCACACTTTATAGCTACTCTTTTCCTTATCTCCTCATCATTTGGATGACCAACCATTCTCCCAGGACCTGAAGAATCCAAACTGAGTCTCTCCTCAATCATATTCCAAGTGTGAGACATTCTACTGGGGAAGATTTTGAACTTTTCTGGTCTATAGAATCAAATAATCTGAACCTAATAAATACAAATAAAATAATCACAGAATTTCAGTCTGAAAAGTCCTCAGAAAGTCCCTGATACAAAATGCTACATAACAGGCATCTCTTCCTCATTACCCCCAATGGGTAGTCACTTGAGTCTACTTGAAAACCTGTACTTGTAACAGGCAATTTTCTTTTTCTAAGGAAGGTCATCTACTTTGAAATATCTCTGTTTGCTAGGAAGATGTTCTTTACATGCAAGCTCGGGCTTCCTCTCTAAAACTCCCAACCATTGCTCCCAGTTCAGTCTTCTAGAGCCAAATAGATCAAACTGAAATCTCTATCGCACATCAAAATCACTTCTAACAATAGATGATTACCATCATGAGTATCTTATATTCTTTTCTCTTAGCTAAATATACCCAGTTTCTCTAATTGCTCCTCCTATAGGTCTCCAGTTCTGTAATCAAAATAGTCACCTTCCTCAAGAAAGGTTTTAATTTATTAGCTAAAATATCACTGAATATAATACTCCAGATAAGGTCTAATATGGACAGACTGCACATTTCCTTTATTCTGAAGCCTATGATTCTTTCATTGCATCCTAATATTAGCTTTTTCTTGGCTGCTGTGTCGCATAATGAAACTCATAACAAGCTTGAAGTCTTCTAAAATATCTATATCTTCCATATATATGAACTACTGCTTTGCTTAGTACCTGGTAGAAAGTGATTTTTTTTTGTAATCAAGTGAACCATTTCATATTATTATTAAATTCTGTCCATCATTCAATTTTGTCTGGATTTTTTGTATCAATATATCCAGGACTATATTCTATAAGTCTATATAAATCACAATGAATCCAAATCAAGCTGTAATCCATTTCTACACTTTTTGGACAGCCTCTGAAAATTGCCTTCTATCTACCTTTGGAGAGTTCATTTTCAAATAAGTGTACCTCTAAGCATAATAATGAGAGTGTATAAGGTTTACCTCTAAGTTGATAAGATAAATTTTCATGAGTAGTTTTTAGAGTCAATATGATTGATTTTCATCATTACAATCTGTGTGTCTGTGTGTGTGTGTGTGAAGACGTGTGTATGTTACTCTGTGTTTGTATCCACATGAGTTTATCTGAATGTACCTCATAGGGAGATTTTAATTGATATTTTAGGAATCTTGTTCACATATCTCTAAATAAACCTGAAGGATTTCTTTACCTGAAGGGAACACAAGAAAAGGGGCAAGAGGATTAACTGTCAGAGTAATGGTATCAGATTATAATTCTATGTAGCCCACACACACTCACACACACACATACAAACTGTTGCTGTGTATGCCTATATCATCTAACATGGAGGCATCTTGCTTCCTGTGTTCTCTTACCATGTAGTTTGAAGTAACCTTCTTTAATTAGCTATGTAGCTGGAACAAATTGCATCTTTTTTTTGGTCTTTTTTTTTAGGTTTTTGCAAGGCAAATGGGGTTAAGTGACTTGCCCAAGGCCACACAGCTAGGTAATTATTAAGTGTCTGAGACCGGATTTGAACCCAGGTACTCCTGACTCCAGGGCCAGTGCTTTATCCACTACGCCACCTAGCTGCCCCAAAATTGCATCTTTTAAAAACTGCCAGTGAGACAGTCTAGTCTTTGCTTTGGGTTTAGGAGGGGGAAAAATTATACATAGTTTACTCAGAGTGCAGTTACCATGAACTAAACTGGAAAGGGGGATATCTTCACCTATCTCTCTCTTTTTACCCATGATGCTGAAAAATTGGCATGGAGTGTCTATTTCTGTTTTATTTCATTTGTCCTTCCCAGGATTGAGGTGCTGGCAGCAATCCCCACAAGATCCACACACTCAAACCATGGAGACCTTGGAACCAGAATTATAGGCAGAGTTGCAGGCAAACAGCCAAGCAGGGTAACACGGGATACAAACTCAAGGTGGGGCCTTGAGCTTGGAACTTGAGACTTCATATTATAGGAACTGAAATACGAATTAAATTTAAAAATTAGAGCAATGAACTCTGAGTGAATTTAATATATAATCCCCTTTCTCCTTCCCATAAATTAAGACCCACATGTTGAAAGTAAGTTTGTACAATGGTGATTATATCTTGGAAGTAAGTATTCATTTGTAAAAGTGAATCTGACTGTTGACTGAGATTGCAAGGATTGCCCTATGGTCTACTCACCAACTTGTTACTTCATGTTTTGCTCAATCATTATTATCTTCCCAAGAGAAATCTGCTTATTTATGAAATGATCCCATATACTTAAATATGTAAATAATATATGTGCACACATATATAGTCATATGTGTATATGCAAATCATATGTGTGTGCATAAATTCATATGTTCATGTACAAAAATATATAGATCAATAGATAGATGCATAAATAGATACACAGAAAGATGGATGGATGGATGGATGGATAGATAGATTAGATACATTATAAATAGACATAGATAGAGGCAGACAGATAAGATAAAATGAAATAGGTAAAGGGAACCCTACACTTAAAGGAGCACTTGTAGATTGAGATTGAAACCATTAATAGAGAGTCGAGATAATCTCAGTCCCTTACAGTATCAAAGAAACTCCACTGGAGGAGTGAAATGTGACAAACATACCACAATGGAGTCAGTGTTAACACTAGTCTAAGGGATCATTATTTTGTTTTCTAAATTCCAGCTACTTTTCTGCTCACTATCCCCCAAAAAGAAAGGAGCACCACAAGCTCTCTCTAGGGATTTGATTCCCTTCCCACCAAATGCTAATTATACAAGAGACTATCACAAGCGAAGTGAGCAAAATGATTCATCCAAGCAAGTAGCAAACAGAAATCAGAGAATTTACAGATTAGAATATATAAGACAACACATAGATAGACAGAGTGAATGAATTTTCCCCCTGAGAGTGAGATATCTCAGTTCACCCCAGAGAGAAACCTCAACCTCTCCCAAGGGGAATTTCTCTGAAGTTTCTAAGAAGGCAAACTGGAAATCAGGGAAATATTGAAGGACCAGCTGTTCTACATGTCTGCCACTTCCCAAAGTCTTTTCTTTCTCTGTCTAAATTTCTCCCTAAAGAGAGTCTGAAACCAGGTGTTTCCTCTCCCAAAGAGAAAGAAAGAAAAGAAGGTTCCTCTCTCTCAACTCCAAAATTTAAGCAAGCATAATTGTCAAATCCTCATTCTCTCCAATGCCAGTAAAACATACATGCATATATGTGGATGCACAAGTATATTGTCTATATTATTTATATATATTTGTAAATATATGTGCAATCACTTCATAAATAAGCAGACTTCTCTGGGAAGAATCCTTTTTAAAAGGAAACATTAACTATGTTCCAGATAGTTTTGATAAATACTTGGAAAGCACACACACACACACACACACACACACACACACACACACACAGACACAAACACACAGACACCAACACAGATACTTATTTGCATGCAGACCACAGAGCAGCAGCAATAATAACAATGTTCATGTGTTTACCTAAGTCAGCCTGAGACTGGATCTCAAGTCCTTAACTGGCACTTCAGTTTTATGGGGGGGTTTTATCCAAAAGATACCTGAATAGAGAGATGGAGGGATCGATGACAGATAGCTAGTTAGCTAGATAGATAGAGAGACAGACAGATAAATAGATATATAGATAGATGATAGAGAAATATATAGATGGATAGACAGACAGATAGAAATATAAAAATGGATAGATAGACAGGCAGATAGATTAGATAGATAGATAGATAGATAGATAGATAGATAGATAGATAGATATAGAAATATATAGATGATAGACAGACAGATAAATAGGGATAGAAATATATAGATGGATAGACAGACAGACAGATAGAGATAGAGAGATAGAAATATATAGATGGATAGATAGACAGACAGATAGACAGACAGACAGACAGACAGATAGACAGACAGATAGACAGATTAGAGAGAGAGAGAGAGAGAGAGAGAAATATATAGATGGGGAGAAAGATGGGCAGAGAGAGAGAGAGAAATAAGGGGATAGATTGACAGATATGGTATGTAGATAGATGAAAGACATACGGCATTTGTTAAGCCCTTTTTATGTACGTACTATAGTACACTATACTGTGTGCTGGGACTGGATATACATATTAAGGAATTTGGAAAATGGATGGTGTGGGGTGCAGAAAAGAGAAAAACCAAACAAGGGCAAGAGTACTAGGCAGGAAGTGAAGCAGTTCAGAGTCTGAACTGACCTGGGAAAGAACTAACATGGCAGGGCCATAGAAAATGAGGAACCTGAACATGGAATCAGCAGGGGAGGAGAGCAGACTCTAGAAGAAGATTTTTCCAGACATGGCAATGACTCTAGGAACACAAGAGGTCAGACCTGACTTAGCAGTATTGGCAGGAGACGTTTTCTTCAACTAAACCCCTATTTGTCTAGTTCATCTTGATCATCCTGGAGAAGGTGATGATGACCTGGAAAATGACCTTGTTTACTGGATAAAAGAATCAGACCTTAAGCTGCTTCTGGGCAGTACAGACCAAAGATGAATATGCAATATGCATTCAACAATCCTGTAAGTCTCCAGAGAGTCATACCTACTTCCCAGGACACAAACTAGACTACATCATTTCTATGATCCCTTTCTTCTATTCTAGGCTTTTCAGGGCAAGTCTTTAGCATACTTTTGGACCAAAGATAGTTTTTTTTATATATATTTGAAAAAATACTTGCAGTAGCTGTCAGGTACCTGATATCTACTATGTCATATAGTAATTATTCTAGGAGGGACTTTATTAAGCCCTTTTGGAAAGGCCTTAGTCTTACCTAAATATTAATTAAGAGATTTTCCCCAGACTTCTACTGGAGTGGGATTGTAATGAAAGTGAAAGTGGAAAAAACCTGATTCCACTCTTTTTGTGCTCTGCTTAGCCAGAGCTGAGAGCATGGTTTTCTGAGAGGCACCACAGACAATAGCTCCATAATATTTTAAAATTTACTTTTTAAAAAAATTCCTAAGAACAATTCTTTGGTATAAAGAACAACAAAAAGTTTTGTTGTTCTTAATGTACAAATAAGGGAAGCAGGGTCCAGAAAGAAGGGACTGCTGTATGGTCTAGTGGCTGATGCTAAGACCCTTGCTTTGGGCCTTAGTGGATAAAGAAATGGACTTGGAATCAGGAAACTAATCTTCATGCATTCCAATCTGATCTCAGATACCTCTGGTCAATCATTTAACCTTACTTGCCTCAGTTTCTTCAACTATAAAATAAGCTAGAGAATAAATTAGCAAACCACTCCAATAACTTTGCCAAGAAAATCCCAAATGGGGTCTCAAAGAGTTGGACATGGCTAAACAACATGGCCATCATTACTTTTGCCAATGCTATACTAGTTGTAAGTAGAGGTTGAATCTAGGAGTAGAGAAATGGTTCCATTGTCTACTCTACAGTTTTCCCTCTTCTGGGTTTTCTTCTTTAATCCCCAAATATATGTCAACCTATTCCATCCCTGGTGCAATTTGTTGACTTCCAAGTCAAACTGTGGCAGACAAATATTATAGCTCTTAAGAACTGGGTCCTCTTTTCCCAAACTCTCCTACTTCTATTTCTCATACCTTAAAATATAGAGACAGATCAAAAGAGAAGAGGACAGCAAGCACACCTGAAATATAAACTTCATTTACCAACTTTCACCTGGGTCTCTGCTGTATTGCTTCATTATGCAAATGGATACATATCCTTGAGAAATGGCTTTTAAAGCTCCATCAATTCAAAATACCTGAATTTACCAATACACATACACACACACACACACACACACACACACACATACACACACACACACACATCTTTCTTTCTCCAAAACGACAAAATATTAAAACAGGTCTCAGAGAATCCATTCATCAGAACCCTAAAGCTTTTGCATTTTTAATGACATCAAGGTAGAAATAAAGTTTAAAAGCAAGGAAAGAGATAAGAAGAAAGATACTGGGTTCTACAAAATTGTTTAACACACAGTTGGATTCAAATTCAAATTCAAGTGAATTAGTTAAAACAGCACCTTCTTCCCAGGCTGTGTTTCAATGAATCTCCAATCTCATCTGTGCAGGTGCTCTTTTCAACAGTGCAGGATCATATCTCCCTGAGAGATCCTTATCCACATCCACCCATCTTGGCTAAATGAGAAATTTGAAAAATCAAGGAGAAACAATTCCAATCTTGGCTTTCCCAAATAGAAGCCTGGCAGGAAACCTAGTTAAGTACATTTATCTGTCTCTTCCCTTAGAAATTGGGAAAATGAGAAGTCATTCATCTATAATTTTAAAAAAGACTTTCAAAATTTTTATTTAAATATCTCAGGTTACTTTCTATAGGCAGGAATTTTAACAAAAAAAGGATTTGGGATATTTTTGTTTTTAGAAGACTGAATTAGTCCATCAATTCCTTTATTGGTTGCTTAGCAACCATTCAATGCAAATTAAACAGTAACCAATCAGTAGATCTGATGGGAGGGAGAGGTTGAGTGTCTTAGAAGCTGACTGCCAGAGAAACCACTGATTGGAAAACTACTCTCATGGGGATTTTAGGCAGTGGCACATTGCTATAATGTGATTTTCTTTTTCTGTTTTGCTGCTAGTAAGAAGAGATGAAGCTGGGAAGATGGAATATTTCTTGAGAAGTTATTGATAGGAAACCAAATATCTATCTCAAGTAATGGAAAGATCAAAGGCTAAATGGAAGTGGCTTCCAAGGATTTTTGACCTCTAAGCTACCATGAAACCTGGAAGACTTGGAATCTAATGTATATTATATGTATGTATGTGCACATACACATGCATACTGTGTAAATATCTGTGTATGTCCCCAGTTCCAGGCTCTTTACTCCCTTTCCTTAATGACGGGTCTTGCTAGAACAGGATCAGAATTCTATCAAAACCCCTTCAGACTTAATGATCCAGGGGTGCTCCAGAATCATAACTGATCTTACCAGGATGCAATGTATCTGACCTTATCCTATCATCCTCCCCGTCCATCACTTTATTTTGAAGTATCTCCCCTTAATAAATCTGGTTTATTTTATTATCTTGGTGGCCCCATATTTCCTTCTATTTGACCTTTAGTATACAGAAGCTTCCTGAGTCCTCCTAAAATAGACACCTAAACAAGTAAAATCTCATGTGTTTTTATTAGAGTCCTATTTAGGGAAAGGAGTGACCATTGGTGCTGATTTATACCAGTGGGTAAATGGGGGTGGGAGGAAGAAAAAACTCATGGGACATTATCCATAATGGAAAAGAGGGATTGTAGGCTATTACTACTGGTCTTGTTCTGACAAGGTGACTCAAGATTGTTGAACTTCTTCAGAGCTTCTTCATTTAGTGGGATGGAGATGAAGTTGGAGTCATTATAAAGTGAGGAAACTCCCACTTAGCATCTCCTCTGAAATAGAAGTAGCTTAGAGCCCTGAGAAGTTAAATAATATTTCCAGAGTCACACAGCATCAGATATCACAAAAAATTAAAAATATTTTTATTAGATAGATAATACTGATAATCCATATGATCAGACACCATGGATGAGTATAAATATTTATTAGCCTTATGTGGAGCACTGCACTTAGTGCTTTACAACTATTAGTTCAATTGCTCCTAACAATAAGCCAAGGAAATAGGTGCTATTTTTATTATCCCTATTTTACAATTGGGGAAACTGAGGCAGAGATTAAGTGTCTTGTCCAGGATTATACAATTAGAAGGTATCTGAGACTGGATTTGAACTTGGATCTTCTTGACTCCCAACCAAGTGTTCTATCTACTGTACCACTTGCCTTTGGATCCTAACAATTCAGCACTCACAAATTTAAAGTCGTTAAGGTAATTCTTCTCAACTGCCATTTTCCTATAAAGCATTATAGATTGGTGCCGCTAGGTGGCGCAATGGATAAAACACTGGCCCTGGAGTCAGGAGTACCTGAGTTCAAATCCAGCCTCAAACACTTAATAATTACCTAGCTGTGTGCCCTTGGTCAAGTCACTTAACCCCATTTGCCTTGCAAAATCCTAAAAAAAAAAAAAGAATTATAGATTTTATAGAGATCTAGAATACTATATAATCTATACTAGAAGTAAGTATCTGAGGTTAAATTTGAACTCAAGTCTTTCTGGTTCCAGATCAAGCACTCTACCCATGACGGAGTCACCTCATCATTTTTAAAATGAGGAAGCTAAAACAAAGGTAATGGACTTCTCCCAGAATAAACATGAAATTGGAATTTGAACACAGTAACTCTCATTCCAGAGGCATTCTGTTTTCTAATGGACCATCATACTTTCAGCCCAAGTAGTCTATCTACATACTGACAGACCATTGACAATTATAGTAATAATCTAAATGATCATCCAATTAAAAAAAGGGATAAATGTGAGAAAGCATTAAATTTAGTAGCAATAACAAGGTGAATGAAACAAAAAAATTATTAATGACAAAAATGGGAAATGGATAAAAGTAAAGATATTGACTTTGGCTATTACCATTGTATATAGATATCTAACCATTGTGAAGTAATTGTCACATTAAGGAGAGAGGTTAAAAGAGAACAGAAATCACCTTGGTCCACAAGCTATCCCATTGATCCATAAATTGTATCTAAGCCTTTTGTTATTATTTTTATAGCTCAGCTGTTTATTAGGGTAGCCTTCTTCAAGGGGTCTCAGGCACAGGTCTGACCATGCCATACATTGCTCCTACCCCAATTCAATAAACTGCAAAGGCTACCTATTGCCTTAGAGATTAAACATAAAATCTTTTGTTTGGCCTCAAATCTTGGCCTTTATACCTTCCCACCCTCCTAGTCTTCTTACACTTTGCTCCCCTTCACATACTCTGAGATACAATGATCCTGGACTTTTATATTTCCTCATAGAATACTTAATTTCAACTCCAGACCTTTTCACTGATTGTTCCCCATTGTCCCTACCTCATCTCATCTGTATCTTCTGATTACTAGCTTCATAAATCTCACCTTCTGCAGGAAATCTTTTCAATCTTCCTTAATCCTCCTTTTTTAATTCTCCTTAATCTTAGTGATCTTAGATCACCTTTAAGGTGATATCGATATCGATATCAATGTAGATATAGATATAAATAAAGATATAGACAAGTAGAGATGATATAATACAGATATAGATTAGATATAGATATAGATGATATAGATAGATATAGATTAGATATAAATTACATATAGATGATATAGATATAGATGATACATTAGATAGAGATATAGAGACGATAGAGATGATGGAGATGGAGATGGAGATGGAGATGGAGATGGAGATGGAGATGGAGATGGAGATGGAGATGGAGATGGAGATGGAGATGGAGATGGAGATGGAGATGGAGATGGAGATGGAGATGGAGGTGGAGATGGAGATGGAGGTGGAGGTGGAGGTGGAGGTGGAGGTGGAGATGGAGATGGAGACGGAGATGGAGACGGAGATGGAGATGGAGATGGAGACGGAGACGGAGATGAGATGGATATGGAGATGGAGATGGAGATGGAGATGGAGATGGAGATGGAGATGGAGATGGAGATGGAGATGGAGATAGATGGAGATGGAGGTGGAGGTGGAGATGGAGGTGGAGGTGGAGGTGGAGGTGGAGATGGAGATGATGGAGATGGAGATGGAGATGGAGATGGAGATGGAGATGGAGATGGAGATGGAGATGGAGATGGAGATGGAGATGGAGATGGAGATGGAGATGGAGATGGAGATGGAGATGAGATGGAGACAGGGATGATAGAGAGAGAGAGAGAGAGAGAGAGATGATAGAGATATATAGATGTAAATGTAGATATAGATGTAGATGTAGATGTAGATGTACATTGTTATAATTTGTCTTTCATTTTTGAAAAGGGCCAGTGATATCATGGGATGATGTATGAAATGTATTTAAAGGAGACAGAGTTGCCCAAAATCAACAACCACACTCTCTCTTCCAGAGTCATCAAAGTCCAGTGCAAAACAAAAGTCAAGTTGATTGGTGATGATTTGGGATGAAGTGGATGATCTTGGCACCTTCAAGATTTGACCAAACTCTAAGACCCATGGCACCTGCTTCGAGCTTACGGCCATTGAAATAAATTGCTCTGATCCACCAATTTGGCTGGGGAAAGTCTTCACATACTTGGGATATACATGTCCCTGACTTACTGATAAGTTTGAAGCATTCAATTTTAGCCTGTTTACCAAGACAGTTTACCAAGGTGCAGCTGAAACTACAGGTGGGAACTGAGTGACAGGTGAACATCAAAGAAGAATGAGCCCTGAATATGGTTCAACAAGCCTTCATACCAAAGGTGTTAGTCCTCCTTGAATACCCTATTATATATCTTTATCTTCAATTTACCATATAAACATACCTATATGTGCAAATGTGCTTACATATAAATGCTTATGCATAAATACACACATATGTGTATGTGTGTATGAGTATATGTGGGGAGATAAACATAATTAAATACACACACACACACACACACACACACACACCTCTATAGACATAATTACTTTCATTAGATCATAAGATCTTTGAGAGCAAGAACTGGTTTTCTTGACTTTCTTTGTATTTCTAATGCTTGGTACAATTCCTGACACAAAGTAAGTGCTTAATAAAATGTTTATTGAGTTGACATTTACTATGTAGTCCATAGATTTTAAAACACTGCATAAAGTCAATGATTATCTTAAAGGGTCTTTAAATTTTAATATTTAATTTATTTTAACAAAACATTTCCAAAGAAGATGGAGATGATAACAGATATAATTTTCATAACTTTGAGATCACAAATAGAAACTTCTTTGTACATAAAATGAATTTGTTTGTTGAATTTTCCCCTCCTAATTTTTTCCATAACAAGACAATGGCCTAAAATCCTTATTGAGCTTAGATATAAGATTAAGATCATGTAGAGATTTGGGGAAACTATGGTTTCCCTCTACCAAAAAAAAACCCACAACTCTTTTAGTTCTGTTTTACTGGACTGGAAGTCAGTGAACCTCAGTTCAAATCCCTTCTCCACTACTTGGCAGAAGTACATGTGTGTTCAATAAACCCAGCCACCAGGAATTTCAATCTTTGCTCTCTACCCCCATCCTCTTCCACTGATTTATTGTAATGCATTTAAAGATTCTTGGCTTTCTTTTCCTCATTTTTAAAATTAAGGGGTGAAGTGAGACAGGTCTGAATTTGATGATCTGTAAGTTTTCTCCTTGCTCTAAATTTCTGGCTCTATAATCTCATGATTGCTACTTTCACTAGGACAGAGATTATTAATCTGAAGTGTGTGAAGTTGTGTTTTAAAATATGTTGATAGCTATCTTTCACCATAACTGATTTCTTTTATTGTCCTAGGTATTGGCTAGGCATTAGTAGTAGGGCTATAATTCTTAAAGTAGGAATGGCTGAAATTGGCCTATTGCTTTGAATTTAGGATTCCTGAGCTTCAATTGGCTAAGCCAATTGATAGCTCATACTGTATGGAAGAAGTCAGAAATGAAGTGTATCAACCCATTCAAAGCTCTCAGTAATGAGAAGAGACCATAAGTCTTAGGTTGAGATTCAGTCTCAAAAAAATGCAATATATTTATTTTATACACTTAAAATCAGAGGAAAATATTATTAGACTTCACAAGACTGCTAAAGGGTTAAGAATCCCTACATTAGAAAATTGGGTGAATCAAAAGTGATCATAGCTGAGGATTTCATTAATTTCAACTTGCCTTGAAAAATCTCAAGACTGATGGCAAATATTTCACAGATCCTCTTACCACCTAAATTTACATTCTTGAAGGACTTGAGCTAGATCTAGTTTTGCATCTGGACTATTCCAAAAGCTTCTAGGGGGTTTACTCTGACTTCCAAAGAATCAAGTTCAATTTTAGAACAGGTGTGTTACTGTCTGGCACACATCTATCAGTGATTCGTAAAATGTCCCCTGTGACCCTAGCTACTTGGAAAATTGTAACATGTTATCTCAGGTGCAACATTTAATTTTTTATGACAAAACTTTAGTTTGATGAGAACATGCATGAAACTAACTTTGGAATATTGTTTCCTGTTTTTATGCTTGTAAATTCAGGTTGGGAAATGACTACACAAAAACCTATGTGCATATGTACATGCAAACACAATGCACATATATATATATATATATATATATATATATATATATATATGAGTTGTGTGTGTGTGCATGCAAAAGTTTGTGTGTATGTGTGTATTAAATACTTTTTTTCTATAATGTGTTTTTCTTGAATTTCCCAATAAGTCCTCATCCTTTCTCTCTCCAAATTGATATAATGTTAGACTAGGTTTGAGATAATATATAACAGATAGAGAGATGGATAAATAGATGGACAGATAGATAGATAAAAAGATGTATTTACATTACAATAAAAATCTAGTGAATATTACCTTTAGGATCAAATTCAGACACTCTGGAATTTAAAACTCTTCCCAAAATGCCTCCAATCTCTCTTTTCAACTTTATTGAACATTACACCCACTTCTTCAGTTCAGCCACCTGGTCTCATTATCTTTTCTCATAATAAAAGGTCTAGTCAAGATGGATCTTGGTGAGGGACTCTGGCCCAGTTTAAACATCCAAGTTTTGCCCTTTATAGGAAAAATGGTCTAATCCTCACTCCTTTCTCTGGTGTAGTAGGTAGACATAGGAAAAATTTCTTTATTTCCTATGGAACCGTGCTTACTCTGACACCCCCCCATCTGAAAATCTAGTGATACATGTCACTCTTCCCATCAGCATACTCTAGTACCCTAAAGGAGCTGGGGAAGATCTCTCATTTCAGGCTCTGACTAGAGACCCCACAATTCTATTCCTCTTTTTTTAGAAGTCAAGGCAATTTAGTTACATTTAATTACCCAACAGTAAGATTTGCTTTTACAAATGAATATTTACTTGAAAGATATAACAAGAACCAATATGTAAATATTCTCTGCACACATCCTGAAGAAATAGTTCCTTCTATTCTACCTCATTCCTCCTGAAGGGGAATTAGGTTTCCTGCTTAGCTTAGTTCCTCCATAGTATTACTCTTACCAAGATTCATTTCCAAAACCATTCCTGAGCCTCTTGAACCTCTTGCTTATCAAGTCTTCTCTGCTTGGTTGGTTGCAATGAAACATCCAGTTTAGCAGCTGGGCTCCAAGATCCCCATGGCTGGAGACTCCTTGCAATATACCTAGAACTAAAAAAGACAAAGGAAAGAGATTACAACCCAGAATACTCAGAATCACAAAGACTAAGGAAGGGAAGGTGATCCTCAAATCCTTCTCCAACTTACTGAGTGATAAGACTGCTTGAATGAGTCTTCAATCTTGAATATAGAAGTCAAAAGAACGAGACTGCACCTCAGTAAGCTAGATTTCACCATGAAACCAGTGAAAAGAGAAAACTCTTGAACATACAATAGGCTAAAGCAAAATATCTACACATGTGCAATGTGCCCATTTCCCAGAATCAGGACCCTGGTTACCGATAAAGAATTAAGAACAATAGATGTCAATGGGAGTGGGAGAAGTATATGATCTCCATTGCTTCATTAATTCATGGACAGTGACCATTCAGTGATGTATGCACTTACTCAGACCAAAGACATAGAGGATCCTTGGAGCTCAAACCTATATAAAGTTTTTAAACAAAGAGCTGATCTAGCATTAACAGGAGATCTGTAGATCTAAGTTCATAAGGTACCTCTTAAGAATAACAACCAATGTGAAAAATAGATCCAGAAGAGATCATTTCTGAATCATTGGCTACCTGAAAGTCACTATCAGATAAAGAGCCTGAACAATGTCAGGCAGGAACTAATCATGAAAAACTGCCCTATAATTTTAGAACAAGAAAAAAAATAATCATTGAAAGAATTCATCAATCACCTCCAGAAAGAGATCTCAAAATAAAAATTACAAAAAATATTGTAACCAAATTTCAGAATTCTCAGCTAAAGAAATTTGCAAGCTACCAAAGAGAAGCAAATCAAATATTAGGGAAACAGTCAGGTTCCCAGAATTTATAGGCTGAAACATTTAAGAATCGGAGGGACTGGTTTATGCTATTCTGGAGGGCAAAGGAGTTTGGATTACATCTAAGAATCAATTACCATGTAAAAATTCATAACAAAAAGACAGAACTGAACAGTAAATTTGAAATTCAAATACAAGACTCATGAGATGTGTAAAAAGGTAAACAAAAAGTGAATAAATAAATCAATTAGACTAAGTTGAAAGACAATACCTAATATACTTGAGAATCTCCTACTTGAAATCCCTCCTTAGGGAGGGAATTGAAGAGAGGTGTGGGTATAAATTGACCATGATATCATGATTTATTTTCATTCATGAGACTTGTCTTTCTATTGGAACAGCTGGAGAAAGGACACTCAGACAGGAAGTGTGAATATAAATTGACTAAGATAGAATGGTTCTTTAGCTCAGGAGGGATGTATTTCTGTTGGGACAGTTGAAAGAAGAATCCTCAAACAGAGGGTATGGGTATAAATTGATTATGATGTGATGGTGTTTTTTTGGCTCTTGAGAATTGTACTTCTATCAGGATAGTTGAAAGGCATATACTCTGATAGAGGGTGCTGGTACAAGACAGATATACCCTATTTCCCCTTATATAAGATTACTCTAATTTGGGGGCCCAAAGTTTGAAAAAAAACATATTACATAAAGTTATTGAACTCAAGTTTTACTCACATAAAATTCATACAACTCATCACTGTCAAAACTCCTATCCATTAATTCATCTCCATCCATGTTTGATGACAAATCACTGTCTTAGGAGAGGCTCTGACTGCTTTCCTGTGTGTTCTTTGGTCTGTGGTTGACCACAAGCCCTCCCTGGGCAGGTTTGGTACATGAATTCATTCTCACTCCATTCTGTTTCATGCACCTAAAGCACCCATTGTTGTTCTCCTTGGAAATCAGTCACTTCTTCATCAACAATTCTTCTTGCCTCCTGCTGAACCATCTTTGTGGACACAGGAATTCCAATGGCCCTTGTATCTTCAATCAATCTCTTCAATTCCCTCCCTAAATCAGGCCATTTGGCTGCCTTGACTCTTGTGGTCTTCTTCTACCAGGGTGTTTTTCAGTTGTGTTTCTTTTTCCCAGAGCCAGTCTTGGATTGCTTTCTCAGTTAAAGGAGGACCACACTGATGTTCAACAGCATGAGTTCCATTCCTTTTTGCAAACTGGATCGCTTTGAACTTCTTTTCTGATCCATTGCTGGACAGAATGTGTCAAAACATAACCTAATATACCAGTAACAAATGAGAACCAATGAGTGCAAAGACAACAAGTGTGCAAAAAAGGGAAATGCAAGTAAAAAAATCTACAACCATTGTATAACATGTTCTCAGTTTTTAGAACCCAAATTTCCCCCAAAAAAAGGTGCATCTTATGCATAGAGAAATATGGTAAAACAATTAAGATGTGACAATTAAGGATTATACTGGGAGAAGATGGAGGCATTAGAGGATAATTAACAGCACATGAAGAGGGACAAAAAGACCTATGGAAAGTAGTAAGTGTCAACACTAAGTAAATCTTACAATCAACAGATTTTTTGCAAAGAGGGAATGATATACATTATCAATTGAATTTAGTAGTTTATCATACCCAACAGGGAAGTAGGAGAGAACAGGAAAAAGAACACTGTGAGAAATGCAAATTAAAATAACTCTGAAGTACCACCTCACACCTATTAGGTTGACTAAAATGGTCAAAAAAAGGAAAAAAGATCAATATTGAGGAGGATATGGGGAAATGGCACACTGTTGGTAGAAATGTTAACTGGGAGAGTCTTTCTGGAGAGCATTTTGAAACTATGCTCAAAGGGCAATAATATTGCACATATCTTTTGATCTAGCCTTAGCACTATTAAGTCTGTATCCCAAAGAGATCATAAGAAAGGTCCACATGAACAAAAATGTTTAAAGCACTTCTTTTTGTGGTGGCAAAGAATTGGAAACTGGAGGGGATGCCCATCAATTCAGAATGGCTGAAAACATTATGTCATAGGAATGCTATTGTTCTATAAGAAATTATGATTTAGAAAAATCTAGAAAGATTTGACTTGAAAAGTGTGAACTGATGTTGAGTGAAGTGAGTAGAATCAGGAGAACATTGTACACATTAACAGCAACATTGTGAGATGATCAGCTGTGATGGAAACATCTCCTCTCAGTAGTTCAGTGATCAAGGACAATCCTGAGACCTGTTATGAAAAATGCCTTCCACATCTAGAATTCTGAATGCAGGGCAAAGCATACTATGTGTAGTTTTTTAAAACTTCTTTTATGTTGTTTGTTCTTTCCCCCCTTAGTTCTAATTCCTCTTTCAGAACATATCTACAATGAAAATATGTTAAACACACTTGTACATATATATATATATATATATATATATATATATATATATATACATATATAACATATATCAGATTGTTCTCTGCAATGGAGAAGTGAGGAGGGAAGAAATGAGGTAGAAAAATATGAAATCAAAAGTTTGCAAAAGGATGATTGTTAAAACTATCTTTGTTCATAATTGGAAAATTTTAAAAAGGAACACAAAAGGGGAAAATCTGAGGCATGAAGAGCAAGAAACTTGGAAGCTTAATTTTAACTTAATTTTACTGGGAGAGGATGGAGGTGCAGGACAATGCCTAGTTTCTGAGTTCATTGAGCACATATGTACCACAAACTGTCCTAGGACTAGAGATGAATTGAACAAAGGTTTTACTAACATGTTGTCTTAATTTAGTTTTCATATATTTTGTTTTCATATCATCGTAACTTCCTAGAACACACCTCTTCCACACAGAAAGACATTTCATATTTTTTTCATTATCAGTGATTTAGAGTTGTATTAGAAGATAAGTAAATACAAGATATTTTAAAAAGGGAAAATCATTGAGATCATTTAAAGTATAGGTATTCAGTCTTTTAGCTCATCTAGCTACATCACCCAACAAAAACTTGTCAAAGGCCATATAGAGAATTTAACATCTACTCATGTAACCCATATTACCAATGAGTATGATAACAAAATGTCATAATGCTACATGAATGGATTTTGAGTACCTCATGTGGCTCAAGGATGAGGGTTGAACACACCTGCTCTAGGGTTTGAGATCTGTATTGTATCTTAATGACCTGTACTTAAAAAAAGCTGGAGATTTAAACAGCTCGTTATTAGGAGGAAGTGCCATCCATGCAGTAGGTCAGCCCAGGCAAAAGACTGAAGACAGAAGATAGAACATTGAGTTTGAAGGACAGCACAGGAGTAACTTTATCTGAAAATCTTTCTAGAAAGGGAAATCAACTCTTTATTTCAAAGATCTTTCAACAACAAATCAAGCAGTTTTTATTTTAATCTAGAGACAATGCTGGATTATTCATAAAATAAGAAATTAACTTGCAGATTAGTCATGGAATCCTTCCAAGTAACTAAAGCATGATGGCATTGTTTCCAAAATTCTTGGGGGAAAAAAAGACAAGACAGATAAATCAAAGTTTAGAAGGAATTCATGGTTTATAATCAGTATATGTTTTAAAAAAAATTACATAATTTTTAGATTATATATAAAAAAAGAAAGAAATGGTACTTCATATCATTCATCTGAAACAATCAACTGCACCACCTAGCTGCCCAAATGTAATATAATGACACAAAATGAGATAGCATAACATGTAATATGACATATTTAATAACAGAATATAATATTTGAATAATGTTATAGAAAAGGATGTGATATATGATATGCAATGTGATTGAAATGTTAGTAGATAGTAAGATATAAATATAAATCTTTTAATATAAAAATAGAAGAATGTATTCTGACATTCACCCAGATGAAATCTAGGTATAAATGATATGAGGGAATTTTCCTTAGGCAAGAGGACTGTTCTATCCTGTGCGTATCCCCTATGGTTAACTGTGCTTACTTCTCTTCTAATGGTTTTTGCATAACTCTCCCTTACAATCAGTAAGTGGAAAGAGCGACCAACAAATATGAAAATGAAGATCTCATTCTCTTTGAATATCACATTAACCCCAAGCACTGCTTCTTCATTTGTCAGTTTTTTCCTGAGCTCCCTGTCTCTCGCTGGCATCCCTGACCTGCCGGTCTGATTATGAATGATCAATAAGCCCATTTACCAGAGAACTCTTTGCACATCTCTAGACCCACGGCCTTGAGTCACTCATGCAGATAATAACGGCAGTTCAAATCACTTGCCCATAACTCCAAGCTTCATTAAGCAAAGGAGATGTCACCCAAAGTCCCTTTCACTGCCATTTGCTATTGCACAAGGCAAAATTGGTGCTCCTAAAGACCTAGGAAGTAAATAAAATGAACCATGTTTTGTAAATTCGGTGGCATTGAAGTGCACATGAATTTCTGGAGCTGTAGGACTAGAATCCATTGACTTTTCTGGGTTATAAACAGTAGGTGCTGTCTGAGCAGACATTTGGAACAAAAATCATGACTTTCAATGGGGCAGATTAAGCTTTGGGGGGAATATGCAATTTATCAAAGCATTAGTTGGAAATGGGATGTTGCCACTCCTCCTCATTCATTTTAGACCAACAAAATCTAGTGTCAGCCTCATGTCCTTGGGAGGCGGACATCAGAAGATCTCCATAGACTTGCAAAGAAAACCTCTATATCAGGCGAGTAAGACATGAAATTCACTTGCTAAACAGATCCTGTATTTGTGGGAACATTTGGGGGCCCATTAATTTATTCAGAGAATTCTGATATATAGGCAAAATATAGCTGTTTAAATTTTTCTGGGACATGGGCAGCCAGGGTACAGGTCCCTATTCATCATCCCCCTCCCTTTCTGCCTCTCATAAAACTCCCACTTCATATATTTAGTTTCTCTTTATTCCATTTCTCGCTGGCTGACAAGAGCACATCCCCACTCATACCCTTCTTCACCTGGAAAAATTCCCTGAAACAGCTATCAACAATCAGTACCTTCATTTCTCTCATTTTCTTCTAAACCTTCTGCAGTCTGGCTTCCAATCTCATCATTCAACTGAAACTACTCTCTAAAAAGTTATCTCTGATTTCTCAATTATCAAATGTAATGGCTTTTTTAAAAATCCTAATCCTTCTTGATTAGAGTAGCTGAGTGGGCCAGCCCTGGAATCAAGAGGACCTGAGCTCAAACCTGACTTCATTTGATGCCTACTAGTTGTGTGACCTTGGACAAGTCACTTAACCCTGACTGTCTCATATCCAAGGTTTTGTCCAATCATTCCAATCCATATCTGGCCACTAGACCCAGTTGGCTCTGGTGGAGCAAGCGAGGCTGATGACATAACACAGCCCATCCTCACTCAAATCCAATTTATGTTCTTGCCATGGCATCACCTCCCTGGTTACTAGTATTTCAAATTATATGCTTAGTTAATTGATCCTCCCTTCTATTTTAATATAAATTGTCATTAACATAAATTTTCTCCTGAAAACTACTACAAGCTTCTCAATATTGTTTCATCATTGTTGTCATTTTAACATAATTCTACTGTTCCCCTGAGCTGGAAATTGCTACTGCAGAAATCTGAGCACTACTGTTTTTAAATTGGGATGAAGCTTAGTGCTTATATTCCAGGCAGGATCCTGAATCCCTACTAACCCCCCCCACCCCGTATCTCCATTGAGGGTATTATTTGTTGCCACATTGATGGGGTCAGAAGTCACCAGACAGGATGGCACAAGCAACTCAAAAGGGTGCTGGCCAGCCTGGGACCAGAACTTGGGGTCCTGCTCTTGTAGGAGGTCATTCTTCCCGATATTTTAACTTCCATTTGCTATAGTCAACCCCAACTAAAGAATTCAAGAGCTCCTGGCATCTTAAACTCAAAATCAAGCTACATCCCCTCATCAGAAGGAAAAAAAATGAAAAAGATGAGTCAGTATACATGTTCTGTCTACCATGCTTCCCAAGTAGGTCCCCTTCTCCCCAACCCTTTCTATTTTCCCTTTTCCCCATTGTTTTTCCCCATTGGAATGTAAGTCTCTTGAGATTAAAGTGTTCTGTTTTGGGGTTTGTTACTTGTATGTTTGTATTACCTGTGCTTAGCACAGTGTCTAGCAACAAGTAAATATTTTATTGTTGTTGTTTTACAGTAAAATCTGGCTTGTTATGAGCCCATTTGGGGATTTTTGTCAGAGATGTTAGAGGGGTTCACTTTTCCTTCTCCAACTCATTTTACAAATGAGGAAACTGAGGCTAACAGGGTAAAGTGATTTGCCCAGGGTCACCCAGCTAATTAGTGTCTGAGACTGGATTTGAACTCAGAAAGATGAATCTTCCTAGCTCCAGGCCTGGCACTCTATGCACTATGGTGCCACCTCACTGCCACAGTAAATGTTTAACAAAGGTTTTATGAATCTCTACCCAGGTGCAAGTAACAATGTTAACCAAGATGGATGATGAAACTGTGTCTGGACCCCACAAGGATTCCCTCCTCCATGTCTTCTTAGAAGTCTCTGAGAGAGAAAAGTGGGAGTATAGCAGAACTCCAAGCTAGAGAAGAGGTTTTTCTCTCTTGTAAACTTTTTAAATGAATTCAGCAGTTTCCCTCCTCTTGTGACAGAGGTGCACTGTACACATCTCCAATTCCAGAAAGGAGGACCTTGGAGAAGAATTCTTTTGAAATGTTTCCCCTGATTTGTTTTTCTTGACTATGCATCTTTGTCACAATATTTTGTGTTTTTCCTCCTCCCCTCCCCCTCCCCTCCTCCTCCTCCTTTTTTCTTCTATCTTCCTCTTCTTTCTTTTTGTTATCCTTCAGCATGATGGGGAAGGAGAGGGGAACTAGAAATAAGGTGGATAAAAAGAGAAGAGTACTGAAGCCATTTTTTTTCTTTTATAATGCATATAAGTGAACAGAAAGAAGCAGGTAATTAGGACTGCTTTGAGAGGTATGTGTTAAATATGTATTTACAAATAAAACAAATTGTACACAATAAAGATTCACAGTTCAAGGAAATGAAACATTAGGAGACAAAGGATTAAGACCCTGTAATCTTATCAGGTCGATTTAAATGCCAACCTCATAGTAATACTGCCCTTGGCAGTGTAGTTGGGAAGCATAAATACCTCCTAATTATCCTCCCACTTAAAGAAGGAAAACTCCTAGAGTGTGCAGGGAAAAGTTTAACTCCTGTTGTTTAACTTTTACCAGTACTCTTGGAGCTTTTCTTCTTTGAGAGGAATTTACACACACACACACACACACACACACACACACACACACACACACACACACACACATACACACACGTTTCTCTCTCTCTCTCTCTCTCTCTGCATATATATATATGAATAAAAATATATATTTAAAATATATATATAATTTTTTAAAGAAAAGGGGATGTCAGAGAACAAGATGGATAGATAATACAATGGAAATAATAAACATTAACTTGGACAGACTTCAAACGATAGTAGTAGACAAGACAACAGCTGAACAACTATACACACATAGAGAGAGAGAGAAAGAGAGAGATATGATAGATATGATAGAGATACATAGATTAATGGATATGTAGATATATAGATAAATAGATGATAGATAGATATGTAGATAGAGAGAGATGAATGGATATGTAGATAGATAGATAGATATGATAGATATAGATAGATGATGGAGAGATAGAGAGGTATATAGAGAGGTACATAGATAGATAGATAGATAGATAGATAGATAGATAGATAGATAGATAGATGGATAGATAGACAGAGATATGCATACAGATATATCATCCCTTACATATAGATAGATGATAGATAGATAGATAGATAGATAGATAGATAGATAGATAGATACAGATAGAGACAGACATACAGGTACATCATCCCTTACATATATATCTGTATCTATACACACACAGATACAGAGAGACAGAGAGAGAGAGACAGAGACAGAGACAGAGACAAAAGTTTAGAGAGATGTAGATAGATAGATAGATGATAGATAGATAGAGATATACATAGAGATATATCATCCCTTACAGAGAGAGAGAGAGACAGAGAGAGAGAGACGGAGAGAGAGAGAGAGAGATGAATATACAACCATATCATCCCTTCAGTCCACTCTCCATAGTTGGAGAAATCTTAATCTCTCTTTCAAGATAGAGAATGGGGCTTTCTGTGATTAGGTAGTCTATATACATATCTATTATATCTAGGATGGAAGAATAAGCCCAGAGGTGGCCTAAATGACTTAAATACTTGTAAACTGTAAAACATAATAGTATATCCATGTAAATAAGCATACACAGATTTGTCATTTAGATGAGTACACTTTTTTAAAGGTGAATATTTATTGAAAATTCAATCACAAATGACATTACTCTATCCAACAAATTTAAGAAACTTAAATTTAATTTGTAAAATTAAAAACTAAGCTTTACATCCCCCAAAATGCAAACTTTCAAAATGAGGCACAAAATATTCAGATGTGTCTGGACCCACCTAGTATATCCCATGTCAATGGGTGCCTATATTAATAAGTTCCTAGATTTTTTGCTCTTTCTTCACTTTTAATATGTAGTTTGCATGGCAGGCTTGTGACAAGGTTAGTGTTTTCATTAGGGTTTCAGTTTCTTCTTTAAATAAAATGATGACAGCTGCAGGAAAATTAATTTGGTAAAAAGAAACTTGAAAGCAAAGAACAGCCAACTGATTGGATGTGTCATTCTGTTGTGGGATTTAATTCAAGAAGAATCCATGTGTCATTCTGAGTCCGAAGTAAAGTCATAAGAGCTTGTCTAGTTGCAATAAATGGTGTATTCAGACCAGCTTGGATCAAGAACCTATTGTTCACATTACAGTTCCCAAAATTACAGGCCTTCAGAATATGGTTTCCTCCTTCCTATTCACTTTTTACATTTTTCTCTGAATTTAAAAAATACCCTCAAAATAATGTCTCCAAATAGAGCATAGCAGAAAGGGAGGATTATATGTGAAACTATGAATTTCTACTTTTTTAAAAAATGCTTTTTGAGAAAACGATATAATAAAGTCAACATATTTTCAAAGCTGTCCTATTTGTCTGTTTCCCTATGAAGCTGTTTCTATTATTTTCTATTTGGTTTTTTTTAAATACCTCAATGATCTATTTCTTTTCTCCTTTACTTTTGACAGTACTTGTGTGTGTTTACCTCACAAATAGTCTCCCAAATCTAAAATGAAAAATTCAGTGTTTAAAACAACAATAAAAATATAGTCAAGCTAAACAAATCCCTGTACATATTAATTCCAAAACTTTGCCTTGACAAAAATGGAAAAATGTCCTCTCAGTCTACACTTAAATCCATCACTCCTCTATCAGGAGCTGAGTAACAGACATCAACAGTCCTCTAGAATTACAGTTAATCATTTCATTCAACAGAGTTCCAAATTTTTTCAAAGCTGCTATAAGAAAAAGTAATGAATAATGCTATTGTCACTATATAAATTGCTGAAAAGGTTTTTCCCACTTCAGCCTGAATCAAATCACAAAGTCTTCCCAAGTTTCTCTGAAAGTATCCATTTCAGTATTTCTTTTAATATAATAATATCTCATTACATTCAGATGCTAATTTGTTCAGTCGTCATTTCCCAAACCATTTGGTTTCCACTTCTTTGCATATAGTAAAAAAAAAAAAAACTTTTAATATTTTTTTTTAAATTAGGGATTTTTTCTTCTTTTTTGGAGCTGGAACTGGCAGTAGGCCAAAAGGTATTCATATTTTAGTGATTTTAGAATTATAATTCCAAATTGCTTTTCAGAATGAATGGGTCAATTCAATGCTCCACCAACAATGAATCAATTTTGCCAAAAGCATTCAAAAAAAATTTTTGAGGGGTCATCCTTGATAATTTGAAAAGAGTAAGATGTAAATTCAAAAGCTGTTTTAATTTGAATTTGGAAAATTTTTTTAACATCATAGGTATGGATTGCTGAGATTTCTTCCTCTGAAAAGTATTTATACACACACACACACACACACACACACACACACACACACACACACACACACACACACACACACACACACACACACACACACTTTGGTTATTTATCTATTGGAAAATGACTCCATGTTCTCCTCAAGGGGATGCTATATTTATTTCCTGTTTTGTAAATGAAACACTCAGAAAAAGTCTATATCTTCTTTGCTTCCATTTTTTCCCCCTCCCACTGAGTTCCTTGAAATCTTTCTTGTTCTTGCCAAGGTTAAATGGTGTTTAATTTTAAATCCAATGTTTTTTCCCTAAATTCCCATCTTTTTTGATTTCCCTAAAACTCTTGGCATTTTGACTATTGTCTTCCTGGATATTCTCCCCTTCCTGAGATTTTGCAGCATTGTTCTCCCTTGGTTCTCTTTTTACCTGATTAATCACTCTTCAGTATGCTTTGAAGGTACATCATTCATATCCCATCCCAAATAATTGGTATACTTCCAAGACTGTGTCCTAGGTCTTTTTATCTCACTATACCCTCCATCTTAGTAGTTTCATCAACTCACATGGTTTAGTTAGCATATCTTTGCCATAATTCTAAGGCTTGTTTTCTCCTGAATTTTAGACTTGTATCACCCTTTGTCTGTTATGTATCTCAACATCTATGTACCTAGACATTTCAAATTCAATATGTCCCAAACATAACTTCCTAAGTCTCCCCCTTTTATTATTTTTTTTTAGATTTTTTTTTGCAAGGCAAATGGGGTTAAGTGGCTTGCCCAAGGCCACACAGCTAGGTAATTATTAAGTGTCTGAGACCAGATTTGAACCCAGGTACTCCTGACTCCAGGGCCGGTGCTTTATCCACTATGCCACCTAGCCACCCCTAATCTCCCCCTTTTAAAAAAAACTTCCCATTTCTTTTGAGGGGAACACTATTCTTCTGATTAACTAGGTTTGCAACCTTAGAATTAAGAATCAATCAAATATGGAAAATATATTAAACATGACTGTACGTGTACAAGTTATATCAGATTGCTCACTGTAATGGAGAAGGGGAAGGGAAGGGGAAAGGGAAGGGAAGGGAGAGGAGTAGAAAATTGTGGAACTCAAATTTGGGAAAAGGATAAATCTTGAAAACTATCTCTTGCATATAATTGGAAAAATAAAAAATAAATTTAAAAAAGAATTGTCATTCCTAATCTTTCCATCTTTATCTGTGTGTCTTTGTCTGTATCTATGTTTGTGTCTCTTTGCCTGTCTCTATCTCTCCATGTCTGTCTCTGTCTGTGTCTGTCTCTCTGTCTCTCTGTCTCCCTGTCTCCCTGACTCTCTCTGTCTCTCTTTGTCTCTCTCTCTCTCTCTCTCTCTCTCTCTCTCTCTCTCTCTCTCTCTCTCTCTCCCATTCAAACACCTTATATTCTAAACAAGACCTACCTGAGGAACCCTAATGGCAGCATTTTATTTTCCCACAATATACATTTGCACAAGTGTCTCTCAAGGCTGGAATGCACATTCTTACCTCTACCTCTTAGAATCCTTTAAGACAGCTCCTATACCAACACCTACAGGAACTCTTCCTATGTCTCTTACACACTTTCCCACAAGTACATATAAATGTTGGGGGAGAGTAGATTTAATCTTATGTGGCAAAGGGATAACACAGTTCATGGTTTCTGGAAGTCTTGCTTTCCCCTTCATGGAATGCTCAAGAACCCCCCTTTAAGCTTGTCTTTGACTCTCTGTGGAGATACCACTACAGGGATTTGGGAAACATCAAATCAGAGATCCTTCATTCATTAGAGGCTTTGATTATTACAGTAAAGAATTTCTCTTTTAACCAATAAATATAACATCTATTTGACATAAAATGGTGTTTGGGGAATGACAAAACAACTCTCCCATTTTAGCTTATTTATTCATCATAGATGATTGTCATTCTTTTGTTAAATATAACTTGTTTCCAGGTTCTTTCACATAGCAAATATAAGTAGATAATAACGTTAATAATGAACATCTATTGATGGCTTTTAACAATACACTGTTTACTGAAATTTTATCATTCTGTGCAATTCTTGATTATGTCTACCTACAAATACTTTATGGAGAAATTACCCAATGTCCTAGAGGTCCTGACAGTAGGGAGACTGCTTCCAGTGGTGCAGATTGACATATCTTTTGAAACTTTAAGGCCTAAGAGTTTCCTGAGGCACTAAGAAGGTAGATGATTTCCTCAAAGTCACTTAGCTAGTAATTGTCAGAAATAGACCTTTACCTGTATAATGTTCTTCTGGTTCTGCTCAACTTGCTCACCATGCAAATCTTTCCAGGCTTCTCTGAATTCCCATCCCTCCTGGTTTCTAATAGAACAATAGTGTCCCATGACATACACATACCACAGTGTTTTATGATATTCCCCAATTGATGGACAACCCCTTGACTTCCAATTCTTTGCCACCACAAACTCTTATGAAAATTTTTGTACTAGTGATGTTTTTACCCTTTTTCATGATCTCTTAAGGGTACAGACCTAGTGGTGATATTGTTGGATCAAAAGGTATACATATTTTTGTTGCCTTTTGGGCATAATTCCAAATTGCTCTCCAGAAAGATTGGATGAGTTCACAGCTCCACCAACAATGCATTAGTGTCCCAGATTTTCCACATCCCTTCTAACATTGATCATTGTCTTTTCTGGTCATATTGGCCAATCTGAGAGGTGTGAGGTGGTATCTCAGAGATGCTTTAATTTGCATTTCTCTGATCAGTAATGATTTTGAACAATTTTTCATATAATCATGGATAGCTTTGATTTCCTCATCTGCAAATTGTCTCTGCATATCCTCTGACCATTTGTCAATTGGGGAATGGCTTTAGACCTTTACCTGAAGGCAGCTAAGTGGTGCAGCAGATGGAGTATTAGGACCAAAGTCAAGAAGACTCATCTTCCTGAGTTCAAATCTCACCTCAGAACACTTAATAGCTATATGATCCTGGACAAGTAATTTAATTTTGTTTGCCTCAGTTCTTTGCCTATAAAATAAGCTAAAGAAAGAATTTGCCAAGAAAATTCCCAACTAGGATAGCAGAGCATCAGATACAATGGAATTATGATAAACTTTTACCCAGACCTATCTTACATTTCATAGATTATATTGAGATATATACATATAAGCACACATGCTTATGCATTTTTCTGAATATTGTGTGTATATTTATATGGCTATATATGCATTAAATTTAATTTAATTGTATATATTTAATTTAGCTTATAATACATAATAGGTCTTTAATAATAATAATAATATGTCATATAATTTTCAAAGGACATGCATTATCTCATCACAGTATATAATCTGATAGGATAGGTAATTTCTATTTTGCAAATGAAAATCTAACTCAAAATGGTATTGCCCTGAAACCACAAAGACAGTTGCTAACAATCTGGAACCAGAACCCAGGTGTCTTAATTTGATTTTTCATACTTCCATTTATTCACAGTTATGTTATCAGATTTCAGATCAGATATCTTGAAAAAGCATAATTGAAATTTTGCCCTGTTTAAAACTATTATAATTTTGCTCAAATGGCCCCACTATGTGAAACTGCAATTGCAACTATTAATGTGAAAAGGACCTTTTGGCTCTGTTTCACGCTTCAAGAAAACAAATAGCAGGTAACAAAACCATGAGGGTGTTGGGGATGGAGAATTTTCTAAGAGAAAGACTCAAAATTCATAACAAAGATACTAATGCAATGTATTGGCAAATTCCATAAACTCAAGTCAAATTTTTTTTTAAAAAAGCCTATGATCGTATTGAAAGGATGAGGAGGAACAGAAGATTGTAAATTATACTGTGTACATATATACTTTTAGAAAAGCTGGAGCATTTAAGTCAAGGAATGAAAGGGATGCATTGTAACCTTGACACAAGTTAAGAATGAATCAACTTTTTTTCACCTCAACAGCAAGAATACTCTGGTCTGACCAGACAAAAGCATTAACAGCCTGGCACTGATGCTTAGTTCTATCATGCAAATGCAATCTTGAACAGGAGAAGACCCTATTGTCCAAGATGCTTAAATGGAACAGAAGGTCAGTGACTGAAACAAGAGTAGTTGAAGAATTACAGCAAATGTGAGAGAAAGGGCTTTAGGTTGGAAGGGGGGAAAACACAGAATTGATTCCAGAAAAGAAGAAATGGTGAAGGCAACATCCTTTCACATTTTAAAAGAATGTTTAGCTTAGCTCGGGAGCACCCCAACACCTCCTGAACCTAATGGACTTGGAAATGTTGTTTCAGAATTAATCAAGTCATTTAAAATCATAGCCGTAGTTTCCATTCACTACTCGTGTGCATAAATGTGCTGATCCCGATACTAATCCATGTCGGGTGACTTGAGCAATATATCACCATAATTGCCATTTTAGGGCAGCAAATTGGAGCTAAAATAACCAGATGCAAAAGAGATGGTCGGATCATACTCGAAAGATGGATCTCCAAAGTTCAAGGAGAGTTCACGCATGGAAGAGGCAATAGAGAGGGGTCAAGTGTAAGGGGATTGTTCATGTTCAAGAGGAATTAACTTTACAAATATATTGTTTCTGAGGTGGTAATTGTCCGATCTCGAAGTCATTCATACCTCATTTACTCATTGCTTTCTTCTTAGTCATTTAATTAAATGAATTTTATTTTGACAAAATATTTCTTTTCAAAAGTGCAGTTAATTTGCAAAGATTTCCCCCACTGCTTTAGATAATCATTTTTAAAGGCAGAGAGATTGAATTTCCAAAACCAGATCTCCTACACATAAATCATCTGTTTATATGCATCCACTAACTACAAAATAGGTCAATTTCGGGGAAACATTTTTTCCTAAATTAGTCTAATAGGTTATCAGACTGATTGGTCAAACAGACCATGAAATGAAAAATAATCATAAAAAGGGTTCATGCTTTCCATGGGGATTACGTTAGAGGGTCGCTAAAGTTGCTTCCAATTCTCATACTCCATGATTCTTTAGGTTATTATTCTATTACCTAATTGTAATAATCATGAGTTCACAAAAGCTATCATTTGACATAATCTACCAAGTTAGAAAGGTTTCAAGCATAAGACAGACAATGGATTATATCTACTCTCTAAGTCTCTGTCAATCCAGCACTAAAGGTTGACTGAAATAAGCATTTTAATTATTTTTAGTCTTGGAAAACTATGAAAGAATTAAAAAACAATCTTTGGTCCTTTGATGCAATTTGTTTCAGTTAAGATGGCAGATTGGCAAACAGGAGAGGGGAGGAGGAAGGAACAAAAATTACCATTGTTAGACTTTTTACAAACATCAATTGAATTGTTGACATATCAAATGTATGATTTTGGTTCAATGACCAGTTTGATGATAAACTACCAATATCTATAACCATATATTTCCTTTGAAAATTCAAAAGGCAGAAAGATATTGCAGCTAAAAAAGATGGTTAACAAATTCATCTCAGAGGTGCAAATAAAAGAGTTGAAGAATTTTGTTTCAACTTAAGGCCAAAAATGACAAGTATTCATGTATAGTTTCACCACTTTGTCCTATATATCTCCTGATTTGGGGTCTGGATCTGTGATTTAATTAATATAGGGAAATCTGATATGGAAAATTCTCCATCAATTTAGATCTGCAGCCTCAAAAAGTTGTTCCAGTCACTGATAGTTTAAGTGACTTACTCAAGGTCATGCGGTATATGTTAAAGGTCAACTGAGTACCCTTTCCTTCTTGACTTGTAGGTTCATGCTCTGACCACTTCCCTGTTTATAATATGCAAAAACAAAAAGACACCATGAAAATACTTATTATACCTTCTGCATTACCATTTGTTGTAGAGGATGATGACATAAAGAAATTGTATGGAATTCTCCACTGTGATTCTAGAAAGATGGAGGCAAACAAACAGAATGATAGTGTCCTCAAAGTTTTAATAATCTAGCTTTAATAGTTCTTGGTAGCTTAAAAATAACTTAAAAACTTTAATGCTTAAATATTTACTAAGACATCTTGGGCATGCTGAAGTGATATGTATGTGTATAGAGATATATAGATGATAATTAGAGATTATAGAAGATAATGACTAAGTCCTAGCTAAAATCACACCTCTTATAGGAAGACTTTCCTTTTTGTTGTTCAGTTATTTCAGTTGTGTCTGACTTTTGGGGACCTCACTCGAGGCTTTCTTGGCATAGATAGATACTTGAGTGGTTTTCCATATCCTTCTCCAGCTAATTTTATAGATGGAGAAACTGAGGTCAGTGTGGTTAAGTGACTTTCAGGATCACACAGCAAATAAGAGTCTGAAACCAGAACTGAACTCAGAAAGATGAATTTTCCTAACTCTAGGCCCAGCTCTCTATCTCCCAGCTGCCCAACTACCTAATCCCTTTTAGCAGCTTTCTCTAATCCCTTTTCATTATTTTCTATTTATCCTTTATTATCCTTTACAATCTTTATTACATTTATTTATATAGCTTGCTTTCTTCCTATTTCTTTGCATATGGTTTCCCCCAATAGATTGTAAGCTCCTTGAAAGTCAGTGTCTGGCACATTATTAAGTGCTTAATAAAGGTTGATTGAATGAATACTGAATGAATAGATGAAGTATGAATGGCAGAATTAGGAGAAATTATATATATATATATATTATGCATTATATATATATATGTCTCCAATATTGCACATGGAAAGGACAATTTTCTAAATGTTTATTTTTTAATACTGTTGTTTTGTTTAGAATGCAAAACTAAAATGATCCCACAATGATGAAAAAATAAATACTGAGCTTAATTCAAAAAGTTAAAGGAAAAATAGAAAACCTAACTTTAAAGGGATATAATTCTATTCAGTGCTCCATTGCTCAAGTTTAAAAAAAAAAAGTTTTGATACTATTTTCCCCTTGAATTAGCTTTCTATTATACATAAGTCTTGTACAGCATTACAGTATGTATTTAAAAGTAGATAATTAGTCAGTACTTATCACTGACAGACCATTGAAAGATTCTGCATTTCAGAGTAATTTTATTGCCCTACTTAAATATTTTACAAGTATAAACTATCCCTAAGAAAATGTAATATTTGGACCAAAGTTTAAACTTTCCCTTTCCAGAAAGGACAATATTTTTAAAGAAAATTAATGTTACATAATTATAATAATCAAGTTTTTCCTGAAAGAAGAGAGAGAAGAAATTGTATCTTCCTCTTTTCATTGCAAATATAGGACACTTTGGGTATGTTACATGCTCTGTCAGATTTAACTGATGTGTTGGTCAGGTTTATGGAACATTTTTTTCTTATGTTTCTTATTTTATGTTACAATGGATGAATCTTGGAAATGAGGAATAGAGAGAGGTATACATACAAATGTAAAGGTGTAATGATCTAACCAATGTGTAATCATTAATATGATTGGTGCTTAAGATGGTAGCATGAGTTGTCCACAAGTACGGAAGTAGATTAGGATATAAGCTATTGTATGACCCTAATAAAATTTGGAGTGTTTTACCATCTCTGCCTCCTGTCTCATTCACTGCAAACTGAGAACAGTCCTCTGCTGGTTAGAGAACTCAAGTAGCCAGTTTACCTAACATAAAGGTGATACCAAAAAAAAATAAATCAATTAAAATTTTAAAAAGTAGAAAAAGAAAATAAGCCCACTGAGAGTTTGGAATAAGACCCAGATAAACTATATTAAGCCAAGAATATTTGTAGATGGAATTGGAAGTAAAACAACAAAACTTTATACAAATTGGAATTGCTGACAATAATATTATCATCACTGCTATCTCATTCTTAACTTTTATTATGGGGTTCAAATGGAAACAATCCAAAGATAAGACACAACTCTTTTATTGTTCTTTTACAATTAATATTCTGTTCTTAAATAGGTGAGTAAAATGACTTCTCTTGTGTAATTCAATTACAAGCTTGCTAACATGCAATATCAATGAATTCAGCTTCAGGATAAACCAGTAGTAGTCAGGTTAAAGGGGTGACATAGACCGCATCCTGTGGCACACTGTTTTTCTGCATACTTTTAAAACTTTTTATTTCATGTGGTTTGGAGATTGTGAACTTTCAGTACAGTGACACATGTAAGATGTAATTCTTAAGTCTTTATATGTGAACGATATGCCTAATGACGGTTTATTTGTTGAATACTAAGGAATATTTGGGGGTATATACATATACATATATATATATATATACACATATAGTACAGGAATTTATCATATGTTAAAGTTTCTGTTGTAGAGTTCTAGTCACATGATCACATCTTTCTAGACTTTCAGTAGATGCTAAATTATAGTAAACTGAAGTCATATGTTGCATGGTTTTCAGTCTTCATTGCATAATCTGGATCAGTCAAAAAATTCTTTAAGCATAACCTCTATAATTTCTGGTGGTAATGACCTAATACTGAATTGCTATCAAAAAATGCTTTAAACAAATGTTTGATTTGGTAAATTATTAAATACATCTTTGTCAGCATACCATGGCTGTTACTCATTTTTCACTCCTGATTCCTAGAAACAAACCATATTTGGTTACTTTTGAAAAGAAAATGTCTTACATCTGTTATCAATCTATTCTATTGACTTAGGGAAGTGGTAGTTTGTTCCATTAGTATGTCTGCTACCTATTTATCATTTGCTCAGAGAATATTTATCAATCCTCTTCTTCCTTTTTGTAAAGCAACTACTATGGTATATGGGGTGATCAGGGAGGACTAACACCTCTGATCTGATGGATTTTTCAAGACTTGTCTACTTTGTCTACTGTGAGTGTCTACCTGATTCACCCATCTCTCACCTGTGACTCCAAGAAGCTGTTGCATGCACAATGGCCACACCATCTTGGAGGATGACTTAAACCACATTGAAGATAACCAACAAGCCTAGGGTGGTATCTACCCAAAGAATGTAAAGACAGAATGGGTGGATGAGAACAATTTATTCCAAACGTCACAAAGGCAGCAGAAGCAGACATTGTGGATCATTTAAAGTTTGGTCAAATATGGAAGATGCTAAGGTCATCCACTGCATCCTGGACCACTGCTGATCATCTTGGCTTGTGTCTTGCCACTGGGCTTTGAAAGAGAAAATGAGACTGATAACTGTGCAACTCTGACTCACTTAAATACAATTCACATTCAAGTCAAGATATCAACCTCTGATGTCCTTGGTTCTCTTGAAGGAGAAACAAGAGGAAGTATTTACTGTGTAACAAATTCCTTGAGTGATGAACCCTATGTTTTGTTATTGTAATCATCCTTCTGTCAAGGCTTGTACTGGCTGCCTCAAAAGAGAGCCTAAGTTGCAAAAGACTCTGAGAGTTAAATTTCTTCTTCTCTCAAGAAGAGATGGAGCAATTGCTAATTAGAGACTGAAAGATAGACTCCTGAGAAAAAAGAGAGGATGAAGAGGGGATGGCAAAAGCAGGTGCTTGTGCAGTAGTAAAAGCTAATCATCATTAAGAGTAGCTAGTATTAGATAATGATTTAAGGTCTGCAAAGTACTTTGCATGTCTCTCTGATTTTATCTCCAAAATTATTCTAGGATTAGGTGCTATTATTGTCCCCATTTTACAGATAAAGAAACCTAAGAAGTCAGAGAGACTAAACTGTGCTAATCACTTAAGTGTCTGAGGTTGGATTTGAAGTTGTATCTTTTTGTTGGTTTTTGCAAAGCAATGGGGTTAAGTGACTTACTCAAGGTCACACAGTTAGGTAATTATTAAGTGTCTGAGGTCAGATTTGAACTCTGGACCTTCTGACTCCAGGGCTGGTGTTCTATCCACTTTGCCTCCTAGCTGCCCCTGGAAGCTGTGCCTTTCTGATTCCAGGGCCAGTAGTCAATCTATCAGTGAACCATAGGGTAGATATTGACGGTTTCCTTTCCCCAAACCATGTCTCTCAGGGAAGGTTAGAAAGGAAAAAAAGAACTCCAGGGAAGCAAAATATGCCACTGGTGTGGTTTGTTTTGGTTTTTATTTTTAATCACCATTGCTTTCTCTGATAGCTAGAGTATTAAGACATGGAAAAAGAAAAAGAAAAAAAGATGTTATGGGTTCTGTTTTTGCTAAAGAGTATAACAAATCCTCTGAACCAAAGGAAGCCCCAGAAAAAAACTGTATGAAGAATTGGGGGAGAGAGGAGAGGGTGATAATCAATTGATAAATAGATTAAAAAATTATGGCATATGAATCGAATAGAATGACATTAAAAATGATGAATGATACAATTTCAGAGAAACCTGGAAAGATTTGAATGAACTGATGCAGAATAAAGGGAGAAAAATAAGGAAAACAAGTTAAACTGTAATAATAATGTTATATTGTGAGGATTAACCCCCACATGTAGCATATCATTGTGTAGCTCAGAAGTCAGAATTGATCATCTCTAGCCTCTTCTCCCCCCCCACCCCAGCACCACCACCACAAGCACCCTTCTCCAAGAAAGACTTTAATTCCTGCCAAGAGGGAAAGCAGGAAATTGGATTCAGATGCTTGACTACTCTAATCTACTCTCCTCAGAGAGAGAGGAAATTCTAGGCTAGCATTATATTTATCTACTCCCTTAAATACTGTTAGTCTAGGAAATGTGATTTTTTTGTTCAATATAATTTTTGGCCTCTATTTCATAACTTGAGGGAAAGCAGAATCCTGAGTTTTATACAGAAGACTTGACTCCCTTCCCATCAAATACTAGGTGAACAAAGAGTATACATAACAAATAACAAAAAGATTCATTAATCCAATTTGAAGAGCAAAAAAATAGAATAAAATAAATCATAAAAAGTAGACATAGAAGAAAAAGTACTAGACAATATGGAGTGAAGGATGAAAGTGAGGTAATTCAGGCAAAGCAAGAGACTCCTAAATCTCACCTAAGGGGAAGCTTCCAAAGTATCTAACGTAACCAGTTGAGGATAAGGACAGAATGGAAAAAACCAATTACTTCCATATTGGTGTCTTCTCAGAGTCTTTTCTTCTGTTGGCATCTTCTCTTTCAAAACTGGAAGCTATTTAGCCTGGCTAAACAGACTGAAGAACCTGAAGAAATTTTCTAGCTTAAAGAGACAGAACCTGATCTTTTCACATTGTTGTTAACCCCACTTGACGCATCACAACTCTAGAGGACATTGATCTTCACCAGTGAGGAGAGATTCGCAACCAATGAGATTTGGGACTTGGGTTATTACTGTAAAGAGAAACAACTTTGAAAAATGTAAAAACTCTCATCAATGCAATGATAAACCACGATTCCAGAGAACTGATGAGAAAACATGTTACTCATCTTCTGACAAAGGAGTTATGGACTCAAGAAAAAGAATGAGACATACTATTTTGAGTATGTTCATTATATTAATTTCTTGTACTTGACTATATTTATTATAAATAAGGATTATGAATGTCTTTCATTTTTAATTGAGAGGAGGAGATAGTAACAAGAGAACATAAAATTCTGTGAATTTTAAATTCACAAAAGGGAACTGAAGAACTGAAGAAACTGAAAAAGGAGATACCAAGAAGCAGGATATTTATTATATCATTAAATTAAATAAAGTAATAATATATAAATAAAATCTATATAATATAATTTTACCACTGTAAATTTATAATTGTAATAAATTATATTATATAATAATGTAATATATATATATATATATATATATATATATATATATATATTTCCTTAAACAATACTTATTAAGTCCTTCTGATTCAAGAAAAGATCTACCAGTGGGCTAGAATCCCTAGAACCTGTTAGTTTAGAAAGTTTGTTCAACTCAAGGATAAATTCATGTAAAGGAGATATTTTCTAAAGAGAAACTTAAGTCACAATAAACCTTAGTGAGAAATGGCAGGTCTAGGATAGCTCCGCAAGTTCAAAATCAGGAAAGATCAGTATATAAGTTCGGCTTTGATACATACAAGCTTTGTGACCCTATAAATATGAGTCACTTCTCAGTTTTCTAGATAATTCTTGAAGAGGTAAATTGAACCAGCAGGAGTTTTATCATTGGAAGTTCCCTAGACCAATGAAATCACTGTTTTGGATTTTAAAAAAAACTAGCTGATTACTCTTCTCCAAATACCAAACACCACAACAAATGTGTGGAACTTTCTTTTTTTTTTCTTTTTTTGTCTTGATTTTTTATTTATTTAAACATTACTAAAATATTCTTGACATAAGAGTAAACATAATCCTCCCTTGCCCTACAAAAATATAAAACCTCATGAAAAATAAAGTGAAAGACTGTTGGTGGAGCTGTGAACTCATCCAACCTTTCTGGGGTTTTTTTTCTCTTTTTTTTTTAAGTTTTTGCAAGGCAATGGGGTCAAGTGGCTTGCCCAAGGCCACACAGCTGGGTCATTATTAAGTGTCTGAGGCTGGATATGAACTAAGGGACTCCTGACTCCAGAGCTGGTGCTCTATCCACTTCACCACCTAGCCACCCTCATCCAACCTTTCTGAAGAGAAATTTGGAACTACGCCCAAAGGGCAACAAAAATGAGCATACCCTTTGACCCAGCAATACTGGGTCTATACCCTGAAGAGATGATGAAAAAGAGTAAAAACATCACTTGTACAAAAATATTTATAGCAGCCCTGTTTGTGACAGCAAAGAATTGGAAATCAAGTAAATGTCCTTCAATTGGGAAATGAATTAGCAAACTGTGGTATATGTATGTCCTGGAACACTATTGTTCTATTAGAAACCAGGAGGGATGGGAATTTAGGGAAATCTGGAGGGATTTGCATGAACTGATGCTGAGTGAGATGAGCAGAACCAGAAGAACATTGTACACCCTGACAGCAACATGGGGGTGATGTTCAACCTTGAAGGACTCACTCATTCCATCAGTGCAACAATTGGGAACAATTTTGGGCTGTCTGCAAAGGAGAGTGCCATCTGTATCCAGATAAAGAGCTGTGGAGTTTGAACAAAGTTCAAGGACTATTCCCTTTAATTTAGAAAGAAAAAAGAGATATCTTATTGTCTGATCTTGTTATCTCTTAGACTTTGTCTCTTCCTTAAGGATATGATTTCTCTCTCATCAGACTCAATTTGGAGCAATATACAACATGGAAAAAAATTAAAGACTGACAGATTGCTTTCTGGGGGTGGGGGGAGGGAAGTAAGATTGGGGGGAAAATTGTAAAACTCAAATAATATCTTTAATAAAAAAGAAAAGAAAAGAAAAAGAAAAAGAAAGGAAGGAAGGAAGGAAGGAAGGAAGGAAGGAAGGAAGGAAGGAAGGAAGGAAGAAAGAAAGAAAGAAAGAAAGAAAGAAAGAAAGAAAGAAAGAAAGAAAGAAAGAAAGAAAGAAAGAAAGAAAGAAAGAAAAAGAAAGAAAGAAATGTGTTTCTGTCTCTGGAGTGGATCACATTTTTTAATCATAAAGTTACTTCCTTATTTTTCCACAGTTGCTGTTGTTGATTGTAATTCCCTCTACCCATTCCTCCCCATGACCATTTATTATATTTTCTCTCTCCTTTCACTCGGTCCCTCTTCAAATGTGTGCTGTGGGGTAGCTGAGTGGCATTGTGGACAAAGCACTGGCCCTGAAGCCAAAAGGACCCAAGCTTTCATCCTACCCCAGACACCCAGCAACTACCCAGACCCATGATCCTGGACAGGGCACCTTGAAAGAAGTAAAAAAGAAACTGTGTTATAGCTGACTATCCTCTCCCATTATCCCCACCTTCCCTCCCCCTGTCCCCTTTCTCCCATTCCCTTTCTCTCCTTTTTCTTCTAGATTTCTATGCCCTATTAAGCATGTATGTTGTTTATTCTGAGTCATTTTCACCCCCCCTCACCTTCTCCCTTTCAATACCATTGTAAAAGCTTCTTTACTCTTTTACATGAAATATCTTAGTCTATCCTACCTCTCCTTTCCTTTCTCCCAGTACATTTCCTTTTCACCCATTGATTTCACTTTACAATATAGTATAGCTTCATATTCAGCTCCCTCCTGTGCCTTGTCTATATATGCTCCTTCTACTTGCTCTAATAAATGAAAAGGTTCATCTGTATCATCTTCCCATGCAGGAATACATGAAGTTCATCATCATTCAGTTCCTCATAATTTACCCTTCTCATCTACCCTCTCTATGCTTCACCTGAGTCCTGTGCATGAAGATCAAACTTTCTGTTCAGCTCTGGCTGTTTCAACTGGAAAGTATGAAAGTCCCCTGTTTCATTGAAAGTCCATCTTTTTCCCTGAAAGAGGGACTTTCAGTCTTGCTGGATAATTGATTCTTGGCTGTAAACTAAGATCTTTTGTCTTCTGGAATATTATATTCCCAGTCCTATGAGCACTTAATGTGGATGCTGCTGATTATTTCATGATCCTGACTGTAGTTCCATGATATTTGGATTGTTTCTTTCTGGCTACCTGTAATATTTTCTCTTTGATTTGAGAGTTCTGGAACTTGACTATAATATTCCTATGGGTTAATTTTTTGAATCTCTTTCAGGAGATTCGTGGATTCTCTCAATTTCTATTTTGGGGGGGGGTTGCGGATCCAAGATGGCGACAAGAGTGGATCCTGTCTTAGGCACTCTCTCATAAAACTTGTACACTAAGGACTCTAAATTTTCAAGAGACAGAACCCACAGAGGGACCCAGTGAGGCAGTTCTCCTACTGAAGGTAACCTGGAAAAGAGCAGAAAGGCTCTGTTTTCTGAGGGTGTTGGGGCTGCCTGCCAGAGGGGTGGCCCACCATAGTGAGAAAGAACTCCAGACTCCTGGAGGCAGCCCCAGGGTGTTGGGAGCCACTGCCATGGGGGAATTTCCTGACTTATGCCCCTGGGAGCACCGGGCACAACTTGGGGGAACAGCAGGGGACCTCTGCCAGAGAGAGCACGTGAAGCCCAGCCCTCAGGGCACACAATGAGCAGCATGCCCAAAGCAGTCCAGATCCAGGAACCAGAAGCAGGCAGAGCCAGTAAGCAGGAGCCCCCAGTGCATGAGCCCATTGAACCTAGGGATGGGAGTGAAGAGAGACTGCTGAGCCCTGTCCTCTGCCCCTGGAACAGGACACTGGAAAAGACAGATCTGGATCACAGTCTAGGCCCCCCTCCCACCTCAGCCCCATGGCAGATTTGGGGGGGGGGTGCTCAAGGTCATTCACAGACCAGGAGGGAGGACAGAGCCTCACACTGAGATCCTTGTGGGAGTGTCCCAAAAGCTCAGGAAGCACCCCCAAAAACAGGCTTAGGCTGGGAAAATGAGCAAGCAGAGAAACAAGAGGAACACCATTGAGAAATATTTTGCCTGTGAGCCCAAGAATGATCAATACAGTCAGTCTGAAGATGAGGAAGCACAAGCTCCTGCGTCTAAAGACTCCAAGAAAAAAACAGAAATTGGGCTCAGGCTATGACAGAACTCAAAAAAGACTTTGAAAATCAGATGAGGGAGTTAGAAGAGAAACTAGGAAAAGAAATGAGAGAGATGCAGGAAAACCATGAAAATGAAGTCAGCAGCTTAGTCAAAGAAATCCAAAAAATGCTGAAGAAAATAGCATGCTAAAAACCAGCTTAAGTCAAATGGATAAAACAGTTCAAACAGTTATGGAGGAGAAGAATGCTTTAAAAAGCAGAATTGGCCAGATGGAAAAAGAGAAAAGAAAGTTCTCTGAGGAAAACAAATGCTTCAGACAAAGAATAGAACTCAGGGAGATTGCTGAATTTACAAGAAATCAGGACTCAGTACTTCAAAACCAAAAGAATGAAAAATTAGAAGAAAATGTGAAACATCTCATTGAAAAAAACAACTGTTATGGAAAACAGATTTAGGAAAGATAATTTAAAAATTATTGGACTACCTGGAAGTCATGATCAGGAAAAAGAGCCTTGACATTATTTTCAAAGAATTACTATAGGAAAGTTGCCCTGATATCCTAGAAGAAAAGGGCAAAATAGAAATGGAGAGAATCCACTGATCCCTCTGAGAAAGAGACACCAAAAACCAACCCTCAGGAATATTATAGCCAAGTTCCAGAACTCCCAAGTCAAAGAGGAAAGATTACAAGCAGCCAGAAGGACACAGTTCAAATATAATGGAGCTGCAGTCAGAATCACACAGGACTTAGCAGCAACTACATTGGAAGCTCGTAGGGCTTGGAATACAAATACAATATACCGGAAGGCAAAAGAGCTTAGAATGCAGCCAAGAATGAACTACCCAGCAAGGCTGAATGTCCTCTTCCAGGGAAAAAGATGGACTTTCAATGAACCAGGGGAATTTCAAAGGTAAGAAGGAGGAGGGGGAGAGGGGGAAGGGGTGGGATGTGAATGAAGGAGAAGAGGATGGGCCATGGTGGGAGAGTGGTCAGATATAACACATTTTCTTTTGTACTTCTTGCAAGGGGCTGGGATTGGATGGCCTGTCCGGGACCATAGGGCCAGGTGGATGCTGGGCCTAAGGGGTGGTATGGGGGCTTGAGGCCTCTTGGCCCCAGGGCCAGGGATATGTCTGCTGCGCCACTCAGCTACCCTACAGCAAAGTCAGAGTGAAAGGAGAGAGAAAATATAGTACATGGTAGTAGAGAAATACAAAAGGAGGGAGTTGCGATCAGCAATGGCAACGGTGGAAAAATATGGAAGTAACTTTTGTGATGGACTTATAAAGAATGTGATCCACCAGCAACAGAGTTGGTGGTGTTGGAACACAAAAAAAAATTTATATTTTGCCCTCTACTTCTAGAATATCAGGGCAATTTTCCTATAGAAATTCTTTAAAAATGAAGTCAAGGCTCTTTTCCTGATCATGACTTTTGAGGAGACCAATAATTTTTAAATTGTCTCTTTGGATCTGTTTTCCAGATCAGTTGCTTTTTTTCAATGAAATATAGTTCACATTTCTTTTAGTTTTTCATTCATTTGGTATTGAATTATTATGTCTTGTTTCCTCTCAAAGTCATCAACTACCTTTAGCTCCATTCTACATTTGAAGGAGTTGTTTTCTTCAGAGAGCTTTCTTATCTTTCTTTTCCAACTGGCCAATTCTGCTTTTTAAGATATTCTTCTCCTCATTAACATTTTGGACTGTTTTTTTTTTCCATTTGACCTAAACTGGTTTTTTAACATGCTGTTTTCTTCAGCATTTTTTTGTATCTCCTTGACCAAGCTGCTGACTTGGTTTTCATGTTTTTTTCCTGCATCTCCCTCATTTCTCTTCCCAGTTTTTCCTCTACCTCCCTCACTTGATTGTAAAAATATTTTTTGAGCTTTGTCATAGCCTGTCATAGCCCAACTTCTATATTTCTTGGAGTCTTTAGATGCAGAAGCTTGGACTTTCTCATCTTCAGAGTGTATATTTTGATCCTCCATGTGACCAAAGTAATTGTCTATGGTCAGGTTCCTTTTTTATGTTTACTCATTTCCCCAGCCTCTGCCTGGTTTGGGGGTGCTTCCTGAGCTTCTGAGTATTATTGATACACCCCTTCAAGGACCTCAGTTCCTTCAAGGTCTTATGGGAGGCTCTGACTGCTCTCCTGGCTTGTGCTTTGGTCTGTGGATGACCACATGCACATCCCTCTTCCCTGAGGATGTGAGGAAGGTCTCTGATCTATGACAGTATGGGGGTCCAGACTGTGTCCATATTCAGGTTCTGAATATGGACAGAGCACCAGAGTCCTGTCCCAGGGACAGAGGAGAAACCTCAACAGTCTCCTTCCACCCCCTTACCTTCTGTGAGCTGAGCACTCTGGGAGCAGCTTCCAGGTAGCTCCCTCCTGGTGGCTCTGTGGGCTTGCTTCCATTTCCTGGGATCTGGGCTGCATGGATGGCCACAGCTGTGCTGAGGGCCATGCTGGCTCCTACTCACTCTGGCAGAGATTTCCCCACTGATCTTCCAAGTTGTGTTTGGTGTTCCCTGGGTTGGCAGGTCAGGAAACCACTTCTGCTGCCACAAGCCGGGGTTTTCACGGACCCAAAAGCCCCACAGGCTATTCCTGGAGGGCTGGAACTCCTTTGCTCCCACATGCTGCCATCCCCTCCAATTAGGTGGGACAAAGCCTTCCCACAATTTTCCAGGTTATGTTGGGCTAGAGAATTGCCTCACTGGATCTTTCTGTAGGTTCTGTCTCTCAAAAATTTAGTGTTGTAATTTTTAGGTTTTTCACATCTTTTGGAGAGAGCTCCTAGGAAAGGCTGTTCTCATGCTGCCATCTTGGCTCCACCTCATGTGTGGAACTTTCAGAAAGATTTAGGATTCATTTGAGAAAAACTTTGCCAAAATTAGAATTAATCAAAATTGCAATGATCTAGGGGGTCTTTAGATGAGAATTCTTGTTGAAATATTGTTGGGTTAGAAGGGATTTATGTACAGGTACTAGATGGACAAAATACCTTCTACCTCCCTTCTAAATCTATCTAACTCACTTCTAAATCGAAATCTGTAAAATAGGTGATTGGCTATCCAAATGGATGGGGGCAGCTAGGTGATGCAATAGAAAGAGTGCCAGGCCTGGAATAAGATAGACCTATATTTCTGAGTTCAAATCCAGCCTCAGACACTACTGACTAGATGTATGATTCTAGGCAACTCACTTAACCTTGTTTGCCTTAGTTTCCTCATCTGTAAAATGGACTGTAGAAGGAAATGGCAAGTATCTTTGCCAAGAAAACCCCAAATAGGGTCACAAAGAATTGGACATGACTGAAAATGACTGAATAACAATAAATTTAAATGCATCTTTCAATATAAATGCCTCTTTGGCTAAAGGAAAAACTTCCCATTTAGAGCTGTCTCAAAATGATGCCTGAGGAAATAGCAAGTTTCCCCCAATGTGTAGGTTGAACATCATTGGCTGTTATCCTTCTCAAAGAAGACCAAAATTCTATCACTATGTTAGAGGCAAGTTACAGTGTGTTGGACTGGCTGATCAAACCAATAGGAGCTTGGAATGCTCTATCACATAGTCATGTGAACATCTGGAGTAGATTCTCTAAATTTAGAAATTTAGATTGGTTTGAAAGACCTATGAGATCCTTTCCAACTAGGAGTTAATGTGATTCTGTTAAGTTCCTGAGTTAAAATTGGGTGGGGGGAGGGAGAGAGAAGGAAAGAGTCATCAAGTTAACCCTTGTTAATGGATAACTCAGTTTGATATTTATTTATGAAACTTTGTGTAGCTATTTTAATTTCATCAGGGTTTATTAGGATGAAGGGGGGCATGACAGAATGTGTGTGTGTGTGCGTGTGTGTGTGTGTGTTTTGATTTATAGGGGTCAAGATTTTGGAGGGATTATTTACAAGGAAGGAAAATTGGACTTATGTACCAAAAAAGACATACCCCTCAGAGGACATCATGACATGATTGAGATAAAGGCACAAAATGACATGCTTTTGATAAGGCACAAACAGCTGTTTCAGATTGTGTGCAGAAGTTTTATTTGTCTGGCTTTGTCTCTCCTTCCCTATGGGGAAGATCACTTCATATTCAATGCCAAAGCAAGCTCCCTCATGACATTCTGAAATACTTGTCCTATTTTAACAGAAGTCAACAACTCATGGGCATACTGAGCTCCTCCTTGCATCCTTTCCCATAGAGTATCCCAAATGGCTCCCAAGTCCAAAGAATCTTATTTGCAGAACCTCTGCCCTGGGCTTGTAGAAGAGGATATGTTTGTTGAAAGGTAAGAATAAACAAGTCTCAAAAAGGACAGAGAGACCAAAAATAATTTGAGTGAGCCACAAGTTAAAAAGTAAAGAAAGTTTAGAATTCTACTTCTACCACCAAGTCAAATGAGTGTTTAAATGAGCTTCATTCTCTATAATTCCATCTGCCTCCCACCTCTGCACATTACACACATAATCAGGGCCATGCATGCCCTATTAAATGCCTACCAGAGGGTGATTTAAGGCTGGTGTGAAATTAGTACCAAACATAAACATAACTCCAATCTGTAACATGCAACATCCCTGAGCCCAGGAGACTTTCGCTTTTAAGATGTTATTATTACACTCTCTGAATCCCCTAATTGCCATTAAGGTGGTCCTATAGAGATTGGTTAATGTAGATGTATTATCTTCGTATATCTATCCATTAACATTGGCTAAGCACTCACTAGATGAATGGTACTGCAATAGATAGAGTGTACTAAGGCTCTCCAGGCCTATTTTGTCTCCAAAGGCAAAACATACAGAAGGTTTTGGCAATTATCTAAATACTTAACTCTATCTAAATATGAAAACAAGTGTTGTATAGCAGATAGAGAACTGGATATATCTAAATACTTAACACTATCTAAATATGAAAACAAGTGATGTATAGCAGATAGAGAACTAGATTCAGAGTCAGAGAAATTTTTCAAACATAACCTTTGGTCCTTACTTGCTCTATGACTTGTTAAGCAGCTTAGCCTCTCTGAACCTCACGTTTCTTATCCACAAAATGGGAATAATAATGTCTATGGTACCCAAGAGGACTATTATGAGATCGACAGTAGATAATTCCTATAATCAGCAAATTATCAATCATGAAGCATTTTTCAAATTTTTTGAACTAAAAAGTATCAACAAACATGAACATTTATAGTCATGCCACCTTTAAAGTGTTTCATGACATCACATCATTCCAAATTTAAGAATGGTTGGACCAATTTCTAGCTCTACTAGAAGTATATTATTAGCAAGCCTGTCTGCAAACACCATATACAAAGAAAGCCTGGAAAAAAAGAATTTGAACAGGAAACTATGAATCTGTGAGATAAAACTCACTTTTATGAATAAAAATTCTATATTAAATTTAATGTCACAATGTGATTATCTGGGTTTTCTTCTGAACATTTTACACTCTTCTCTATATTTTTAAACATTTCATTAATAATTTTTTTCTGTTTTTAAATATCACTCATTACCTCTAATTCTTTTCTATTGCTCTCTCCCTCCTAAAATGAACCCATCCCTGGAAATAAATACAAATATATGATCAAGTAAAATAAAATTATGCCATATTGATTGTCCCTGAAAATGCTTACAATCATTCTGTATCTAAAGCCCTTTTGCTCACCACCAAAAAGTGGAAGGCATGATTTACTTTGTTTTTTTGAGTTGTGATTAGTCATTACAGAGACTAAAGTTCTCAAGTCTTTCAAAGTGATTTTCCATTAGCATGCCATAATAAATGTATGATTTTTTTCTCCTAGTTCTGTTTCTTTCTCAGATTTATCTGAATTCATCCTTCTCATCTTTCTTATGTATCATGATATTCCATTACATTCATGTACCATAATTTTTTCAGCTATTCCCTAATTTATAATTATCTCCTTTGCCTATGGTTCTTTATTACATAAAACTACTGCTATAAATATTTTTATACAGATGAGTGTTTTCCCTTTGTCTTTGATCTCTAACCAGCATATGCCTAGTAATAATCTTATTGAATCAAAGGATATGTACAGTTTAGTGACCTTTAGGGATAATTTTAATTGTTTTCTATAATGTCTGGACCATTTATATTGCACTAGCAATGGATTAGTGCTTCTATCCTTCCACTACCTTTCCAATAATTGTCCTTTTTCTTTTATTTAGAATCTTTGTTAATCTGGTGGATTTGGGTAGTTGAGTTTTTGGTTTGTTTTTGTTTTTATTTCTTATTCAGAACATCTATGCCATAAAAAGAATATTTCTATATACACTGCAACACATGAAAATGTATCTCTCCATTCCTTACCACTTTAAAAAAAAGGTCATAATTCCATATTTTGTTTCAGATCTGTTTTATTTAAATTTTTCCTTTCTGAACTTACTTTTTTCACATTCTGTGAATTTAAAAATATCTTAATTGACTTCTTTGGGGAGAGCAACACTTAACAAAAGGAGAGGAAATTCTTTTGACAAATAAGCATAGTCAAGTGAAATGAAGCAACAGTGGCCATATACTAAAAAAAAAAAAAAAAAAAAAAAAAAATTCCTTGAGGCCACCACCACCTCTGAGAAACATACTTTATCATAGATCCTCTAGAGATATAGTTGGTTATTACATTAAGCATAGTTCTTAAAGATTTCAAAGTAATTTTTCTATACATTGTTTTCCTTATATAAGTAGTTTTCACAATTTTGTCACTACACTCTGAATCAATTCATTCTTTTTTTCTTTGAATCAATACATTCTATCTAGGATTCGCTGATCTAATCTATTCTACCATTCCTAATTAGGGCATGAGAAAATTCATTTCTTTCATTCAAAAAAAAGTTGTTCAGCTACTCCTCAATTGATAGTAATTCCTTTTATATATTTTTTTTAGTTTTTTGCAAGGCAAATGGGGTTAAATGGCTTGCCCAAGGCCACATGGCTAGGTAATTATTAAGTGTATTCTTTTTTTTTCTTTTAGGTTTTTGCAAGGCAAACAGATTCAAGTGGCTTGCCCAAGGCCACATGGCTAGGTAATTATTAAGTTTATTCTTTGTTTTTTTTAAGTGGCTTGCCCAAGGCCAGGTTAAATTTGAACTCAGGTCCTCCTGACTCCAGGGCAGGTGCTTTATCCATTACGCCACCCAGCCACCCTTTCTATATTCTTGATCTTTCCTTCCTTTCCTTCTTTTTCCTTTTATCTTCCTCCCTCCCCCTTTGGCCCCTTCAAGATCAGGAAATTTATTTTAGGGATAGCTAGGTGGAGCAGTGGATAGAGCACTGGCCCTGGAGTCAGGAGGACCTGAGTTCAAATTTGACCTGGGACACTTAATAATTGCCTAGTTATGTGACCTGGGGCAAGTAACTTAATAACATTGCCTTAAATAAATAAAAGAAATTTGTTTTGCTTTTTGCTATTCCCTCCCTGATATTATCTTTCCTCTTGTTTCCCAGTTGAATTTGAGGTATTTCTACACCAAATTGTTTGTGTATGTCCATTCAACTCTCCTTTCTTTATTTCAGATAAGATTGAGGTTGATTTGAGATCTACTTCTACCACCTTTTCCTCCATTTTTGTGTATTAATCTCATGTACCCAATTTTGAGAAATAGCAAGTTCATCTACCTTCTTCCTCTTTTCTACACTAGCTTTCCTTCTCTTCCTTCACTTCAAATTAATCCCCACCTCCATAAACAAGGAGGTCTACTGTTTTCATATTGAAGTTTCTCAGAACCCTTTGAAGACATTAGCTTTTGAAGGAACTATTGTTTCTTCTTCCTCTATTAGACTGTTATCTCTACATCCATTGGCTTCTTCCATTTGTTTTTTTTTGTTAGTTTTTGCAAGGCAATGGGGTTAAGTGGCTTGCCCAAGGCCACACAGTTAGGTAATTATTGAGTGTCTGAGGCTGAATTTGAACTAAGGTACTCCTGACCATAGGGCCAGTGCTCTATCCACTGCACCTACCCACCTAGTTGCTCCTCAATTGCCCTTTTTAAGTTTCTCTTCAAGCTTGTGATTGTAATTCAAAGTTCCTACTCACCTCTAGTCTTTTCATTAGAAATGCTAGAAAGAAAGCTATTCAAATAAAGTTCAACTCTTTCCCCTATAGTTTTACATTTTGCTTGGCAGATTAAGTTATTCTTGACTGGAAGCATAGATCTTTAGGTTTTTTGGAATATAAAATTCCAATATCTTCTTCTTTTTAAAGTAGATGCTACCAGAATTTGACTTTTCAGTTTCCTTGTAATACAGTTACCATTTTCTGAATTCTTGTAATATTTTTCCCCTTTGATATGGGAGATTTGGATTTGGCTTATGACATTTCTGGAATTTTCCTTTTGTGGTTTCTTTCAGGAAATCATCAGTGGAATCTCATCTTCACTTTTCCATATGATTCTGATAGAGATAGACAATTCTCATTCGTATTTCTTGAAATTTACTGTCAAGATTTTTTTTAATCATGGTTTTCAGAGAATCTAATTTTTTTCAGGAAAATGGACAGCTGCTATTCATTTGGGTGATGAAATCACAAAGCTCTGACTGAGGATGGTAAAAAAGACGTGGATTTTAATTCACAGGTTGCATAGTTTACAAGAAACTTCAAAGAATTTACAAATTGGGTTTTTTGGGAGAAGCATCCAGATAGTGAGTCAGTACTGCTGTGAACTAAAGGAAAAGCTAGACTTAAAGGACAGGCTGATTAGCTGAGAGAAGGGCTAAAGTGAAGGCAGGAAACCACTGATCCCTAATGAAGGAGAATAGTCACATGAGAATTGAGTTTAAGTACTTTAGCAAAGATAAGAAGGTGCTTGACTTTGACTGTGACCGTAATCCTTTTCCTAAAGTGTTTCAGGGAAGATCAACTTTGGACTACAAATAGATCTAAGCCTCAAAGTTTTTATTGAAATCAAATCAAAACAACAAGCTTGCTTGCTTTCTTGCTTTCTTGCTTGCTTTCTTTCTTTCTTTCTTTTTTTCTGTCTGTCTCTCTGTCTGTCTGTCTGTCTGTCTGTCTGTCTGTCTGTCTTGTTTACTGTGTGTGTGAGGTCCTATGCTAAATGCTGGTGAAACAAAGAAAGACCAAAACTCCCTTCAAAAAAAAAATTTACTATCTATTCTCAATGACCTCACAGTCAAATCTTTCCCTCAGCCAAATTTAATTGTTTTTGCAAAGAACGTTTGGAAGGTTTTGTGTGGACTTTTTGTTTTGGAAAAAAAGTTGAATCATTAATCTAAAGAAAATGGAATTATTGAACCAAAAAAGACCATAAGAAGATATTTTATAATTATTCCCTCACCTTTCAGAGGAGATTTTTTTCTTGAATTCTTCATATCAATGTGTAACAAACGTTGACAAAAGTGAATTCCTTATATCCAAGCTGAATACTTTATACAGCAGCCTACAGTTTCCTTTGGTTCTGATCTAAAACAGTTAAATCTCAAGTTGATTTAAGATAAGCTATGACTAAGATAAATTTCTATTTTACCTGTTGAGGGTGGAAACAGAAATCCTGCATTCAGATCCAACCTGTGACACTAACACTACTAGTGTAACTTCAGGCAGGTCATTTATCCTCCTTGGTTCTCAGTTTCCTCTTCTGAAAAATGAGAGATTGGACTGGATGATCTCTGAATTCTCCTCCAGTTCAAATCTACAATACTGTGACACACATATATGTATGCACATATGTTTATGTATGTATAGTTACAAACAAAATTAATGAATATATCATAATCTTATGTGGACAGAAAAAATTCTGCTGACTGAAAAGCCCATGTAGAGATATTTTAAGGAGTCGATCCATTTAGCCATTCTGTTTAATGAAAATATCTTTGGTATTATATTTATATAGTAATTGTATTTGAAGACCAAAACGATATTACATGATTTTTATAAAATTTCATTTATTTAAAAAAAAAAAGGTGAATTTCTAAGAAGTTAATGGAGTTAAGCAAAGAAGAGACAGTTGAGGAAGAATAGCAAAGAGATAGTCAAGTTAAGAAAGGGGGAAAAAGGGAAAGACGGAGGAAATTGCCAGGAGGGAATGACTAGACTTAGATCAAAATAAGTCCAACAGGACAGAGTTGGGATCACATGGATCTGACCTGGAGAAAGGAAGGGGCGAAAAAACCAGGCAGCTGCTTCATAGTAGAGTCACATAGGAAAAAAGAAGCAGATGAGAAAGTGATGATAAATGTCCTTAAGTACATTTTCTATGATAGGAGGAGCAAGGGTGGTCTGGTATAGGTGTAGTTTTTCACTGCATATACCAGTAAGAGTGGTCCAATTCCTATTGTATTATCCAATGTACATGCATAGCATTTATTACCTACTGAGCATGCTTGCTGACTATTGGTATTACACATGTTACTCTCCCAAGGGCATGACCGAAGTCAGACATATGGCCACCTACCAGCTTCATACATAGAGATACCTGAAGGGGTTTGTAAAAAATAATACAAAATCAAGAATACTTGAACAGTACAGAAAAATTATAAGATTTGTTCCCAATACAAAAAGGAAATTAGTGTTTCCCTCTACCCAGAGTTCCCTTATTGTACAATGAGTCTTAAATCATTTCTCCTTAACCCAATTTGGAGATATTTTTAAATATCAAATACCTTTTTTTCTCTATTTTCCTGTTCTTATTATTTCATTTCAATATTTCTTTCTATCCCATGAAGTTATTGATTTCTGTTTGGCCCATTCTAATTTTTAGGGAGTCTATTTCTTGAGTGATATTGACTGCCTTCTCTTCAAAATTACTATCCTTCTTCCAATTCTTTCCTTCAGACCATTTATTTCATTGCTTATTTTTTTAATTTTTTCAAGATATTTCTGTAAGAAATTTCAGTGACTTGTTCAGGGTCATGAAACTAGTAGACAACTGAGAATTCAAACCCATTTCCTTGATTCCCAATCCAATATTCTATCCACTGCCATGCTTCCTCTAAAAAGTTAATAATTTGGCATCAAGTAATTAACCAATACAACATTTAAATACTGTTTTAAAATATATTTTTAAAATATGTACCTGTATTCTTATAGAAAATTTGGGGCTTGAGGGGTTTGTTATTGTTGGATTTTTTTACCTTGAGTCTCCATTTTAAATTGTTATGGAATTACATTCCCTTTTAAGGGGTCGTAGCAGTATAATTATTTTTCATACTTACTGAGGTCTTCTTTGAGCTTTTTATTGCATTTCTCTGACCTTTCCTGAATTGGACTATTGTACTAGGGCTATCTTCAGCACTTTTGGGTAATGGAGGCAGGTTGGCAGAGTTGACTCTGTTTATTATCATTTGGGATCCTTTGACTTCTAACTCCCAAGATCAGACTCTTTTCATCTTAGTTCAAAATACTGCATTTTCAGGACCCTCCCTATGTTAGGGAAACTCTGAGTCGCTGGGTGCCTGAACTATTCCAGTTCAAATACTGCTGTGCCACTCTGGTATTGGAGTTGCTGCTAATCTCTGAGAATCTCAAAGTCCTCACCCTATGACTTTGTGTCTTCCCTAGGTCTTTCACAGGGGCTCTCTGTCATTGCTGCCTTCAGGCACATGCTAAACTATGGTGAAAAATATGGCTATTGTTCACTAAGCTTGAAAAGTAAACTTCTTCATCTTTTCTATACCTCATTTTATTCATTGTCCCCTTGACTTATGAGTTTATGTACAGTTCTGGGATGGGATAAGTCACTTACTGGAATTGCTCATTGGATCTCTCAATCATCATTAGGTCTGCTGTGAATGTCAGATTTGTTTTGGGTTTTGCCTTGTTTTTAGAATAGGTATATGATAGTTGGGTTTGTATTCAGACAAACATCTTTCTTGGAGTGTTGAGTTATTTTTATTACATTTATCTTATTAGAAATGTAAAGTTTTTTTAAATAGATGGTAATTAAAAACTTGGATATCTTTCATTGAGAACTGACATACACACACACACACACACACACACACACACACACACACACACATTAATATACCTTGACTATCTATTGGAGAATTGCTTTTGGTCTTCCATATTTGAATCAATTCCTTATATAACAAGGATATCAAAATTATATCAAAGAAATTTGCTAGGGGCGGCTAGGTGGAATAGTGGATAAAGCACCAGCCTTGGAGTCAGTAGTACCTGGGTTCAAATCCAGCCTCAGACACTTAATAATTACCTAGCTGTGTGTCCTCGGGCAAGCCACTTAACCCCGTTTGCCTTGCAAAAAACCTAAAAAAAATTTGCTGCAAACATAGTTTTCCAATTTAATGGCTTCTCTTTGTGTAAAAAAACATTCAAATTTTATTTATTCAAAATTGCTAATTTTATCTCTTGTGATCATCTCTATCTCATTGTTTCATCAAGACTTCTTTTATCAATAATTTCAAAGTATAATTCTGTCTCTTCTCTTCTAATTTGTATATGATATGATATTTTATCTCTTAATCTGCTTAGAATTTACTGTGGAATATAGTAAAGATGTTGGTTTAAGGTTAATTTCTCCCAGATTGCTTTCTAACCTTCCAATAGCTTTTGTTGAATGGTTAGTCTTTACTACAGTCATTGTGGTCCCTGAGTTTTTGTTGGAATCCAGTTTTTACTGGATTTTATATATTTAATCTGTTCCATTGATCTTTCCTATTTTTAAACAAGGACAGAATTATTTTTATAATTTCATCTTTAATTTAAAAGTCATTACTATTAGAATTCTCCCTTCTTATTTTATTTCATTATTTCCATTGATATTTTTTACTTTTATTCTGCCAAATGAAATTCAGTTGTTTGATTGGTATGGCATTAAAATTTATAAATAAGTGATATTGTTGTAATTTTTGTTATATTACACTAATCCAGTAATAAACAAAGATTTCCTTTCCAATTATTTAAGTTTTCCTTTAATTCTTTAAGTAGTGTCATACAATTGTATTCATATGTATTAATATAATAAGATGTGGGAAAAAAGAGCAAATTTATTCACTTGACAAAGTAGAGATTTTTCTCTGGAATTCTAGTGTGGAATCTCAATGAGTAAAGGGGTAAAACAAAGAAAAAAGATAATCTCATCTTTTAGGAAGCAAGTATACTGTGAGTCTGGAGGAGGACTCTCTCTTTGTAGGTAAGGAACATATTCATAAACCTGATGAATTTATATAACACCTCTCTCTGTCTCTCTGTTTCTGCCTCTCTTCTTTTCTCTCTGCCTCTATTTCCCTGGCTCTCTGTTTCTCTATCTCTGTCTGTCTTTCTGATTCTGTCTCTGTCTCTGTCTGTCTCTGTCTGTCTCTGTCTCTGTCTCTGTCTCTGTCTCTCTCTCTCTGTCTCTCTCTCTCTCTCTCTCTCTCTCTCTCTCTCTCTCTCTCTCCCCCTCTCTCTCTCTCCAGCATTATCTGTATGACTGTCTCTGTCTCTCTGTGTTAATCTCTATCAATTTCTGTCTGACTATATCTCCCTGTTTCTCTCTCTATTTGTCTCTGTCTCTCTGATTCTATCTCTGAGTGTGTCTCTCTGCTTCTGTCTGTGTATCTCTCTAATTGTCTCTCTTGATACATAGAAATAAATATATATAAAATATTCTTATATATGCATATCCATATGTATACACACATATAGAGGATTGCTCTTGTTATAATTATTCATAATCATAATCCAAGACTCTTTTTAGAAGAACATTGTAGGACCAGGAAGAATTTTCCTGAGCTTTCCAAATTTAGAAGCCAGGAGAGGAGGCAGCACAGCATGATGTATAGAAAGAGAAACATGGGCTAATTGTATTTATTTTCAAATGATAATGCTCTTCTTTCCATAAATATCATCAAATCTGATCTATTTCTCATTCTCTGCCTCTGTCTCTCTAGCTCTCCTTCTCTGTCTCCCTCTTCTATCTCTCTCTGTCTCCCCTCTCTCCTGCTTTCCCTTTACCTCTCTCTCTCTCTCTCTCTCTCTCTCTCTCTCTCTCTCTCTCTCTCTCTCTCTCTCTCATCCAGGATATCAGGCAGATAAGTGTTATCAGTAAAGGTCATCCTCAATTTCTGTACAGAAATGATCTGTCTCCGGTATGTAATAAACATTTATCCATGCCTTTATTAGCTATATTGGATCTGACAGTTCTGTTAAACCATTTTCTTTCATTTTGCTAGGTCATGACGGTTAATGCAGCTAAAAAATCTCATCACCACTTTTGATCACTGTATTGTCTTCCCTGTATTATCAGGATTTTGTGAAGGTAAGCACTGGTTGGAATGACCTATTAAAGTTACAGCCCGTTGAGTCTATTTTTTTTCTTTGCCACAATAAAAAAGCAAAGGAGTGCAAATCATAAATTCTACTTTTGGAGTTATATTTAGTTGGGACTTGACAGGTACAGTCAACTCTCAATTATCCAAAATAATGGAGATTATAGTGTAGGCAAATGAAAACTACATATGAACCCAAATCATCATTTTAGATTCACTGTTTTCCCTACTGATCTATTTACTGGGGCATTAATAAGGAGCCAGAATGGGCAATTTTCATTTTACTTCCATTCTTTTCTTCAGTCTATCTCTATTAGCCAATTAGTTGAAGTAGAAACAAAGAATTCACAGAAATACAAAAATCATCTCCTTAAAGTTGTGAGTTAATTCGAATAAAGAAATCATTTTGGGACCACTGTGAATAGGACTTTTCATTTTTTTATGATTTTTTTTCTGAAAAGAGGGACAGGTAAGGTGGCACAGTGGATAGAACACTGGCCTTGGAATCAAGAGGACAGGAGTTCAAATTCAGTCTCTGATACTTGACTCTTACTAGCTGTGTGACCTTGGACAAGTCACTTTATCCTGATTGCCTTGCATCCAGGTCCTGATTCCTATCAGGCCACCAGAACCATCTGGTTCTGGTGGACAGATCACAATCCCCCCTCACTCACATCAAATTCAATGCTTGTCATGGCATCACCTCCCTGATCTTGTGGTCTTCTTCAAAAATGAAGGACAGGGGCAGCTAGGAGATGCAGTGTGGAAATGACAGCAGCCCTGGAGTCAAGAGGACCTGAGTTCAAAATTGCCTAGCTGTGTGACCTTGAGCAAGTCACTCAAACCCCATTGCCTTAAATAAATTTTTTAAAAAAGAAAATGAAGGACAAACATTACTTTGAAAAACACTGTATTATTTGCAAGTAGTACCTCCTATAAAGACTGAAGGAGTCAGGAATTCTAACCTTTCAAAACTAAGAGGTTATAAAACCAACCACCAAGCCTGTCATCTCCCATCACAGGATTGTTGTATTGTCACCTATGTTCCAGGAAAGAAACACCAATCCAAAGAAGCCACCAGAACCTTATATTGAGCTCACCTAGTTGAGCACATGCTCTCTCTGCTTTGTAAGTAGTTCTTCCTAGAATCTCAGGAAAGGACAGCAAAGAGTCAAGTATCTGTAACTCTTCACTGTCCTTCAACTCACATATCTAATTGTTATCAAATGAGTTTACAAAACTGGAAGACAATGAGCTTACAAAATCTGAGAGTGCCTTACACAGTAAGAGGGAAGTTAGGTTGAAAAAGAAAATTAGTTCTATTTTGATCATGTTGAGTGTAAGATAGATGCCTATAGGACATCTGGATTAAAATATCCAATTCAGGGGCAGCTAGGTGGTGCAATGGAGAGAACATCAACTCTGAAGGCAAGAGGACCTGAGTTCAAATCCAACCTCAGACTTAATCATTACCTAGCTGCGTGACCTTGGGCAAGTCACATAACCCCATTGCCTTGCCCCAAAATTTACACACACACACACACACACACACACACACACACACACACATATGTGTGTGTGTGTGTGTGTGTGTGTGTATGTATACGTATATATCCAATTCACTGCTGATAAAATGGAGCTAAAGAAAAACACTAGATATATGCATAGATGTTTTTCAGTCTTGTCCAACTCATTGTGACCCTATTTGGAGATTTTTTGGCAAAGATACTAAAGTGGCTTACTAATTCCTTCCCCAGCTCATTTTATAGATGAGGAAACTTAGGCAAAGAGAATTAATCACTTGCCCAGGGTCACAGAGTTAGTAAGTGTCTGAGGTCAGATAGGAACTCAGGTCTTCCTGAGTTCAGGCCCAGTGATCTATCTCTTGTACCACTTATTTGCCCTTATATAAATCTATAGATAGTTCTATAAGTAGATTTGTGAGTAATTTTCATAGAGATTTTAATTAAATCTATAGAAGTTGATGTGGTCACCAAAAGAGAGGGAGTAGAAGAAGAAAAGAGCCAAGGAGACTTTGGAATAGATTCACTGTTAGGGGATATGATATGATGATGAGTCAGAAAAGGAATTTGAGAAGGATCAATCTGAGGTATCAAATGACTCAAGCACCATAAAACACAAAGAAAAAGTCTACAAAGTGTTCAACAATGTCCAATCAAAAAGAACTAAGAAAAAATGCTTATTAGATTTAGAATTTTAAAAACTGTTGCTAACTCTGGAAAGAGCAGTTTCTCTTGAATAATGATGTCCAGGGTCAAACCACAAAGAGTTGGGGAGTGGGAGTAAAGTAAAGGAAATTATTATAGACAGCTTTTTTTCTAGAAGTCTGAGAAAGAGAAGAATATAAGGTAAGAGACTAAAGGGATAGTAGAGTCTGGTAAAGATTCATTAAATTTGAGAAAGATTTAAGCATGTTTGAAGACATCAGGAAAGAAACCAGTAGATAGAACTTAAAGAGACAAGACAATTTTAAAGATGATCTGCTTGAGAAGACAGGAAGGGATGGTATCAGAGACTATGAGAAAGGAGGAGAGAATGGGGAATGATGTCAGAAGTTTTTCATATAAAGAAACCATTATTATCCTCTTTTTCTCTTTAATGAGGATAATAATGGTTCCAGGCCTACTGGGTTGTTGTAAGAATGAAATGAGATACATAAGTAAAATAATTTGCAAAACTTAGATCACCAAATTAAGACTTATTTTATCATTGACATCATCATCAATATCATTATTTATTATTATTCACTATCACTACATGTTATGAAATGTGCAAGCTAATTTGACCTAGGAAAAAGCCAATTTTCTCTTATGGATTATCATTTTTTTAATAATTAAAAATAATTCAATATCATTGTTTCCATTTAAGCATCTAAAAAATAAGAGAAATTTTTGCCAGGAGGAGTTTAATGATAATGTCAGTTCCTAGAGGAAATCAATGCACATGTGTAATATGTATTCATATGTGACATATAACATATATATTATTTGAAGGTATTATAGATAGAAAAATTATCAACAACCAAGAGTTTCCTTTCAGATGTGGGTGCCTAAATACACATTGGCATTGGATGGTGATTTTTTGGCAATTTAGTCTTTATCAATCTTAATTATAAAATGATCACAATATTTAGTCTTTGATGAATTTCATATATTTGAAATTGTTTTACTTCTCTCTAAATATGCCCAGAAAACCAAGTTAGAAACTTCAAATCTCAAAAATAATAAATTACAAACACAATACATAGGGCTCTGTGCTTATATGTCACCAAATTTTTTTTTAAATGCTTTTCAGGAGTCTGCTGATTGTGTGCTAGGAGACAGAGCTAGAGGAGACTTCTCTTCTGGATTCAATCTCGGTTTTAAAACAGGGGGTTGGAGATGTTTTATGTTCCCCTTCAGATGTTGCCTACTTGCCTTGTATCTTAAGCAGATACATTCACTCATAGGCACACACACACACACACACACACACACACACACACACACACACACACACAATTTCCACAAAGGATATAAAAGAAGTTAACCTTGATGCCTTGCAATGTAACTCAAAGTTCATCCCCCACAATGACAGGAGTGGACCAGGTCTGGGGTCTTAACAAGGCTCTTGTTGCTCTTTGTGCCTCTTCTACTCGGATTTACTATCCCAATCACAATAATTCATGTTCAGTCTAAAAACAGTTCAATGGGAAATGGAGACTGAGCCACGCCTTAGCTCCTCCCTTCACTACACTCCATACCAATTTAAACAATAGAGGCTGCACTCTGACCTTGGTGATTTAGACCACCAGGCTCCTAAACAAGGGCCAGGACCTCTGTGGTCATGGGAATATCCAACAGACTCTTTTCAACTATAAAATGGAAGTCTCTTAATAATCATCTCTAACATGTTCTTATGATCCAGTCAAGTTGCATGGCCCAAAGAGTAGGAACATGTGGTTTGACAGGTAAAACTTTCTCCTTAACCTTCATCACCATCCATAATAACTTCACTGATTGGAAAACTCCAGTTGTTACACTATTCATTCACTATTTCAAGTTGCCAAGGGATATTTCAAGTCAAATATTTTATGAGGGTTCTGCTTTGGATTTTGATCCCAATGCTCCAAAATAATAAACTCACTAATTTTTTTTCTCAATGCATTGCCATTGGTATGTCCTTCATGTTGAAGAGACTATGGGTCCTTGATAAAAGAATATGCTTAAAGAAAAAGGAGGTAATGCTTCTTATTGGAATAAGACTTAGATTTGCAATCAAGAAATATACTTAAATCCTTGTTCTTCCTCTTGCTAATTATTTATGACTATGGATATATCACATTTGTTGAAGTTCAATTTCCTCTTAAAATGGAACTGATAGTATCTATAATACAGGTGTGATGTATTTTTTTTTAGGTTTTTGCAAGGCAAACAGGGTTAAGTGGCTTGCCCAAGGCCACACAGCTAGGCAATTATTAAGTGTCTGAGACTGGATTTGAACCCAGGTACTCCTGACTCCAGGGCTGGTGCTTTATCCACTATGCCACCTAGCCGCTCCATAATGTATTTTTTTTAAAGAAAGCTCTATATAAACTTTGAAGTATTAGACAAAGAGGAATTATTATTGCTATGTAATCACTGTACTCAAGGATCTATAATCATTTGGGGGTTTTTCATTCTGAACTTAGGGAATGAAGCAAGAATTTCCATAACAGAATAGGGGGAAAAAAGCTGATTGCAGATGAAACTGCAAATCTGTCTCCTCTTTGTAACTCTCTCAACACTTCTACGTTGTTTTATATCCAGGAAATATCTATTAAATATTTTTTTAAATGAATAAGGATAATCATTCTCCTCATGACCCTGGCCCTGGGGTTTTGGACTTCAAAACTGATTCTCTACTACTGGTTCATACTGGAACTCCTTTAGTTCCAGGTGTTCTGAAATAGTCTACATTCCTGCAGTCTGCAAGTTCTGGAATATTCCTTTGCAAGGTTTGCTTCCCTTCTTCATTGGTGAGTTCCTCCTGGAACTTCCATTTTGTGGAAGGAACCAGGAGGCTTGTCTTTATACTTCTCCCAAACAGTAAAGCAGTTAGGTGACATAATGTTTAGAGCTTATGGCCTGAAATCAGGAAGACATGAGCTCAGATTTAGTCTCAGACATTTGCTAGCTATATGAGCCTGGATAAGTCACTTAACCTCTACCTGCCTCAGTTGCCTCAACTATAAAATGGGGATAGCATCACCCACCTTTCAGGGTGTTGTGAGGATCAAATGAAATAATAGTTACAAAATATTTAACAGTGTAGGCACTATATAGATGATTTTACCTGTCCCTTTCTTGCTGACTTAAAAACCTGTGTTAAATACACACGGGGCAGGTTCCTTTCACCCCCACTTTTCAACCCCTTTTTCTGTGTTGCCTTCCTCCCAGAGTTTAGCACAGTATTTAGCACCCTTAATAAATGCTTTTTTCCTTTCTTCTTTCCTCCCTCCCCCTCTCCCCCTCTTCCTTCTTTTCTTCCTTCCTCCATCCTCCTCTCCCTTTCTTCCCTCCCTTTCTTCATCTCTTCCTTCTTTCCTCCCTTCCTTCTTCCTTTTTTCCTTCTTTCTCCCATATTTCCTCCCTCCTTCCCTCCCTTCCTTCCATCCTCCCTCTTTTTTCTTTCTTCTTCCTCTCCTCTCTCTCTTCTTTTCCTTCTTTACTGCTTTCCTTACTTCCTTTCTTTCTCCTTTCCTTCTTTCTCCCATATTTCCTCCCTCCTCCCTCCTTCCCTCCCTTCCTTCCATCCTCCCTCTTTTTTCTTTCTTCTTCCTCTCCTCTCTCTCTCTTCTTTTCCTTCTTTACTGCTTTCCTTACTTCCTTTCTTTCTCCTTTCCTTCTTCCTACATTTCTTTCTCCCTTCCATACTTTTTTTTCCTTCCTTCCTCCTTCCCTCCCTCCTCTCCTCCTTTCTTTCCTCATAAAAAATGACCAGGTAGTTAATTATGGTATATAAAAAAAGGAAATTGTACTTGTAATAAGAAGCCATGTTGCAGTCTCACCTCTTGCCTACTTGGTCAAATTCCCTATGTCATTTTTCTCATCTACACAACCAACTTAACTTTGTAAATTATATAACATTCCATAAATAGAAACTTTACTAATCCCTTTCTTTAGTAATCTAATCTGTTGCTTCTATTACTACCACCTTAAACAATTTTCCAGAGAAGACAAATCAGTAATTGTCATGTTCCTTATTGAAGTCTGAAATGTGGCCTGACTGTAACAATTATACTAAAGAGAAGAATGTTATGATGAGGAGACTGTAGGGAGGAAAGCCTATTCATTCTAGAATTAAAAGACTGGGAAGAATTCAAGACACTAATTTACTATTCAATCTCCCTGAAATCATTTAATCTTTCTGATCCTTAGTTAATCTGTAACATAAAGAATTTGAATGAGATGACTTCTAAGGTCCAGCAATATTTCAACAGTCTAAATTCTTTGATAGACTTAAATCCTATTTTTAAAGAGGATAAAAATGGCTTACATTTCATCACTTTACACAAAGCACAGATAATCAGGGTTAAGTGATTTGCTCAAGGTCACACAACTAGTGTCTGCAGCCACATTTGAACTCAGGTATTCTCGACTCTAGGACTGGTGCTCTAGTCACTGCCCCAAAGTACGTTTCATATAGACTGATCTTCTGTCTGCCCTCCTTTCCTCCACACTTTATACTATCAAACACACAAACACACACACACACACACACACACACACACAAACAGCAAATGCTCTAAAGCATAGGGGAATAAGAGAAGTTACCACAGAGTGAGTGATACATTTGAAGCAGGGGAGAATGGTTAATCTAGGTTAAAGGGACCCAGCATAGACTGATGGTGACTCCACACTCCCTACTTACAATTAGACTAGCCAAGTCCAAACCTGGTTAGAAGTCAATGAGAGACAGGAGAGCCAGACCAGAAAAGCACTGACTCATGGATTCCAATTTTCCACTCGATGTTCCTCGTCGGCTCACAAACATGCAGCAGTGGTGGACAAAATAAACTCCAACTGTGCAGTTCCTAGAATTTCTGAGACTGAATTAACATTATATAATGACTGTTAGAAAACTATGGTTTCTATCAGAGCCGTAAGTGTGCAGGCAAGCAGCAACTCTATAGATGCTTTATTATGCATTATTTTCTTGTTATTGCATATAGCTCATTGCTTTTATTGTTCCTAGGCTAAGGGTAAAGATGCTGCACACAACATCTAAACATGTTGTCCTGCTTCTCTGGAAAGTCCTCTCCATTTGGCCAAGGTCACATTATTGGTCTTGGTAAAATATATCCATTTCAACAAGGAGATGGGGTTTGCCAGAAAGAGGGTCTCAGACATGATTTCTAATTAGGTAAATCAATGAATGTAAATACTTTTTGACAATAGGTTGAAACTGCCCTCAAAAGAGAAGGGAAAAAAATGGATAATAGAATGTTTCAAATTTCTATAGCATAGGGAATCAAAGAAACCCTGGGAATGCACAGATCTGTCCGGATCAGGCAAGCAAGTCACAATACTATCTCTGGTTAAAAATTCATAAAGCAAATCATTTTATATATGAGTAAAGTTAAGTGACTTTGCCAGTTCTACTTATAATAGCAAAGTCAGCTTATTAAATTACACAGGATGATTGGTTGGTTGTTGTCGTTCTCAAAAAGGATCAAAATGACATCACTATGTTAGAGCATGTCCAATTGATCAGACCAAGATGATGCTGGAATGCTCTGCTACAGCTCCTGTGTCTTGATTCTTGAATAATTGGATTTAAGGGAAGCAGAGTTGCATGAAGTTATTGGCCTTACTTTGACTCTTCCAGAGTCATCTCAGTTCAGAGCTAAGATGACTGGTGATATTTCAGGATGTTGTAGATCACCTTGGTTTCATCAATGTCTAACCAAACTCTAAGTGCTCCACATGATAGCAAGTCCAGGCAAGGATCTGGCAAAGCCAATGGACTCCTCATAATAATGGGTTAATGCATAAAAAAATAAATGGAACTACAAAAGATACCAATTATTTTGAAATCATTATCAACAATTTTTTTAATTTGCAGAACCCAGGTTACAAACCCTACTCCAATATTTTTTCAATATGTGTACCTTGGAAACACTCCAAAGATTATTTGCTGTCCTTATATTAGGTCACACAAAGAGAAAGAATCTCAGGACCAAAATTAATATGCCCTTTTAAAAAAGTAATGGCTTTAAACATAACCCAATGCTGTGCTAAATTTGAATCTACAAGTTCACTCCATTGCAAAAAAGAAACATATCTAGTTACAAAGTCTAAAGTTAGCGAGATGAGGGGGGAGGGGGTCAAGGCAAAGCATCTCAAATATGTTTAGACTATTATTTAGTGGGTATGCCTTACCTATTTTTCTCCAGGAGACATGTAGTCAATGAGAGGAAGAAAAACTATTGATCTGTTAAAAACTTTAATGAAACCCTGAAATAAATTCTGTATAAACCCTAGAAGATTCACTCCATATAACTGTAAAATCACAGAGTCCTGGGCAAAACAAAACTCCTGCCCTGAGGCCATTAACAGCATGAGCTTTTATTTGAAGTCTTGTCGGCTGTTCCTGAGATGGCCCTGGTGGTTTGGCCAAAGAGAAACTATGCATCCAGTTGCTCTTTCTGGGCCAAGTAAAATGGAGTCTCCCAGTATGAAAATATTAAATTATCATGGCTTCAACAGGGGGCATGATTGTGAGTGGCCCCCTCCCACTTATGCCCTTGGTCTACTCTTTCCCACAGTGAACACTCACTGTCACACCTCATATCTGCATGCTTTGATAATAATAAGATTGTCAAGATAATAGCAGGGAACTTTCAGGAAAAACTCAATTTTCAAAAGCCAGCTGTGCGCTCCCTTGATTGGACTTCCTAAAAAGATGCCTTCAAAAAGCTCTTATTATATGGTAAACACATTACCTAAGTTAGCTTTCTTTCAGTACACCCCAAAATTGATGACAGTAAGAATCAAGAGACTAGTGGAACAAAGCAAACCAAAGAAAATTCCAAGCAAGATGCAGGAGATAAGGAATGGAATCCTCTCTAACTTTCAGCTTATGTGTGTTCCCCCCCCCAAAAAAAAAAAAGATCTGGGAAGGTTATAAATCAGGGAATGATTACCCTTGTAAGTTTTATTGATGGCCCCGGTCTAGCAAGAACAATTTGAGTTACTTTTCTCTTTCCTTTGCATGACATTCAATTCAATAGCTCCAATGAAGTGCAGGATAATGGGATTTTTAAAAGAATCGTAGTATTGTTAGGGTTCAAAATCTGTATTTATTAGGGTCCAATTCGGAAAACTTACTCTTTTGTCCAAGTGAAATAACGATTTTTCGGAAACTCAACTCATTTGCTTTCTTTTCCTCTTTAAATTTCTATGGGGCTCCAGCATTTCAGATGAAAAATACTAATGGACTAGAGAAAGCAGCTGGAGACAAAGGCATGACAGGTGGCCAATGCTAAATACAGTATTGTAACTAGCAGCAATGAGCCCTCTTGAAGCTTTCGGAATATGGGTCAGAAAACGTGACAAATTCACATGCACTTTTAAAGAAAAAACAACCCTTGATTATAAAGGATTAGAAAGAAAATATATGGGAAAAAATCATTTGATATTTTTATTCATATATAGATAATACCATAAAATGCTATCACTTTTCAAGAAAGAATGATTAGTCCTTCTATCTCCTTATGTCCATCTGTGCCCCTAGAATGGATTCATAAACAAGTTTGAAAAGCAAAAAATGGAAAGGTTTTTTCTCTCTCCTTCATAGTAAAGTCAGAAATACGAACCTTTCAATGCTTCTTTCTTAAAATGAAAGATAATATGGGTATGAGTGATATCTGAAATGTAGACTAATTTGGTCTCCTGCAGAGGGAGGTTTCCTACAAATCTAAAATATGTATCATGGTGATTAAAGTAGGTCCTTTAGGATCATAGATTAAAAGCTGGGCAGATCCCCAGAGACCCACAGAGTTCATAAAAGTATTGATTTACAAATGAGGAAACTGGGGGGAGGCTAGGTGGCACAGTGAATAGAGCACCAGCCTTGGAGTCAGGAGTACCTGGGTTCAAATCTGACCTCAGACACTTAATTACCTAGCCATGTGGCCTTGGGCAAGCCACTTAACCCCATTGCCTTGAAAAAAGAATCTAAAAAAAACAAATGAGGAAACTGAATCCAGGGAGGTTAAGTGATGATATGTCCAACATTACATGAGAATAAGTGGCAGAGTTAAAATTGAAAATCAGTTACTATAATTCCAAGAACAGGGACTTTCAACCTTCTTCTAAGGCATGTATGCTATGAATTCTTATATCCCAGCTCCCTATGCCCAATAATATCAATCATCCCATTACTCTTTACTTCTCTATATAGATTACATTGTATTAATTTATTTGGGTTATATATTTCTTCTTCAGAATCATATCTTTTTGCATATTTGTCTCAAATGCAAAGTGGATAAACTTTTCAAAGTCAAGCTATGTATCTTCTAATTTCTTTTGCAATTCCCCAAAGCAGGGTATACAAAGTTCTGAGCTAAGTGGATAGATGCTCACTGTATAGAGTTTAAAATGATGTTTGATCCAATGTAAAAAAGAGTACAAGGAAAAATTCTCTGAAAGAGGGGAATCCCTTTCCCTAAATATCAATCCTCATGTTGAATGCTTTGCCTCTTTAAAACAATTAGTGTTTAGTTAGTTATCCAGTGGTGCAGTTATATGGTGCAGTGGCTAGAGGATCAGGTCTGGAATCAGGAAAATTCATCTTACTAGCTGTGAGACCCTGGACAACTCACTTAACCCTGTTTACCTCAGTTCTCTTCATCTGTAAAATGAGCTGGAGAAGAAAATGGCAAACCACTCTAGTATCTTTACTAAGAAAAACCCCAGAATGGTCACAAAGAGTTGAACAACAATAAAGTTATCCTGTGGTTTAAGTAAGAAGCAAATGAGTGAGTGAGAAGGAAGTTATATGTAGTGTTTCATTGAGAGAAATAATGAGAAAGATGAAAGTTACCTAATGACAAAGTTAACAGCAGCAACTACAAAAAGGTAGTGAGACTTCATTAGTGCTTCCTAAAAAGAAATAGGGCAGTATCTCACTCTCTCTCCAGCTCAAGTGTAGCTATCATCACCAGATCTGGTAAATCCAGATCTTCCTTCCTTGTAAGTCTTATTACTGAGATGTTGTTTGAACAACAGGAACAGAAGAACAAAAAAGAAAAACTTGATTTATGCAGATAGGAAATATTCATCAGTTGTGCTGAATTATTCACTCCTTCTTGACTAAACTTCAACCTGGGTCAATAGCAGGTATAATGAACACCATGTGTGTGTTTGTTTACATGTAATAGAGACTGAGAATAATTATACCTATTGAAGGAATCTTCTTAGGAAGAGCAATGCACAAGGGGCCCTCTTGTATCTTTTGCCCAAGGCCCAATGGCACATAAAGGCCCTGTTGCCAGATGCTTTGCCTATATTAATAAGTAATATGAGTTCAGATTTACATAGTACCTTTCATTCCTGTGGAAGAATAGTGGAGGCTGGCTTCAAGAATGATGATCTTGGGTGACTGTCACTTATCAGAGAAAACCTGGAGAAGAGAAATTTGAAAGAAAAAGCCAAATAAAGAAATTAACAGGGCTGGTGTCATAAAATAAGAGGAATAATTTTAAATTCGTTTTTTCAGTCATATCCGACTCTCCATGTCCCATTTGGGGTTTTCTTGACAAAGATACTGGAGTGGCTTACTATTTTATTTTAAAGGCTCATTTTACAGATGACAAAAACTGAAGCAAACAGGGTTAAGTAACTTGCCCTAGGGTCACATCGGCAGTAAGACCAGATTTTAGTTCATGAAGATGAATCTTCCTTTCTACAGCCCCCAGTATTCTATCCACTTGCATCACCTAGCAACACTTAAATAAGATTCATCTTGTCAAAATGAGCTTTGTGATAGAACCTAAAGACACAGAATCCTTGCAATCTACTCTTAAGCTGTTTGTTATTGTTCATCCTTCATTTCTGAAGAGGACCAGTGATACCACAGGATGATGTTTGAACACAATCATGAATTATATTTAATTTGTTCAACTTTGCCTTACTCTCCTTTCCAGAGTTTTTCAAAAGCAAGACAAAAGTGAAGACAACTGATGGCCTGCGATGCAGAGGATGATCTTGGTACCTTCAGTGTCTGACCAAGATCTAAGTGCTCCACAGGTTTGTGCTTCAGTTGCCTTCATAGCCTTTGAACATGTTCTCATCTGCCAATTCTGCTGAAGGAAATCTTAAAGTAGACATCTCCTGTCTTACTGATAGGCTTTAGGCCTCTATTGATTTGGAGGATAGTGACAGGGCTCAGAACCAACAATGAAAGACTAAAGGTTATATTAGTCCAACTGGACAGCAATTGGAAACATGAAGCACAGTCTGCCAAAAAAAGATATTTAACATCTAATCCATAAACTATATGTAGCTTTGTGTAATGAAATGTATCCTCACTTTAGCAAAGTAATTTAAGATTCTAAATGGCTAATACAATGCTATATATCAAAAGATACCCTGTGGAAGATGACTTAAGGGCAAGGAAAGGATGAGAACTGTGATTCTAGGGTACTTTTATTAAGATGACCATTCTTGGCTACTCGTTATCCTGCTACCATCTCTTTAACTCTCTTGAATAAAAGAAACAGAAAATCAGTCAGCACTAATGTGCAACTTAATTTGCATCATATCCCTTATCTCTCAATATCTAATATGTTTTAAATTAAATAAAATGTGAGGGCTAGTTGAGCTTCTGCACCAGTGGTTTGTTGGGAAAATAAAATGGGATTTGTAGTTAGACCTTGGAAAATTCAATACAATTCAATAAACATATCTTAAGCACAGACTATGTATATAACACTTGGCAGGGCCCTTATACAATTAAAAAAAAGAATTACTATTTCTGCCCTCAAAGAGATTATAGTAGACTGGGTAAGCCTCATTATGTCTATTTTTGGTTCTGTCTACATTATTTCAGCTTTACTATTATATACTTCCTGTTGGTCATTTTCCTTGTTCTTATTTCAAATTCCCTTGGAGGGATTTTTTTAAATTTTCACCATCCATCCATCAATTTTGCTTTACTTTTTGCTTTCTAGCACTTTCCTTTGCTTTTTGCACTCCTTAGTCATGTTAGGTTTTGTTTTCTTTCTTTACATACATAATTTATTCATTTCAAAATGTCCCTTAAAATTAGTGGGATTGTTTCTCTTTCCATCTGCATCGCTTCATTTTCTGTTTCAGTGATTGCATAATATTTTTAAAATCCTCTTAATCTTTCACTTTTGCTCTTTTTTTCTGTTTGAAATATTTTTTTCTTGTATAGCTTTCTAAATTTCTTTTCTTCCCTTTGGTATTTTGCTGGAATCCCTTTGGTGTGGTTCTCTTTCTAAACATTCATAGGGTTGTTGAATGAGTGAGTGGATGAATGAATGAATGAAGAAACATTTAGGGTGTATTTACTATGTGTGAAGGAAGTGTTCTAAATACTGAGGGTTCTGCTAGAAAAACATAGATACTCCTTGGCCCCACTGGAGGCAGAGAGTCAAGGGAAGAGACAAAACATATAGAAAGTTTCAACTGCAAGTCAGACAAAAGCAAAGCAGATGGTAATGTATTTTTTTAAGTGTCATTTCCATTAGTAAAATGCATCAGTTTTTATTTTTTATGTTGAACCATTGAACAGTGCCAAGGATGTAGATGACAAGAATTTTTTTTCTTTTCTGGGACTTAAATAGCCATGGCTGTTGGGGGTGGGGGCTGTTGTGGAGGAGGTGCTGCTGTACCTGCAAAGACATTGTCACAAGCATTACTTGTCTGGAGTATGGCACTGGGGACCAGTGCTCTAGGTTGGTGGAAAGTGCTGCTATTCTTAAGACTTTAGGGTTTTCTTGCTCATTGGTAGCAGTTAGTGGGTGGTTGGTTGTGGTGCTGTGGTGGTGGTAGTAATGGTGGTGGTGGTGATGGTGGTGGTAGAGGGACCCTTTATCTACAAGGTTTGTTCCCTCAGTAGCTACAAGGTCCAGACTGGAATCACAGTCAGTGATCTGGGAAGCATTGCTATTTGCAGGGCTCCTGAACTCAGGGACCCATTTCTATCAGAATCTGATAGGTGGCAATTGATGTGCCATGGCCTCTTCCTGTCTCTCCCTTCAAATGCCTTGTTGCTTCAGGTAAGTTAACCCAACTCTAACAGTGTAGCTACTAGGTAGTTGTTGTTGATAGAGTTGCTCTTCCCAGCAAATTTTCAACAAAAATGAGTTCTTCCAAATGTATTTTCCAAGGAATAGGAAGGAGAAAGATTGGATGGCTTCCTGAAGAAGGTAGCATTAAAAATGGTTAAGTAGAAAGGAAAAAATGAAAAGGAGAGGCAATAAGAGAAAACAATTTTTTTCTGTTTAGGAACTATCAAGTAATCCAATTAGGTTCCAAAGAATAATAACAGGTCAAAAGGTGTGTTGGGCCCAGATACTAGTTGGTACTAGGAGCGGGGGGGGGGGGGGGGGGGATATCATTAATGATTAAAAGAAATGCACCTACCGTGTGTTGAAAGCTTTAGAATTATCTCATTTATATTTATCTCCCAACAACCCTGGGAGGTAGGTGCTGTTTTTATTCCCAGTTTATTGTTGAGAAAATTGAGGCAAACCGAAAACAAGTGACTTACCAGGGTCACATAGCTTATAAATGTCTTCCTAATTCCAAATCCATCAATCTATCCATGATAATGCCTAGTCTGTATCTTAGGATTCAGAGTTAGAAAAGACCTTAGAGATCATCTGGTATAACTTCTTAATTTTTCCAGTGAATAAAGTGAGGCTCAGAGATATTAGATAATTCATCTAAATCTGCTCAGTAAGTGACAAAGATATAGTTCAAACCTAGGTCTACTGACTCCAAGTCCTTTGTTCTTTCTATTAAAGCACTGCCGGATCAGGCATCTGGATATTACTTGGTTGTTCAAAGCCAACTCTCGAATGGGGTTTTAAAGGAGAAAGTGATAGGATTAAAGCTATGCATTAAGAAGATTAATCTTAATTATGAGAACTGAATCTGAGGAAGACTAGAACTTGAGAGACCTAATAAGAAGCTTTCAAAAACTCCAAGCTGACCCAAAAAGTATTGCTGACTGGAAAGGGGATAATGGCAGTACAGAGGTATAGAAAGATTTTTTTTACAATGCAGTAACATAAATTCTATAAACTCTTTTGCTAAAAACTCTGCTAAAAATTATAAATATAGCTGTGTGACCCTAGGGAAGTCACTTGACCACAATTGCTTCCAAAAGAAAAAAAGAAAAAGAAAAACAATTTAGGTATGCACCAAACAGAAATATGAAAGATAGATGCTCATTTTAAGTAGATGAATGAATGTTTAAGGGAATGACTTTTTAGTCCAACCAAAAGAGAGACTCTAAGTGACACGTAGGTCACAAAATAAAGCTGACATAAACAACTATTTTAGAGAATGAAAGCTGCTGTTTCTCTTTCTCTGAAGTGACTGGAGTTTATCTTCCTCAATAAAAGGTTTGTGACTTTCTTTTAGTATATTGAGCCCTAAGAAAATGTTTTAAAATAACATATTTAGTATACACATTAGTAGCTTTAAAAAAATCATGTCCATATTTGGATGTCTCCTTTTAGAAAGCATTTTTTACTTCATCTGTTTATGTTTCAGGAGACAATAGGGAATCTAATAGAAGATGCATGAAAGAATTTCTACATGTCTCTTAGAAAATGGATGGTGCTTCTTAAGGGATGGATGCCACACGCTGGGGGGGGGGGGGGGGATGTTTCCAAAGGCACCATCCTTAAGGATCTACTTAAAAATCACAATTTGAAAACTCCTCTCATCTTCCAAAAGGCATTTCCTTTCCCATTCTGAAGTTTATCCTTCAGAGAGTCGAGTTGTGGCTCATCTTGCTCAGTGTGATGTGGGACGGAGAAAGGGAAGGAAAAAAAAAACTCTCTTTTTCTTTACACTTGTGCTGCTCTGAATGTGGACCATCTGTGCCCCCAGCTGGAGTGCCGGCAATGGTCTGGCACTTGAACCACACCATATTTACAGATCTAAACACAAATGGCGAATGTCTGATTGTTTCATGATTCATTAGTCAGACAAGCTCTCCTCTCCCGCCAGCACAGCTGTTACAGAGTAAACCTTTGTCACTTAATAGGCCCGATTATTACTTTCCATCAAAGGTATTGATCTGTGTCACCTCTACTTAAGGTAAAGGGAAAGGGAAAAGGGGGAATAAAATGGAACAGGCAAATGGGAGCATGAAGAAGCAAGGAAAGGGACATTAGGTAGACTGTGTGGTCTTAGCCAACACTCCCAGCCTCTCTTCCTTTCCCAGTGTATCTGTATTCATGTCTTCTTATGCTGCAGTGACCGACTTATTGGTGAAAGGAGAGGGGCCATCCTTCACTCACGGAGAGGGGTCTGGTGTTGGCCCAGGCTGGGGCGGTCACAGAACATGGCCATGCATGTCATCGGTCAGCCTCCTGTACAGAAGGAGCCGAGCCGGAAATGAGGACTGCTTCAGATGCCCGGCCAACATAAGGAGAAAGTACCAACTCTGGAGGGAATTGTTTTATTGTGCCTTTCATTATCTTCTTTTGTCTAACAAATAAAGTCAGCCAGTAACCATGGGCTGTTCTGGGTCTGGTGCAGGCATTGATACAGCTGGAGGGTTGCTCTTCTAGCAGCCTGGAATCACGCCAAGAGGAGAACACTAGTGCAGAAGCGTTGGGGGTGCGCCCAGGACACACTATTGCAGACGGCCTGATGCCTTGGCTCTTCTCCTTCCTTTCTCTCCTGCCCCCCTCCCAGGGTGAGGAGCTATTTTTCCTGGGAGGAGGTTAGGTAATGGTTGGAGAAAATTGGGTTTCCCAGTCAATTGCATCTAATGACATGACAAGGCCAGATAAGGAACCTTAAGGGGGACCTTGACTCATTCCTGGAATTCCCTCGCTCTGCTTCTCAAACTAATCTTTCCTTGCTAAATTAGGGAACACCAATTCACAGGCCCCTTATTTTAATAGGAAAAATTGAGAAACCGAGGCATGGAGAAGGAAAATGATTTATTCAAGATCATACAACTGGTTAGTAGATGAGCCTTGGTCTGGAAGCCAGTTTTTCTGCCCCTATTGCAATAATCCTCTACAATTCAATACCTCCTAATTGAAAAAGAAAAACAAAAAGAAAAAGATAAAAAACTGAATTAGAGATGGTTTCTAGGAACCAATAAGACTGACTGTGACTGTGGTCTGTCTTAAAGCATTAAAACTAAAACGTTTTCATGTGGCCACCTACATAATAACACTCATTATGGCTTTCTGTGCCCAACTGGCAGTCAGCAACATTTTGTTTTGGATGGATTGAATGGTGTGACCTGAACCAAAGAAAATATAATCGGGAAATATTTCAGAAAACAAATGATTCGATAACAGAACATAGATAATGTTAATATGTGGTTTTCTACAATTGCAGCCTGTAGGGATCTTTCCCTGAAAAGTCTAATGGTCACTGCTTCTATTTGAGTTTGACACCACTGTTTTAATAGATAGAGGGGCTACCTTAGGGGTTAGAAAATCATGACTGTGCTGTTGATTAGCTATAGGAGCCTGGATAAGTCACTGTAAATCTCAGAATCATAAGGCAGCTCTCTGAGACCATCAGGTAGACAGAAGCTAATCTGCATTGATAGAAGGGGTTTCTATAAAGGCCTATAATGATAATATTACAAGTGTGAACCAAATGTATCTGGTAGAAGGGGTTTCTCTACAATGACAATATCACAAGTATGGACCAAATCAAATGCCTTTGGATGTTTGTGTGTTGTGTGTTGTGGATGTTGTGCATGTGTGTGTTGATGCTACAGTGTCTACTCAGTAGCAAATATCAATGGCATAATAGTTTGGGTTCCAAAAATAAATATTATCTACTTACATATAATATATATGATACATATATAGTTGTATAGACCACACACAAGCAAATGACATCTACCCACTCAAATGAAGCCTTGTTCTTCCAGTTTCCCATTGGTACCATTCCCCAGAGAAGGAGGCAGTAGTTGTCTCTTCTCCCTTTGTCTCCATAACACTCATTGCAATCATTGTCTGATTCTAGTGTATCAATGAGATCTTTATTGTCCTTTATTCCCCAGCTCCTTCCCTCTGCTCTTTACTGCATTGTTGTTATAGTTCAGGAGGGGTCAACAGCCTTCACTAAGTATATTACTGCTTTTTTTATGGTGCTCCATATAAGAGAGAGATTGACAGCCTTAGACCCTGGGGTTTTCCATCTGTTCACAAACTGTTGTCAATAGAGGCCAGTGGTACAGCCCACCCTGATGACTTTAACTTTCCTTATTTGGAGGCTCCTTCTCCATTCTCCAGAATTAAAAGAAAAGCACAATTCCCACTTATTTTTAGTTTTCTGACTCCAAGAGATGCCCCTCAGAAATACAGTGACAAAACGAGAGGTGGTCTCAGAAGGAGTCAACTCAATCGCTTCATTCTAATTTTATCACCAGTTGGCCACAGGCCAGTGGAGGTTGGATGCTAATGACTGGCGATCACTCCTGACTTGGACCAGATTTTAATAACCAATGAACCCCACTGTCCCATTTCCATGACTATAGAGCTCCTGGTGGCTCCATTGTGCCTCCCAGATACCCATGTCAAGTGTCTCCTTCACTTCCCCTCTTCTTCCCTCACTCTGTGATACCCCATCCCTAAATGTCATTGGAAATGTTACCTTTTGTAGAGAAATGCTAATGAGGCATCCAATGTGTGTTTTCATGTCACTCAAGAGTGTCCATTCTATTATCACCTCCTGGCTTGTTTAACCCAAAACAGAATGCATTTCTAGAGGCAAAGAAAATTCGACTGACATGGAATTTCTAGCCCCAGAACTTTCTGAATGGCAAATTGAAAGGCCCTCATGGTTTGTTCTTTTTGTTTTTGTTTTGTTTCATGACTGGCCTCTAAGTTGAGAGAGCCAATAGAAATATAACAAGAGGCAACTGGCAAAAAGGATCTCTAATTAATAGCATACAACTTACATAAAAAGAAAATTGTTATTAGTGATACTTTATGGAAATAAAAGGGTTTTGTTTTTAGCCAGAATACAAAGATCATTTAAATCTAAGAAAAATAAATAGGATTTAGAGAACTCCCATGGAAGAAATGGAACTTGTATTTGTACTATTAATATCATATAACTTGATTTTCTTTTAAAAAATTCTGTCTTCTCTTACCTCTCCATAAAATTCAGGCATTGCCTAAATATCCCAAGACACTAATAACAAATCTCTTTAGCAAAGATTCTGAGATAGCTTCCTATTTTAAAAAAGTGAAAGATAATTAAAGTTTTAAAGCTTTATAAAATTTTTCAAGGATAGGCAGGAAGAAGGGATAAAAACAGGATTTCCAGTTTATAAAACCATTCCAGGAGAAGAACTACTGGTGACAACCATTGCTTATGGAGTCCTCATAACTCTGAGGACTCCATCTGGATACCATCTTCTCTCCTGGCTATGCCCCAAGGAATACCATCAAGCACCACAAACAAAAAAGAAAAACGAAATCAAAATCTTCCATTAGGAAAATTTGGCCCATAATGAACTATAACAACAATGCAGTAAAGAGCAGAGGGAAGGAGCTGGGGCATAAAGGACAATAAAGATCACATATTTGAGGTCAGTCTGTGAAAAAACCCATTTGCTGCCATCCAGTGGTGGTCATAAGATCCCATGGTAACCATATTCAGAGGACTGGTCCCTCATTTTGAATGTCAAAATAATGCAAATTATTTTAAGTGTATTGGTCAACAAAACATGCATGGAAAGATATACATTTATAGCAGCAAGATAGAACACAGGTTGAAAAACTGTTATTTCATGGTAATAACATATTTTAATGCATATTTAATAAGTACTCATACTCACTCTTGAAGCTAATCACTCCAAAGTTTATTCCAAACAAATGTTTTGCTTTAAACAATGAACCTTTGTTTTCCAGAGTCACAGTTGCAATAGAAATTAAGAAATACTTTGTCCAACTTACTTATTTCCCAAATCTAATCATGTAAAGAAAAGGGGAGAAACATTTCCAGCTCAAGATCTAGTATCCTAAAATAAATGAATGAATGAATGAACAAATAAATGAATGAATAAATAAATAAATAAAAGTTGATAATAAAGAAGAGAATTGACCCCTCCTCCCAAAGAGAAATGGGGAAATCTGAAAAAAATGATGAGAATATGAATAAGGAAGAGATGTTTTTTAATTTTGCTTTGGTGGGAGGGGTGTTTATTTTTAAGACAAAGGCATTCATAAGTCATTTAATAGAAGCAGGGGAGTGCAAAGGAGATATAACTGGATGCAAATTTTGCCAGCTTTCTGAATGTCCCTTCAAAGAATGCCATCCATCTCCCTCAAAATCACAAACATTTCAAACGTGGCTCCACCCACTTGGATTAGGGGGTGAAAAAATTGTTTTATCTGCAATATCAAGGGTTGAGGTATGCTGAAAAATAAGTATGACACTCTGCCATGTCATGGCATGGATTCGATTTCTTGCCAAGGGAAGGAATTAGCTCCCATGCCAGGGAATCAGATATTCATCAAGCGGATAAAACCACAGAAATAGCAATCACAGAAGCAAAAGAGCTGAGCAACACAGAAAGGTACTAAATAGGAAGCAGAAAACCTAAGCTGAGTTGGCCAAATCACTATTGAAGAGAGTAGCAGAGTGAGGAGGATGGGAGAGAAGGAGGAGGGGAGAGAGCATAGTTTTGATGTTTCAGAAGAATAATTGTGATTTTCACCAATCAACACACATTCCCTAATCCCTCAAGGAAACTGTTTAAAACTACCTCAAGCTAAGATGCTCCAAAGAGGCCCAGGAAAAACTATGAGAAATTCAGTTCAAGGAGGGATAGGAAACTCCAAGTCAAATGATGCAGGATTTCAGCAGATGTAAGATATATCTGTCCAGCTGTATATGCAGACTTCTATAGAAACAATCATGTAACTTGGATTCAACATTAGTATAAACACTTTCCCAAAGGGAAATTCTTTCTAAAAAATAGAGATAAGCACCTTCTCTATATCTAATTAGCTCTAGGATCAAGTAAAAAATCCTTTGTGTAATGTTAAAGGTCTTCCTAAATTGACTCCTTCCTATTTTTCTAGGCTTCTTACATTCACCCCACTCATTCATCCACCTGCTTTTCGATTCAGCTACACTGGCCTCACTATTTGGCAAATCCAATACCACGTCTCTCAGGCCCAGCATTTTCCCCAGCTATGCCCATGATATGATGCTTTCCCCTCTTGTCTCTGCCTTCTGGCTTCCCTTTCCTCCTTCAAACCTCAGCTAGAATCCTTCTTTTTCCAAGAATCCTTTCCCAGTTCTGCTTAATCTTAATACCTTCCCTTTGATGCCATCTCCAACTCCTATGTATTGTATAGCTCTTGCCTGTACATGGTGTGTGTATATTGTCTTTTCTACTATATTGGAAGCTCCCAGAGAGTGGTATTCTTTTTGACCTTTCTTTGTATCCCCAGAACTTATTACAGTGCCTCAACCAGGATGGGCACATAAGGAATGCCCATCAACTTGACTTACAGAGTCATCTGAGAAAAATTAATGACTTGTATAGGGTCATACAGATAGATAGATAGATAGATAGATATAGATATAGATATGATCTATAAAAATCTATATAAAGACAAATTTATCTCTATAAATAGATATATGTAAATAGGTAGATAGGTGCTTATATAATGAGAGACGTGTATTTGTGTATATGTCTATATGCATACACATATATGATGTATGCATACATATACATATATGTGTGAAAATATATTTACAATATGTAATCCAGGGACTTAAATGCAAGTCTTTCTAATTCCAAAGCCGGTTCTCTAGTCATGACTAGGTGATTGCCTCTAGATTGAGCACTGGCCCTAGAATCAGAAGTTCTGACCTCGGACCCTTACACCAACTAGGTAACCCTGGATAAGTTACTTAGCCTTTCTTTGACTCAGTTTCCCTAAATATAAAATGGGAATAATAATAATAATAATATCTTCCTCCCCAGAATTTTCATGAGATTAAACCTTGAAGTATAGTATAAATGTAATACACATATATCATACTTGTATACACACAAATATATGTATACACACATAAACATATGTGTAAATCTATGTATATATAATATAATCAAATAAATATAATTCTAATATAAAATTTTATAAATAGAAATATATATATATACATACATATATACATATATAATTTTGGTATGAAGAATGAAGTAATGGGTAGGCATATTACGGTTGCCTTCTTCTCCAGAATCCTTTCTCAAGATACAGAAAGGGAAAACTGTCCTGGCAACAGGAACTATAAATTTGCGGCAGTCTGGTGTCAGGTCCCTTCTGTGGGCTTCATGAAGAACTGCTCTTTACATCTGAACTGTGTCCTCAGCTAGGCTTTTTTCTCATCAAGAAAAAAGGGACCACTCAGGTCAAACAATTGATTATGGTTTTGAACTACAGGGGGCTATTGATTTTTCATTGAGCCTCATGTGCTGCTTAGAAAGAGCAGGCTCGAGGTAGGAAAGTAATTCACTGATCAGAGCTGAGGGCCGTGTTCATTTATTGGCTTCCTGCCACATCCCATTAGTCCCAGTTCTAAATGTATATTGAAGTCAGTTTATTTTCATCATTGCCTCCTGTCACCAGAAATGTCTCCCAGTAACTATTAGTTTAATCATCCCTTTCTCATGATGGTAATGAGGGATAATCTTCAACATTAGGGTGGATTCATGAATAGCCCCCATGGTCCTCCAGTGGGGTATGTCATCATGCTCCAGTTAAGGTTCTGACAGCACTTTCATTGCAAACCTAGGATTTCTGGGGAGTCTTACTTAGGGGAAAATATTTAAATGGATATTGAGTGTAATATAGAAAGCATGTTCTCCTAAGGAAATAGTTTCTCTTTTCTAACATGTTTAGACTTGAGGTAATTGTAGTTTCTCACCCTTATCCTTCAGGAAAAAAATTAGAATTAGAGTCCCCTAAATAAGATTTTTTTCAGAATCTCCATTGTATTAGGACAAGAATGGAGCATGCCACTTGGGTCAGGGGCCATTTTGAACCAAGTATTATGTCTTAGAAAATACAGAATAGTCAGTGGAAGAATTGATAGCGCAAAACAGGAAGAGATAGAACAGTATTTAATCTGTTCATCAAACCCCACCCTTTTTTCTCAAGAAAAATACATTTCACATTTCATAATTTCTTACTACCTCACCTCTCCCAAAGTGTAAAATAATTTCATAAATTCATGTGTGCCTTATTTTTAAGACACAGAAAATCAGACAGCCCCTATTGTCCTCTTGAGTCTTGGTGCTGTAACTCTTTAAGGAGGATGGTATAATGAGTAGAAGGCTGAATTCAGGCCAAGAATACGCAGGTAAGTCTTTAACAACCAGCTCTCCAGGAGTGGAATATAGATAGATAGATAGATAGATGATAGATAGATAGATAGATAGATAGATAGATAGATAGAGATAGAGATAGAGAGAGAGAGAGAGATATAGATATAGATATAGATATAGATATAGATATAGATATAGATATAGATATAGATATAGATATAGATATAGATATAGATATAGATATAGATATAGACATAGACATAGATATAGATATAGATATAGATAGATATATACAGATATAGATATATAGATATATATCCAGGACTTTTAAGTTTAAACTGTATGGTTAATATTTTCTCCACCAATTTCTAAAAATCTAGACAATTAACATAAGTCAAGCCCTAGTGGGTGCTGACTTCACACTGGAAGTTTAACCATCAGCTCTTGCTAGTAGTTAGATGCTAGCTCCACGTTACTCCAGATTCACACTTCTGTGATGTGACCTTTGACACAGAGTTAAACTTCTCATTGTTCTAGGAGGCTAGCTTTGGCTAAATTTTTCAGCAAAGTTGACCAATACCAATGCTCATACCAAAGAAGTCACTGATCTAATCTTTAAAAAAAAAATATTTAGTTCCTTTTCTTCTTCAGTTCCCAAAAAAGGGGTTTTCCCCCAACAAATCCTACCCCACACATAGACAAAGTGCATAGTTGCCTACTAGCATTATTTCAGGATTCCAAAATACCCAGTTGCCCATTGAAGCAAAGCACAATAGCTTATCATGGTACCTCCCAGTTTCTGCCTGGGGTCTAAAATGTATAACATTGAGAAGTCTTGTGTTTGGTGGAATGCTAGACTGATTCCCTCCAAGGACTAAAGTGATTCCTACTCATAGAGAGAAACCCTAAAGAGAAGGGGGAGGATGGCAAATATCAGGAAGAGAAAGGGAGAAACCTATATGTGAATGTGGGAAGAGTTCCAGAAAAATTGATGACAAAGTTAAGTTAGGAGATTTCTTTATGGGGCTGGCAAAAGGGGGATAAAATAGGGTAAAGACTTCTATGGTTATGAGTTTGACAAAAGAGGAAGAAGGTAAAGATTGTATTCTTTTCAATTAATTATTATTAGTGGCTAACTCAAACATCAAATTTGTGTATGGAAAGAAGAGATCATATCGTTTTAAGTGAATTTCTTTGCTATACTGCTAGGAAAAAATGATTCATAATCTTTGTTGGAAAGCAAAAACCCATCCGAATATGGGTAGGAGTCTAAATACTTAAATTCTGAAAAATTCATCCAATCCCTAAGTTCAAATGAATAATTTAAAAAGTAAATTTACTAAGTGTTAAGGTTAAAATTTCTATGAAATATATGCCACTCATCATGATTCACATATTTTCTAAGCAAACTACTCTGAAAACAAAGCTATCTTATCTATAAGGAAATAACACATTAAAAACTATATTAGCACCAGTTCTTCCTCAGTTCCTAAGCAATACCCTGAAACCAACAGACCTAGAAGAGGTACCTATTAACAGAATGGGGTTCAGTTTGAATGGTATGACCTGAATGGGTCTTTGAACTTTGGGAGAAGTCTTGACCTTTCAAGGATCATAAGAGCATATTAAAATCTCACATGGAGAAGGAAGAAAAAAATTGCCAAAAGTTTCTTGTTGCCTTTCATATTTTTATTTGTCTGTTTCTAGATATTCAATACATATCTATGTGTGGATAGACATACACAGATATGTCACAGAGCCTCTAGTATCACTTGTCCAAGTCACACTCACAGTTTGGGATCTTCAGAGAAGTGGAAGACCACTCCTACTTTCAAGATTCTGAAGATAGATAATTCTGAGAGGTAGGGTTTTCCTGTGCTGTCACTCGCAAGACCCCACCAGTATGCTTCCAATTAATGACCAGTCAACCAGACTCCATTATATTTTCAAAAAGGGATTTTCTAAAGGTGTACATACAGAGAAATACTAGTATGAAACATTCCTACCAAACTTGGGGTAGACACTGCCTTTATTAAAAACAAGATTCATGGACAGAATCAGCTCAAAGATAAAGCACAAAAGCAGTGACACATTTTTGAAGGAATATTCTTGAGAAAGGAATATTTCACAACTTATAGGAAGGGAGTACTTTTCTTTTTCATTGGAATTCTCACAAAGTTCCCTTAGGTATAGCTCTTTCTTGGACAGAGAACTCAACTGGGTTCTGAGGATCCCCCTCGCTTCTCTGCCATAGGAAACAGTTTTTCCCCAAAAGGACAGAAAACTGTGTCAGAAGCCCAATTGCCCTTGATGCAGCTTCCTGATTATCTTAGGGTATCAAAACTCAGATGGATGGAGTTGAACCCCATTCAATTTGGTAGATTCTGAAAACCACAACACATCTAAAAGACCTGACAAGGATTGTTTCCATTTGGAGGTGAGAGAGACTCCACAGAAGCCAAGGACCACTCTATCCTTGTTACTCATCCTTGTTAGATTAGGGAAAAGTAGTCCTTCTTTTCAAAAAATTGGGCAAAGTACCCTCCTTTTAATTGCTCAGTGACTTATAAATGTCTAATTTAATCTAAAAATCCAACTTTCAAATGTCAAAATCAAATCAAACCTTCAAAATAAAAACTTTGTTGAGTCTATAACCAGAATTTCCCAAGGGATCATGCTATCTGAAGCTATTCTTCCCTCATATTCAAAACAGTCCCTCCTACTCTGATGTAAGTTACTTCCACATCAGCAAATATTCCATAAGTTACCTCAAAGGACTCCCAAAATACTTGTATCTTGCAAATATTATAAAATTACTTTATGGATAATTGAATCCCTTTTTAAGAGTCTGAGGCAGAATTCAAACTCAGATCTTCCAGTGTCAAAGTACAATGCTCACTCCTCTCTGCTACCTAGTACAATTCTATTTATTTTCTCATGATAAATAAGGGGAACTTCAAGAAACTAGAGAAAACATACAGAAAATCATCAAGAAGAAAATAAGCAGAACAAAGATAATTTATACAAGGGTCAAAATTACATGAATGAAAATACACCTAAAAACTATCAAAATTCAGATTCATGCAATTTCGGCGAAGTGATGATTAAACAATAATCGTTGCCTTTTTATGGTAGAGAATGAAGAATTGTGGACCCAAAGTACTGTAGATGCTGTTAGAAGTAAATTATGTGTTGATTCCTTTACTTAACTGTTCCTCTTCATTTTGAGAAAGGATTTATTTTCTCATGAGTAAATACTATAAAGTAATGTACATATAATGTAAAAGTGATGTAAAAAAGTGTCATTTTTTAAAAAGATTGGCTTTGAAGGGAGGTATCACAGAGGATATGCTTTCCATAATTCTAGGAATCTTTTATTTTAAATTGTCATCAAATTATAGATCTGACCTGTGTCCAAATTTCCCATTGCTGTTTTGGGAATCTACTAAGGCCAACAAACAAAGCATCCACTTGTGAATTGAAATTTAAAACATATGTGGATAAATTCAGGGCTTCCTTCTATCTTTATAGGTAAGGAAAGAATATTCAGTGGGAGGTAAGTTAATGAAATAAAAGAAGCCCATTCTCAAGTTCACATATAATGTTCCCTTTTTATTGAAAAAAATTTCTTCCCAACACACTGACTGAGTCATAATGCTTTTGCTCAGACATTTTTGCCAGTTTACTTTACAAGCAATAGTTTTTCTTTATTTTCAGCTCCAATAAAACCACAGGGCCACAAATATATGTATTTGTTCATAGTAACACCCAAAATAGTTAAAAGTCTTACAAATCTAAATCCAAGGACAGTTGTGTCCCAGAGTTCAAAGTAAATAAAAATGGCTGATGTAAATCACCTTGATGTCCCTGAGGGTGCTGCCAACATAAACCACCAGGCTTCCATGTGTCACAACACAAACCTCAAGATTTCATAGATATCTTGGTAAGAGAAATACTTTTGACACCAATGACTTTAGGAGATAAATTGCAGCTTGGAAGGAATCGTTTTGATAACCCCACAAGAGAAATATTAATTTTCTTATTCCCTTCCCCTTACATATATCTTAATGTTGAATAATATAGTCAAACAAAATGTGAAATAAACTCTACTTCAAGAAAAATAATAATTTCCATTTTTTAGTCTTAGATACTAGTGCCATTGCTTCCCCTATTATAGAAAACATTAATATTAGTTGGGGAATTCAGAAAGCTTTGATAACCACTTATTTTCTTCTGAGCTGTGAATTCTTTTTAATTCAGTGGGTTTTCTTACTTAAAACAAAACAGGAGAAAAGTAAGGAACAATGTTTTATATGAACTTTTTATTTCCTAAGCAGCCCTTCACGAAGTAGATGCCTAATAAAATCAGTTTCATTATACTCTACAAGCATATATTAAGTATCTCCTATCTACAACTCATTGTGTATATTCAGATTAAAAAAAAACTCCACAGTTCCTGCTCTCAAGGGGTTTGTAATCTAATAGATGGTAGTTGATTTCAATTTAAACCAAAAATGATCCAAATAATTATTATGTCTTTCCTCTTCTGATGCCAAGTTATGGTGTGGTTGTAAGTTGGGTTTACTAAAGACTGTAACCAGAAAAAAAAAACCTTGGCAGCTCCTATTAAGCCAGCAGTGGATATTTGGAGGGCCAGTTGAACAGAATGTTATATGTCCAATGGTTTGTCCAATGGGTGATAACATTATCAGTGACAACTCATCAGGACCATCAATTAAGATATGGAATGGTTGAATCAATGAAAACGCACAAGCCAGATGAATTACAGTTTTGAAGAAAAATAATAAGTAAGATTTTTGTAAGACAAGGTTTGCAATTGTTTTTACATCTCTTATCTTGATTCTCACAATATCCTGTGAAATGGGTGCTTTTTCCCCCATTTCACAGATGAGGAAACTGAGGCTAGGATAAATTAAGTGATTAGCCCAAAGTTACAGAGTTGTGTAGTACCTGAAATGAGATTATTGTAAGGGACTGTTGTGTGTGGGGGTACTGTAAACTATCAACACCTGGTGTCCTTGAGCACAAGAACATTATTTTACTAAGTGGCATGGGAGTGGGAGTGGGAGTGGACCAGGGACTGGGGAGGATATTTAAGCAATTGTATTTTGGTAACTAAATGGAGATCTCTCATCGCTCTTCTCTCTCTTGTCTCCTGACCCTTCAATGTTTGCCTGGGAAAGTATAAATTCCAGAAAGGGACTCAACAGAATATAACTCATATCATCATCATAAATCTAAGTCTAGGACTTTATCCAGAACACTTTCCTTAATACTAACTCTTCATTTTTACAGCAGAGAAGGTTTTTCATGACTAGACTCATGAACACATTTCCTAGCCTGTAATAAGTAGTTTGTCTGAAACAATTGTTGTTTAAACTCTGTGAGAGTAGTATATTACATAAATTATAATGCATAGTTCAAAATTGAAATAATTCAAAGTGAAATGCAAAATCTATAGACAAATTGGATGGCCATCTAACCACTGTGGCTAAGAATCACACTCAATTACAAGGGAATACAATTAGTGTTACAGGGTCAGAAAAATTCCCCAATACTGAGATCTATATACTTACAGAAAAATATAATTTTCACCAGCTAGAAAAATTCTGACCTGTTTTTTTCTAATATTGCCATATTATAATGTCATAATTTCTGACCACTTAGAGCAAAATTGGAAATGATTGAAATTTAATTCATCTTAATAAAAAAATCATTAAGCATTTATTGTATATAAACTACTGAGCTATGGAATGAGGATATTAAAACAAAAAATAAAAAAAAACTTTTCTTCGATGAGATTACATTCTACTTTGGGAATCTTCGAATTGATAAGTAAATACAAAATTATTTGACAAGGGAGAGAATAAGTAATAATTAAAGGGAGAAGGGTATGCCCCCATTTATATAATAGCATCTTCAGCATGAAAAACATATGCAATCAATTGCAAAAGTGCTCTATCTCATTTGTTTGTAGGCAGAAAGGGTTAAGCCTGGAGTCAAGAAAACCTGAGTTCAAATTTGGATTCAGATATTTACCAGCTATGTGACAATGGGCAAATTTCTTAGCCCTGTTTGCCTCAGATTCTTCACTTGTAAAACAAATTGGAGAAGGAAAAGAAAAACTACTGCCAAGAAAACTCCAAATGGAGTCTTGAAGAGTCAGACAAAATTGAAAAGAACTACTAAACACTTCATTTGATCCTTCCAACAAGAACCTTAGGAGGTAGGTTCTTATCAAGTCTAGATAAGGAAGATGAAATTTAGAGAGGTCAAGCTTAACTCCCCCAGGTTCACATATACACAACTAATAACTATTTGAGGAATACTTCAAATCCAAGTCTTTTTGAATTAAAAAGAATTCTCTTCATAGTATTTCTTGGGGGGGGGGGGGCATCAGAAAGGCTTCATTTAGAGGGTAATACCTAAACTGAGTTTTGAAGGAAATTAATGTTTCTCAGAGGCATACATAAGCAGCAAGTACATGAAAGTATGAGACAATTGGAGCAAAACAAGAAAAGAGGAGGAAAATGGAAAGAAGTTCAGGAAAAGACAAGTAGATAAGTTTGGTTGGAATAGAAAAGAAGCAGTCAGTATATTTCCCTGTGTTTTATTAAGATGAAGGAGATGAGGCTGCCATTTCCAAGTCCCAAATCCTCAGGGAGGTAGAGAAATGGACATCAGCCAATCTAACCACCCACATCTTCTGAGCCATACTCCATTTTGTTATGTAGACACAACCAGTGAATATGAGACACCCAAAGCAGCCCAGGTCAGAGCTTATTATGGGCAATATTTCCCCGATTCATTTTTTCATATTCATCCTTACTCCAGTTCTTCTTACTGTTGCTCTTGTCCACTTCCAGGATATGGTTTCTGTTCTAATTTGCATCCACCCCTAAGCAGTATGTCACAATAACCCAGAACATGAGGGGAAAAGAGGGAACTTAGTAGAAATAGACTTCAGAAGACCATGATGTTTTTGGAAAGGTTAAGAAAAATATCTTAAGGCTTGTCCTTTGGTCTCTCATTAAATCTTCTGAGTTGAGAGCCCATAGATTTATAACTCAGGAATAGAAACCAGCCACAAAGGCCACATAGACCAGGGAAGCATGGAGACCATGCACCAGTTGATTCTAAAATTTTACTGTGATCACTGATACCACCGAAATCACCAAATGCAACAAATTAGGGCTTGCTGTATTATTTTATTAATTTCTTAACTTAAAAAGTGATGAAGAAATTGTTAATACAGATTAAGCTTAAAAGAGTGAACTGTGAACAATGTTTCCCAAGAAACAATTGTTAAATATTTAAAAGCACACCACTTATCTAACCCCTTCATTTTACAGATGAGAAAACTGAGATTTTGACAAGCTACTTGCCCAAGGTCACGCAGTTATTTAGAAGGAGCTACTACATTTTGAAGAGTGTACTTTCTACTGATTCAGGATATGACTGCCTCTCAATTGATGTCTAGATATATGAGCCAGGTTCTTTCTTCATGCTACCTAAACCAGGATTTCTAAGCAGAACAAGGGGAAAGAGTTACTTACCTATAGTCACCCAACTAATCACTGTCACCAGTAGGAACTCTCTCCATGAGATTTTTAATGCCTCTATATATGACTAGAGCCAATTTTAATGTTCTCATCCAATAGAATAAAATCCTCTCCTATAATCCTCCAGGTCATGAAATTTGTTATTCATCTCCAGAGAAAAGCTGTTGCACTATCTGTAAAGAAGTCTCAGAATAAATATTATAGCGTCCATCTTCACATTTCATAAAATGGTGATGGGGATATCTGTTTACTAGATAAAAAATATCTGTCTTTTTCATCACCTACAATTCTTTGGAAAGAAATATCCATCAAACTACTTTTCAGACAGTTTTCAGTCTCTTGCTTTCAGTTTCTAGTTCTAATAATAGAATTTAGACCCATATTTTTAGTTTGTATCTTAACCAAAATCCAAATATAAGTCTAGACCATATAAACATTGTATGTGCTATTAAAAAATAATTTACATTGGGTAACTACATCTCTTGGAAGAGTTTTGAAAGTTCATAAAAATGGGTTTTTTCTTTTCCAAAAAGAATTATATCACAGAAGTAAGGCAAAATAAAATGTGTAGTAAGTCAAATATTCTTCCATTAATTTTAAGTTCCTTCCTTTCCATTTTTGTCTTTATTTTTACTTTTAATCCTAGGTTTGTTGAAAGTTTATGATTGTGATGTGTTGTGCAAACTATTACTATGAAGGTGTAAAATTTTTTAAAAACTAAAATAAATGAATAGCATTAAAAGTCACTCAAATTTGGTTTAGGTTGATGTGACAATTTGAGATAAAAATAATTCTTTAATACACACACTAAATTGAATTGAAAAAATATTTAATTATCTGTAAATTGTTTTATGATATTTATAGATTTAAAAAATGGAAAAGGAATCTGTTTGATGTAGAATGAGTTCCATTCAGAGTAAATTTACATTTTATAAAGGGTGAGTTCCTTCAGTTTTTGAATGAATCATTGTGCACTTAAATTTTTTAGCTAGAAAGAGCCTTAGAAAATATTTTACATACAAAGAAACTAAGGCACAGATCTGCTGAAGTAGCTTATATGGGAAGCATATGGTCCCTTAGATGACCCCCTTGCCTCCACTACTACTGTGAGTCACATCCATAGGAAAAAAAGCTAACTATCAACTCCAATTCTTTCCCCTGAGAGAAACAATTCTCTAAGCTGAGGGAATCTCATAGGTTCCTGAGTAAAGCAAAAGCTTAAAAATGAGGAGGGTCAGGCTAATATTAAGACCTAACATTTTTATAGTGCCTCTTATGTGTGAGGCACTGTGCTAAGCACTTTACAAATCATTATCTCATTTTTCCCATTTTTAGAGATGAGGAACTTGAGTCTAATAAAGATTGAGTGACTTGCCTAGGATCACAAAGCTAGCAAGTATCTGAGGCTGCATTTGAACTCAGACCTTCCTGACTCCAAGCTGGAGATCTATCCACTACTTACGTGCTCTTATGGTACCACATAGAAGTATTTTTGAGGCAGTTCTAACATGCTTATGTTAAAATTTAAGTGTGAGCACTTAAACCGTAGAAATCAAATGGTAACCACATATCAGAGATTGAGTAATTGCTTTGCTGATTGTCTTGACTTAAGAAAATGTTAAGAATGCAGAATAAATTTGAAAGTGTATTGTAGACATCTCTTCCCTCCCCCAACCAGACAATTCTAAAAGACCTGTGATGGAAAATGCCATCCAAATCTAGAGGAAAAACTATGGAATTGGAATACAGTTCAAAGCATGCTCTTTTCACCTTTTAAAACTTGTTTTTTACATTTTCCTTCTCATGGTTTTTTCCCTTTTTGTTTTGATTCTTCTTTTACAGCATAATTAATATGGAAACATATGCAACATGATTATACATGGATAACTTCTATCAGATTACTTGCTGTTTTAGGATGGGGGAGAAAAGGATGAGAAGGAGAAAACTTTACAAGAATGAATGTTGAAAATTATCTTTCCATATAATTGAAAAAATAAATTTTAAAATTTCTCAAATGAAATAGAATTTGGATTTGATTTAATTTGATTTGATCTCAGCAATCCCGCATTAGAAGATTCAAGTGGAGGAAGCAGAAAAGGAAAAATGGCGGGGAGGAAGAAAGGGGGAAGAAGAAGAAGCCACATTTATACATGCTTTGATATGACAAAGTATGTCGCATCCAATATCTTTTCAGGAGTTATCTCAACAGTGTATGGCAAAGATTAAAGAGAAAAAAAAGACTGAACAAAATTAAAATGTAATTGTGAAATATTTAATAAAATACAAATACTATAATAAATCAAAGATGACATTAACTTTTATAATTAAATCTATAAAAGGGTCACAGGGATCCCTATTTATCGATTTATAGATTAGTAGCCTCTTTTCTATTTGAATTTTACACCACCTATATATATTAAATTAGTCAAGAATCATTTTTTCTCAGTGTGTTTTCTGCTTTTAAGGGTAGAGGTCTATTGCATAAATCAATCAAATTATCCCCTTCCCACCTAAGTAAGTGATAAATTGCTGTATTCTGGTACCCTAACCAGACAGGAATGCATTTCAGTCAATCAAATGCAACTCAATCAAAGGCATTCCAACTAAGTGTGGAAAAATTCTAGATCAATTTAGAGATCTCCAATGATTCATTCAAAGAAGTAGAGTTATATTGCATAGGAGGAGTATCCAGATTGGCTAATGTAGGACATTCTTAGGTCAGTCGTATACATAAGGGTCATGTCCTATATTATACTTCTGAAAAATAGCTATCATGTCCAAAACTGAGAGATAAAGAGATCAATGAGGAGAAAGTATTTCTGTTAAACCTCATGAAACAAGTCACTTGGAGGTGAGGAAATGAATCAAAGATAGAAGTTTGGCCTCAAACCATGATTTCCTTCCTTATTATATTAACTGGAGGCCTTCATAAACTTGAGAGGTTCAGAGACCTTCTTATATTCCCATAAGTATGAGGGGTTAGGGCCTCA